>NC_086447.1:85592210-85900960 GCF_028390025.1 Pseudophryne corroboree | reverse complement strand
ACCACCGACGTGCCCACAGGGCACATCTCTACACAAGTACGGCCTACCTCCCAACATGACCCTCTCTACGACACAATGCTCTGCTCCTGAACTTTTCTCTTCATTTATAATTGTCTGCACCTGTGTTGAACAGGTTAATGGATAAGAAAGGTGTTTCAGCACAGGTGATGGCACTCATACATTAAGAGGGAAGTCCAGGAGCAGAGCATTAGAGGGTCATGTTGGGAGGTATGTACAGGGAGAATATACAAACTCCACACAGTTAGGGCCATGGTGGAAATTGAACCCATGACCTCAGGGTAGATGCTAGAATCAAGTAAGCTAAGGGACCTTTTCCGTAAGGGGGAGGAGTTACGATGCAAGGGGGAGGAGCTAGGCCAGCGGGATAGTTCCTCTACTATCCACGCCACCAACTATTACCTTTAGTAATCAGGTGGCGAGCGAAGCGAGCCCGCGAGGGTACTTTTCGGGTACCCTGTTCACCCGTAGCTCCTCCCCCTGGTGACGTAGCTCCTCTCCTAGGTACGTCACAAGGTCCCTTCAGCCACTCCGATATAGAACCAACCATGACCTCAGTGCTGTGAGGCAGTAATTATGCTAACCATTACACTGTCCGTACCATTTACACATCTTCAACACAAATGCTGTTCTCTTATATCATGCACCTATTTAAGTCCTATTGTACCGAATTGTCATGGCTGAGCACTAACCTTAGTGTACACTGTGAGGCTGCACATTCTGCTATTTATGGTAGGAGCTGATCAGGTCATTCAGCCTAAATGTAAGGTAATCCAGTGATACAGAGCAGGAACAAGTCATCCAGTTAGACTTAAGAGCCGTCGGCTTACGTTTAGGGTGTGTCCAGGGCCGGCAACAGAAATCTCGGGGCCCCGTACAGTGATATCTGTGGGGCCCCATCTAATTTTATATATATATATATATATATATCCACACACAGAGGCTCCAGCAGGGGCTATGCTGCAGACAAGATCAGCACTCCATTCATAGCATAAAGTTATTTAATGTCATCCAAAACACGACTAGTGCAAAGTCAGCATATGTCATATTGGAATATTCTCACAAATAACATCCATGCTGGGGACATGTGTCCAACCCAGCTGTGGCTCCCTCAGTCTGTCTGTACCCAATGACTACATGCTGCATTCCCAGCTCCCCTACCCTATGCCAAAGCAATATATACCCTCATCAATCCACTCTTACCCCGGGGAGAGATTCACCTGCGCTGCACTTTCCACTATCCAGACCCGCACACCACACAGCAGGTACCATGCGGCCCTCACACCCCACCAGAAGAGGCCAGCACAGGGCACAGGAATCCTGCCCAGCGGAGCTGCTGCCATGTCCCATAACTGCTTGCAACAGATAGGGACCCGGAATAGCAGGTGCACACTTGTGCCGCATAATGACTGTGTGTAAGAGGCTCCTTTCACTCTGAGGCTCCATTGTAGAGAGAGCACACCCCCTTTTTCATTTTGTACTTTTGTACTGAGCCCTTAGGGAGCTCTGGCACTCTCCACATGGCCAGCTGTCTCAGTCCTATACAGCGCAGACTTGCTACCCCCGCCCTCCTGTTTACTCTGAGGCTGCACCCACACCACCTACAGCTCGCTGCCCTATTTGGACAAGACGACTCACATCCCTGACGGTCACTAAGTGGCATATCCTTGGGGCCCCCTCTGACCCTTGGGGCCCGGTACAGTTGTCCCCTTTGACCCCCCCTGTCGCCGGCCCTGGGTGTGTCTGAGTTTTAGCGAGTGCCCACGGAGCCTTTTTATAGATTTGTACAATTTTTGAAAGATGCAGATGATCATCATGGACCGTGACTAAGTATTATTATTATTGCATGTAAATATTACTCTGTGTATTTCCACATTCAGCCAGCAGATGGCAGCGGTGCTTTTCAGGATTTATGAGCCCTGTGAATACCTTTGTACACTGATTTAAGGTTATTTTGTGCCTATGGAATGTTAAACATGGCACTGAAGGGGACGTGGCCTAGCACTGAAAGAGAGCAGTCGCAGCATCTCTGAGCTCCTGCTCTTATTCTGATTAAACTGCCCTTTTGGCTCGTTTTTTTTCCCTCTCTCTCTCTTACATCCTAGAGGATGCTAGGTACTCTGTAAGGACCATGGGGTATAGATGGGCTCCGCAGGAGACATGGGCACTCTAAGACTTTAGATGGGTGTGAACTGGCTCCTCCCTCTATGCCCCTCCTCCAGACCTCAGTTAGATCCTGTGCCCAGAGGAGACTGGATGCACTGCAGGGGAGCTCTACTGAGTTTCTCTGAAAAGACTTTTGTTAGGTTTTTTATTTTCAGGGAGCACTGCTGGCAACAGGCTCCCTGCTTCGTGAGACTGAGGGGAGAGAAGCAGACCCACTTTCCTGGACTGATGGGCTCTGCTTCTTAGGCTACTGGACACCATTAGCTCCAGAGGGTCGGAACACTGGTGTCGTCCTCGCTGTTCGTCCCGGAGCCGCGCCGCCGTCCTCCTCCTCACAGAGCCGGAAGATAGAAGCCGGGTGAGTATAAGAAGAAAGAAGACTTCACAGGCGACAGAAGACTTCAGATCTTGTGAGGTACCGCTGCGCGCCATTGCTGCCACACTCACACACTCATAAGGCACAGTAAGGGTGCAGGGCGCAGGGGGGGTGCCCTGGGCAGCAATAATTACCTCCAAAGGACACTGGCACAGGTATCGGATACTGCAGAGGCAGTATATTATAAAACCCCCGCCAGTATAAAAAATTGAGTGGGATCGAAGCCCGCCGTCGAGGGGGCGGAGCTTGATCCCCCAGCACTAACCAGCGCCATTTTCTCCACAACAAGCTGCAGAGAAGCTGTTCCCCGACTCTCCCCTGCTGAACCAAGTACAGAGGGCAAAATTGAGGGGGGGGGGACACATTTATTTGGCGCAAAAAGTGTATAATATATCCATATAAAAGCGCCATACAGACTGGGACTTTGTTTCCAGTATCCAGTGGCGCTGGGTGTGTGCTGGCATACTCTCTCTCTGTCTCTCCAAAGGGCCTTATTGGGGGGCTGTCCCCATATTTGTATATCCCAGTGTGTCTGGGGTTGTCAGTATGTGTGTGTCGCATACTTGCCTACCCTCCCGGTATGGCCGGGAGGCTCCCGAAAATCGGGTGACCCTCCCGGCCCCCCGGAAAGGTGGGCAAGCCTCCCGCTTTCCCCCTCGGCCGCCCGCAACAGAGAACAAGCGGGCGGCTATGCAGTGCCTCTTTTCTCGGCACAGCACAGCGGGGGGCGGAGTCACGATGACGCGACCGTGATGGAACGCCCCCGGACCGCCCATCCTGCTGCCGGTCACGCCCCCAACCCGCCTATCCTGCTGCCGGCCACGCCCCCCATACACCTACAACGCTGCCTCCTCCCGGAGGAGGAGGCAGCAAAGTAGGTAAGCATGGTGTGTCGGCATATGTGAACAGAAGGCTCGTCTAGGGAGGAGGCAGAGCAGATGATTGTGGTGTCTCCGTCGCCACCGCCGACACCTGATTGATTGGATATGTGGAATGTTTTAAATGCAAATGTGACTTTATTACATAAATGATTGGACAAAGCAGAGTCCAGGGAAAAAGCAGCGAGTCAATCCATGGCTTTGACTGTGTCACAAGGCCCTTCGGGGTCTCATAAACGTCCTCTTTCCCAGATAGCAGACACTGATACCGACACGGATTCTGACTCCAGTGTCGACTATGATGATGCAAGGTTACACCCAAGGGTGGCCAAGAGTATTCATTATAGGATTATTGCAATAAAAGATGATTTGCATATCACAGAGGACCCCTCTGTACCTGACACGAGGGTCTGCATGTTTAAGGAATAGAAACCTGCGGTAACGTTTCCCCCATCTCATGAGCTGAACGCATTATTGGAAAAAGCTTGGGAAACTCCGGACAAGAAACTGCACATTCCCAAGAGAATTATTATGGCGTATCCTTTCCCCTCACAGGACAGGTTATGGTAGGAATCCTCGCCCACGGTGGACAATGCTTTGACGCGCTTGTCCAAAAAGGTGGCGCTACCGTCTCCAGACACGGCAGCCCTCAAGGATCCTGCTGATCGCAGACAGGAACCTACCTTAAAATCAATTTATACACATACGGGTGCCCTGCTCAGACCAGCAGTAGCGTCGGCATGAATGGGTAGCGCAATTGCAGCGTGGGCAGATAACTTGTCATCTGACATTGACACCCTAGATAAAGATAGCATTTTGTTGACCTTGGGTCACATTAAAGACGCAGCGTTATATATGAGAGAGGCTGCGAGAGATATTGGGCTGTTGGTTTCAAGAGCCAATGCCATGGCAATTTCTGCTAGAAGGTCCCTGTGGACCCGCCAATGGACAGGTGATGCCGATTCAAAGAGACATATGGAGACTTTACCTTACAAGGGTGAGGTTTTATTTGGGGAGGGACTGGGGCTCCGCTGAGGGAGTCCGCACCGATGGGGGCACGTCTTCGACACTTCAGCCAGGTCTGGGTTCAGTCGGATTTGGATCCTTGGGCGGTCGAAATTGTATCCCAAGGCTACAAACTGGAGTTCAAAGAAGTGCCTCCTCGACGATTTTTCAAATCTGCTTTGCCAGCTTCTCCCCCAGAGAGGGAAATAATTTCAGCTGCCATACAAAAGCTGTGTCAACAGCAAGTGATTATCAAGGTTCCCCTAATGCAACAGGGGAAGGGATATTGGCCCTCATTCCGAGTTGTTCGCTCTGTAAATTTCTTCGCATCGCAGCGATTTGCCACTTAGTGCGCATGTGCAATGTCCGCACTGCGACTGCGCCAAGTAAATTTGCTAAGAAGTTTGGATTTTTACTCACGGCTTTTTCATCGCTCAGGCGATCGTAATGTGATTGACAGGAAGTGGGTGTTACTGGGCGGAAACAGGCCGTTTTATGGGCGTGTGGGAAAAAACGCTACCGTTTCTGGGAAAAACGTGGGAGTGGCTGGAGAAACGGAGGAGTGTCTGGGCGAACGCTGGGTGTGTTTGTGACGTCAAACCAGGAACGACAAGCACTGAACTGATCGCACTGGCAGAGTAAGTCTCGAGCTACTCAGAAACTGCACAGAGATGTCTTATCGCAATGTTGCGAATCTTTCGTTCGCAATATTAAGAAGCTAAGATTCACTCCCAGTAGGCGGCGGCTTAGCGTGTGCAATGCTGCTAAAATCGGCTTGCGAGCGAACAACTCGGAATGAGGGCCATTATTCAACCCTATTTGTGGTCCCGAAGCCAGATGGCTCGGTCAGACCCATTCTGAATCTAAAATCCCTGAACCTGTATTTGAAAAGGTTAAAATTCAAGATGGAATCTCTCCGGGCAGTGATCTCCAGCCTGGAGGGGGGGGGGGATATTTTATGGTATCGCTAGACATAAAGGATGCATACCTTCATGTCCCCATTTATCCCCCTCATCAGGCGTACCTGAGATTCGCTGTACAGGATTGTCATTACCGGCCCCGAGAATTTTCACCAAGGTAATGGCGGAAATGATGGTGCTCCTGTGCAGGCAAGGGGTCACAATTATCCCATACTTGGACGATCTCCTGATAAAAGCGAGATCGAGAGATCAGTTACTGAAAAGCGTGTCGCTCTCCCTGAGAGTGCTACAGCAACACGGCTGGATTCTAAATCTACCAAAGTCGCAGTTGATTCCGAAGACTCGGCTATCATCTTTGGGCATGGTTCTGGACACGGAAAAGAAGAGGGTTTTTCTCCCAACGGAAAAAGCCCAGGAACTCCAGAACATGGTCAGGGACCTGCTAAGACCAAAAAGAGTGTCAGTTCATCAATGCACTCAAGTATTGGGAAAGATGGTGGCGGCCTACCAGGCCATCCCCTTCGGCAGGTTCCATGCGAGGACGTTTCAGTGGGACCTTCTGGACAAGTGGTCGCGGTCCCATCTACAAATACAGTGCTGGAATTAAGGGCCATATACAACGACCTACAACAAGCAGAGAATCTTCTTCGCAACCTACCCTTTCTGATTCAGTCAGACAATGTCACAGCCGTGGCGTATGTAAACCGCCAAGGCGGGACAAGGAGCAGAGCAGCAATGGCAGAAGCCACCAGGATTCTTCGCTGGGCGGAAAATCACGTAAGCGCTCTGTCAGCAGTCTTCATTCCGGGAGTTGACAACTGGGAAGCAGACTTCCTCAGCAGACACGATCTCCATCCAGGAAAGTGGGGACTTCATCAAGAAGTTTTTGCAGAGATAACAAGTCGTTGGGGACTTCCTCAAATAGACATGATGGTGTCACGCCTCAACAAAAAGCTTCGGACGTATTGTTTCAGGTCGAGGGACCCTCAGGCAGTGGCGGTGGACGCCCTAGTGACACCATGGGTGTTTCTGTCGGTCTATGTGTTCCCTCCACTTCCACTCATCTCAAAAATATTGAGAATCATAAGACGCACAAGAGTGCAGACAATACTCATTGTTCCAAATTGGCCTCGAAGGGCCTGGTATTCAGATCTTCAGGAAATGCTCACAGAAGATCCGTAGCCTCTTCCTCCCAGGGAGGACTTGTTGCAACAGGGGCTATGTGTGTTCCAAGACTTACCGCGGTTACGTTTGATGGCATGGCGGTTGAACACCAAATCCTAGCTAGGAAAGGTATTCCGGGGGAAGTCATCTCTACTCTGATCAAAGCTACGAAGGAGGTGACGACGAATCATTATCACCGTATCTGGAGGAAATATGTATCTTGGTGTGAAGCCAAGAATGCTCCTACGGAGGATTTCCATCTGGGACGTTTTCTCCACTTTCTACAGACAGGAGTGAACATGGGCCTGAAGTTAGGCTCCATTAAGGTGCAGATTTCGGCCTTATCTATATTCTTTCAGAAGGAATTGGCTTCTTTCCCAGAAGTTCAGACTTTTGTAAAGGGAGTGCTGCACATCCAACCTCCTTTTGTGCCCCCAGTGACACCATGGGACCTTAACATGGTGTTACAGTTCCTTAAATCACACTGGTTTGAACCTCTTCAAACGGTTGAATTAAAATTTCTCACTTGGAAAGTGGTCATGTTGTTGGCCTTGGCATCTGCGAGGCGGGTGTCCGAATTGGCGGCTTTGTCTCACAAGAGCCCCTATCTGATTTTCCATGTGGATCGAGCAGAGTTGAGAACTCGTCCTCAATTTCTGCCTAAGGTGGTTTCGTCGTTTCATATGAACCAACCTATTGTGGTGCCGGTGGCTACGGGAGACTTGGAGGATTCCAAGCTCCTTGATGTAGTCAGGGCCTTAAAATTTATGTAGCCAGGACAGCTCGAGTTAGGAAAACAGAGGCACTGTTTGTCCTGTATGCAGCCAACAAAGTTGGCACTCCTGCTTCTAAGCAGACTATTGCTCGCTGAATCTGTAACACGATTCAGCAGGCTCATTCTACGGCTGGATTGCCATTACCTAATTCGGTAAAGGCCCATTCCACTAGGAAGGTGGGCTCTTCTTGGGCGGCTGCACTCTCTCGCCCGATCTGGAGCTTTGGTATAATCCCCATGGTCCTTACGTAGTCCCCAGCATCCTCTAGGACGTAAGAGAAAATATGATTTTAAACCTACCGGTAAATCTTTTTCTCCTAGTCCGTAGAGGATGCTGGGCGCCCGTCCCAGTGCGCACTATTTCTGCAAGGCTTGTATATAGTTGTTGCTTACGTAAGGGTTATGTTACAGTTTAGATCAGTCTCTGGCTGATGCTGTTTTGTTCATACTGTTAACTGGTTTCGTATATTCCATGTTGTACGGTGTGGATGGTGTGGGCTGGTATGTATCTTGCCCTTAGATTAACAAAAATCCTTTCCTCGTACTGTCCGTCTCCTCTGGGCACAGTTCTTTAACTGAGGTCTGGAGGAGGGGCATAGAGGGAGGAGCCAGTTCACACCCATCTAAAGCCCATCTATACCCCATGGTCCTTACGGAGTCCCCAGCATCCTCTACAGACTAGGAGAAAAAGATTTACCGGTAGGTTTAAAATCTTATTTTTCTTTTCCATTTTTTTCCCCATTCCTCCTGACTCCCTCCCTTACCCTCTGCTGCTGGCAGTACGCCCAGATAATACCGCGTATGCCGCTGCGACCCGCGGCCTACTCACTGATCCTCCACCGGGGCCTCGATTTTGGAGTCTGCCCGGCCGGAGCTCCGGGACAACCGTGACGAACGGACTTTTTCTGCCTGCCCCTTACCAACGCGGATCGGCTGTTGCGGGAGTGGAGCCCTGCTTATCTGGCCCTGTGTGTGACGCCCGGACTGGAGCTGACAACCGCGGCGGCTATCTCAACACCGCTGCTGCGGACCCGGCCGGCGGGACCTGTCCTAGCGGTGGCAGGAGCTTTACAGATCTCACCTACCTGCCTCCAGCTCCTTTGGCTCCCCGCACTGCCCTGAGGACCGCCCGTGCCTGCGACCAGCTTTGGGAACGCTCTCCATTGGACTGGGCCTTCTCCTACTGCGGCCTACCCTCCATCCGGAAGCCGGGACCTGACGCCCTGCGGCAGCTTAGAGGTGAGCTCCAGCGCAGCTGTGCGGCCGCAACGGTGCCTTCCGGTGGCCTGCACACTCTCACCCCCTCTCACTGCTTTTCCGGCTCCCACCGTGCCTCTCTCTGCAAGCCCCCTGGTGACCTGCTGGCTGCTGCCTCCGTGCCGCACTGGACACAGTGCCTTCTGGTGGTCTGCGGCCTTCCCGCTCCCCGGGGACCGGGACCTCGAGTTGGCGGTGCCCCCGCCGTGGTCTTCCAGGGCACGCACTCTACATCTGCTAATGGCTCGGACCCCTGCATTGGCCCCCTCCTCCAAGCTCCTACCTGCCCTGGTGGTCATAGGAGGCCCCTCTGCTGCTGCGGCCTGTACTCCGGCGGCCATCACTCCTCCACTGTTCCACTGCTACCTGGCCCTAGGGGTGCCTCGGTCACTGGCTGCCCCGTGGCCGGGCCTCACCTTGCGGGTGTGCTCCCTGTATTGGCCCTGGAGAGGGGTGAACAATCAAGGAACAACGCTGTATACCCTGCACCCATCATCCCTGATTATCTGGCTCCCTCTTGTGGTGTATAGTACTCACTGCATGGGTTTGTGTGCTCTCCAGTTATAATTGCCACCCACTCCGGCCTGCCTCTTCATACCATACAGACCCCTTACAGTGCAGTGTTTCCCTAACCCTGTCTCACCCACGGCTCTCTGTTGACTCTCATGACTCTCCCCTGAATCTGCTACTCCACCCCCCTGGTCCTGAGCCGAATTGCTGGAGCGCCCTTCCTACCTTCTATATTCCCGACTACCCCTATTTCCACCCATTCAAGATGCCTAGAGGTGGTAAAAAAATCCCAGGGGTCCGACCTCACACCCTTCCTTACTAAAAAAAGCACCCCGGCCAAGAGTAGATCCAATACTTCTGAACACTCTCACGGTCTCTCTGACTCCGATCCCGAAGACGACGATCTCACACCCCTCACCCGGCGGGACTTTCTCTTCCTCCTCAAGGAGGTCAGGGATGTTAAGACCTCAGTCCAAGCCCTCCACTCACTGAAGTCCGATATTGCGGAAATTGGCTCCAGAACTGATCAACCTGAAAGATGGGTGGAGGAGGCGGTGGCGTTCCAACAATCAGTCGAGACAGACTTCCACCAGATTCGTCAAGCTATTGCCCAGCTTCGGGAGGAGCATGAAGACCAGGATAATAGGGCAAGAAGAAACAATCTGAGGATTCGGGGTATCCCTGAGGAGATCGAAACGACCCACCTTGACCTTTACCTCAAGCGTCTCTTTACCCAGTTATCCCCTGGTACTCCTGAAGATCATCTCCTTCTAGACCGTGCTCACCAAGCCCTCCGACCTCGTTCGCAAGATTCTTCCCACCCCTGAGACGTCATTCTCGGAATGCATTAATTCACTGCAAAGGAGGCCATTATGAAAGAGGTTCATTGACTGTGCTCTGTTTCCTTTCAGAATGTCTCCCTACAGATCTTCCAAGATCTATCCCCGCTCACTCTGACCAAACGTAGAGACTTTAAACCCATCACTTCTTCGCTCTCTCAACACAACGTCAAGTACCGCTGGGGTTTTCTCTTCCGCATCTTGGTCTGGCATCAAGGAAAACTACTCACGGCAAGGAACCCATCTGAGGCCCAATCGTTGTTGTCCAAACTAGGCATTCATACCGACGTACAAGACTCTACTGCTGCACGCCTACCCCCACAAGAGCAGCGGAAGGCACCCCGCCCCCCCGCTCAGAGTGGTTTATGGTTCCAGCAGCTGTGGCCTCTCCAGCTCCGCCTCCAGTAACCTGATTTAGCCCCAAGCTTTCTATTTTGTAACCTTGTGTCTTTCTTCGTGACGACCTGCCACAGTCGTTCTCCTATTTGGGGAACTGTTTAACTTTAGATTTACCGTGTTCTGGTTTTACGATTCCTTAGTCGGTTCTCAATTATTATTATACTAACTTTTACTGCAATGTGATGCACTGTTTTTTCCATGTTTCTTTTTTCGCATCCCTTTTGTGTTCGAGCTCCATCTGCTCTTCAATCTTGTCTTCTTTTCTAGCCTTTTCCCTCAGGTTTTCCAGGGGAGGTCGGTCTCCCACCTTTTGCTACGCGCACTGTGATGCGTCACCTGGATGCCTTGCTGCGCCCCCTGGGGGCTTATAGCCCTCCAGCTGACCTAGGTGCCCCTCGGACATCTAGTACCCCTTCCCCTTGTCAGCGCCACCGGTCCTGGCCTCCACTGCCGGATGACCAACTACCCCTCCTTTCATCCCGGTTTCCCTCCCCTCCTCCCTTCCCTCTGACCACGTTGTCTCGCGCAACATTTTTTCTATTTTTGCCTGCTCCTCAGTTGCTCGCCAATGGGTCTTCGGGTCCCTTCTTTTAATGTGAAGGGGCTAAATAGCCCCCAAAAACGGGGAAAGCTTTTCGCTTCTCTTAAACTTCATAAAGGTGACCTGGTCTTTCTCCAGGAGACATATTTCCTACACAATTCCCATCCTGCATTACGTTGTAAGCCATACCCTGAATCCTTTAAAGCATGCGACCATACAGCCAAAAAATGAGGGGTCGCGATCCTGATTGCCCGTCACCTCACTTTTGAACTTATTAACTCCCACGTAGACACAGAGGGACATTTTCTTGTACTATTGGGGAAACTTAACAATAAACTATGTACATTAGCTAATGTATATGCCCTTAATCAACATCAAGAGCTGTTTTTCGCCAAACTAGATACCCTCCTTACTCAATTTCGGCAGGGAGAACTCATACTCGCAGAGGATTTCAACTCTGTTCTAAACCCCAAATTGGACCGCTCTCCTTCTCTGCCCTTTCCCTCCTCATCGGACTCTCTCCGCCCTAGATCCCTCCTCCGTCTCATGAAGTCCCAGCTCCTCTATGACTCCTGGAGGGTGAAAGACCCATCTGCTTGTGACTACACATTTTATTCTTCACCTCACAATTCCTATTCCCGCATCGATATGATCATGCTCAGCCACGAATTTGCTCTGAGTCTCCAATCTGTCCATATTTATCCACTTATCTGGTCTGTCCATGCCCCTATCTCTTGTGATATCTCAGGCCTACTCTCTCGCGCCTAAAAGATTCTCTACTTCACAACCCGGAGATTTTGTCCCATCTTCGTGACCAGCTTACTGACTACTTTGCTTTGAATGACTCCCCAGATACTTCCAGATCCACTCTTTGGTTGGCTCACAATGCGGTTCTTCGGGGACACCTGATCAGCCTGGCCTCCAAGACCAAAAAGCAGTCCCTTACCCAGATTAACAAGCTTTCTATTAAACTCCACACCTTAGAGCAGAGGTTCTCAAACTCGGTCCTCGGGGGCACACACAGTGCATGTTTTGCAGGTCTCCTCACAGAATCGCAAGTGAAATAATTAGCTCCACCTGTGGACCTTTTAAAATGTGTCAGTGAGTAATTAATACACTTGTGCACCTGCTGGGTTACCTGCAAAACATGCACTGTGTGGGCTCCCGAGGACCGAGTTTGAGAACCTCTGCCTCAGATGCTCAACATAGGCGTCTCCTGATCAAACGGTTTTGTCTCAACTCCGTACAGTTAAGGCGGAACTTGATCTCCTTCTCTTCAGGCAAGTGGCTAAACGTCTTAAATGGCTTCGCCAGTCTTTTTATGAGAAAGGAGACAAGGCGGACAAAATCCTGGCATCGCGACTCCGAACCACTAGGGCCAAAACGAACATCATTTCAATTAGAGATCCCCACAACCACTTAGTTCATGATCCCGTTGCAATAAGGGCCGCCATCCAAACCTACTATAATGATTTATACAATCTTCCATCCCCCTCAATTGCCTCGTCCTCTCCGTCCCATTCTGACCTGATCTCCCACTTTCTCTCTGCTTCTAACCTACCCATACTACCTCAGAACGCTATGGATCATCTTAATAGTGAGATCTCGGTGGAAGAAATTGTTCAGACTATAAGCATACAAAAAATTGGCAAGTCTCCTGGCCCGGATGGGTTCACGGCTTTGTACTATAAAAAAAAATTCTGACCTGCTCACCACCCACCAACACTCACTGTTTAATAGGATTATCCATGGCGACTCTTTTCCTCCTGAGATGCTGGAAGCTAGAATTGTAGTGATCCCTAAGGAAGGTAAGAATGCCCTTAATTGTGTAAGTTGCAGACCTATTTCCCTTTTGAACCTGGACCTAAAAATATTTGCTAAAATTCGAGCTAACCGCCTGAACCCATATCTTCCTTCTCTGGCTCACTATGACCAAGTGGGGTTTGTTCCGGGTTGCCAGGCGAGGGACAACACCAGACGCGCAGTTGATCTCATTCATATCTCGAACTCCAGGGTGTCCCCTACGATCCTGCTCTGTTTAGACGCCGAAGAGGCTTTTGATCGGATCTCCTGGAGTTTTCTGAAAGCCGCTCTTGAGGCCTATGGCCTGTCTGGTGCCTTTCTCGCTGGTATCCTAGCACTATACTGCAATCCCTCTGCTACGGTGTTGATCAACGGCGTCCCGTCTGCCCCAGTCCACATCTCTAATGGCACACGACAGGGATGCCCTTTATCACCACTGCTATTTGCCCTAATAATTGAACCGCTCGCCTCTCAAGTTAGATCCCATCGGGACATACATGGTGTCCAAGTGGACCATACCGACCCCAAAATTTCTTTCTTATTCTCGGTCCTCCATTCTTATAGTCTTGTATCGGGCTATAAGATTAACTACTCCAAGTCAAGGCTATGCTGCTCCATGTCCCCCCCCCCCCCCCACAGGAGGCCGAAACTCTCCGAACTAACTTCAATTTTAAATGGCAACCTACAAAAATCAAATATTTGGGGATTTATTTGACCTCCCACTACGACTCTCTCTTTCGTGAAAATTTCCCACAACTTCTCTCCAAGAAGCAATCTGATTTGTCATCTTGGAATAGTCTTATCATCTTGTGGCTGGGTAGAATTATAGCGGTCAAAATTAATGTAATCCCCAAATGGCTCTATCTCTTCCAGACCCTCCCTGTAGCTGTCCCTGCTTCCTTCCTTCGCAATATCCAGAAAGCCCTTGTCCGTTTCATTTGGAATCACAGGCCCCCCCGCATTGCTGCCAGTACTCTGAAAAGACAGGTCTCCGCCGGCGGTAGGGGTCTCCCCGATATTAAACTCTCTTATCTGGCCTCTCATTTCTCCCACATTGTCACCTCCTATGCTCCTTGTGGTTCTGCTTCCTGGCTAGATATTGAATCAGCCTATATTAATCTTCCAGACCTAACCCCCTTGTGGGGTCTATCTCCCACTTCCCGACACCCCACATCCAAACTACTCCCCACTATCAAATTTAATCTTAAACTCTGGGACTATTACTCTGTGAAGATGAATCTTACCTCCTTTCCCTCGCCCTTGACCCGTATTTGGCAGAACCCCCTGTTTCCTCCGGGATCCTCGATCACGAGATTCCGTACATGGACACTGCTTGGTCTTAAATTCCCAGCTGATTTTGCCAAACGGGGCCAATGGTTACCCCTATCTGATCTTCAACAGATGACAGTCATCAACAGATGACTCCTTCACGGACACTCAATCCTTTCCAATTCCTACAAATTCGCCACTTTTTATCTTCTTTGCCCTCCTCCGCTCTACTTCGGGACCTTACCCCCTTTGAAAATATATGTAAAAACCATCACCTCTCCAAAGGCTTTATTCCCTCCTCCTGGACTCCACCCTTCCCTCTTCCAGGTCCCACGAAATTGCCTAGGAACGAGATCTTGGATCTCCCCCGGAGGACGAGGACTGGGACGACATGAGAGTGAGGATAGCTAAGAGCTCTATTGCTCCAACTATCAAAGAGATGGCATACAAGATTTACTATCGCTGGTACTATACTCCTGATAGACTCAATAAACTATTCCCGTCTGCCTCACCAAACTGTTGGAGGGATTGCGGTTGCAGAGGTACTATGCTACATATATGGTGGGCCTGTCCAATCATCGTTCCCTTCTGGAACTTAGTCCATTCCCTCCTGAATTCCCTCCTGGAATCCCCGGTGCCGAAAGATCCCTGGATTTTTTTGCTATGTTACCCTCCCCCGATCCTTGATAACTTGTCCAAAAAATTGGCTGCACACATTTTAACTGCGGCAAAATCGCTGATCGCTCTTAATAGGAAAAAAACTTCTCCCCCTTCTCTCTCAGCTCTCAAAGCCAAAATATGGCACATTGCAGCTATGGAGAAGATCACATATTATCTCCATGATCGAGGGCACACTTTTGATCAGGTTTGGACCCCCTGGCTCCTTGCAGAGCGTAGATTAACGCCTCCTCCCTCCTGTTAGCTCCCTCCGCGGACCCATGGGCGACAATTGTTACTTTTTCTCCTTCCTCTTTCCTTCTCTCTCTTTTTCTACTCTTCTTTGGAAGTTCTCGAAATATCTATTAATATATGACTGTATCGTGGTCCCCTCATCCCTCCCTCCCCTCCTCCTCCCCCCCCCCCTACATTTGATGCTTTCCTGACTATTGTTTTTTTCTTCCGATTGTTGTTCTTTTTCTCTAAAAATAATATGGTTTATGTTGGACAGTGGTTCTATAACCGTTTGTCCTTTTCCTCGTTGTATTGCCTTTCCAGTTTGTTTCACCATACAAAATAAAGAATAAAAAAAAAAAAAACATGGCACTGAAATTCCTTTTTATCACCAAGGATTTGTGACCCTTATGTACAGGAAGAATTGAGATATTTATGTACAAGAAAACACTTGTAAATGATTTGCGCTTTAAAAAAATGTCCAAGTTCGGCCGGATTCCCACACCTCCGGCAAGCTTGGCCACTTTTATATCCCACCTATAGTCTTCAAAAATAATACTTGCTACCATTTGTGAATATTACTGCATTTGTTACATTGGGTGGAATATAAGAAGCTTAATATTAGCATAACCCTAAGCCTTTCAAAAGCTCTAAGGGGTATATTCAATTGAAGTCGAAAACTGCCGTCTGTCGAAAAGATGTCAGTTTTTGACTTTTTAAGGTCGAATTCTGATTCGACCTATTCAATATTATACTAAATTTTTCGACAAGTCGATAAATTCGACTTGTCGAAAAAGCACCTGGATAGGCGGAATAGCTGCCGATCCACGTGTTGATGTCGAAAACGGGGCCCCCTTATCGACCATCAAAATGATGTCGGACTGAGATGTGGACCCAGAGAAGGCGAGGGGGGGCAGCCGCAGAGAGAGACGGGGGCACAGCCAGCGGGCATACAGGGAGATCAGCGCTACAGTAGCGCTGCAGCTGGATGTCACTTACCCGCCCGACCTCACGGCAGCTTCCACCCGGCTCCAGCTCGCTACTGGAGCCGGGTGGAAGCTGCCATGAGGTCGGGCGGCTGAGTGACATCCTGCTGCAGCGCTACTCCGTAGCGCTGATCTTTCTGTATGCCCGCCGGCTGTCCCCCCGCGGCTCGCCCCTCTTCTCCTCCTCTGCATCCCATCTAAATTCGACTTGAAAAAGTCGAATTTTAGATGGGATTGAATACCCCTAAGTGAGAGAGCTCAAGTTGTAACACCCGGGTTGGGTATGATTTGCCGGCGGTCTGACCGCAGCTTCCCGATGTTGAGAATCCCGACAGTGGCTAGGTATACTTACCTTCCCTCAATGCAACTGTAACCCTCCCTTTCCGCACCCTAAACCTATCCCTTCCCCCCGCAGCCTAAACCTAACCCTCCCTGGTGGTGCCTAAACCTACTCCCCCCCCCCCCCCCCCCTCCCGCAGCCTTGCCCTAACCCTCCCCCCGCAGCCTAACCCTTTACCCGCAGCCTAGACCTAACCCATAGTTGCCTACCCTCCCTCATTCTGCGGGAGACTTCCTGAAATAGTAGCAATCTCCCTCACTCCCTGAATAGACCAGTAATCTCCCTCATTGCACCAAACCCCCATTATGTAGCTGTTATATTCTTTGGGGGGGGGGAAGAAATCAGAGATACATACATTAAAATGGGATCATCAGTGCCATTTCCCTGCATTGGTTATAAGGCACAATGATCCCTATGGTTACATGCATTTTAAATAAGGTTTTTTGTGGTCACTTACAGTATATGGAACTTGCAAAACACAATACACAAACAGATCCTGAAAAAAATATCAGTGTCTTTTCTTCAACAAGTAGAACTTACTAACTTTGGGGCTCATTTACATGTGGATGTCAGTCATTTTATGACACGCCTCTCAGATGTAGAAGTACAGTATATGGCAGCGCTGATAGGTGTTACTTTCATAATCTCCCTGAAATGCTTTTCCAAAAGTAGGCAAGTATGACCTAACCTCCCCCCTCCAGCTGCTTACCTGTCCACAGCCTCGGCAAACCCTCGTTTGGTATTTCGACTGCCGGGATCCTGACCGGATCTCGTTACACCCCAGTGACCCCATGAATCATATGATTGACATATATCAACTAGAGCATTGGTTTCCAAACGCTGTCATCAGTCACCCTAACAGTCCAGGTTTTAAGGATACATAGGTGGCTTAATTAGTACTTCAGTCAATTTGATTTAACCATATTTGCTCTAGCATGGATCTCCTTAAAACCTGGACTGTTAGGGTGCTTTTAGGAACGCATTCTGGAACCTCTGAAATATATATATATATTTTTTTTTTTTTAATTAAGTATTTTTTCTTGGTAATTTAAGAAAAAGTCATAGAATAAGCGGGAAAATAATAACAAATAAGACAAATGGGCATCAAACAAGTAGTGTATAAATCATCATATTATGCAAATGATAGTAGCGGTATATGACTAATAATAAAAAAAATAAAGAGCTTACAGAACTATATAAACATGAGCCAATATTATGTATAAACATTTCAATCATGCCATGGTGCGCAGACTCAGGCCATCAGAATATAAAGAATAAAGAATCCGCATACTCAGAAACCACTACTATCCCCATCCTGGTGGAGGCACCAGCGATCCCAAATCTTATGATACTACAGTATCTGCAGCATTCCTGGGGGGTTATTCAATTAGTGCCGTTTTTTCGACCAGCCAAAAAAAATGCACTTTTCGCCCGTTTGTATGTAGAATTTAAATTCGACCTATTCAATGCCCGTGCCGTTTTTTCGACTGGTGCTAGCTACGTATTAGAACTCTGGCCAGAGTGGTCAGGCACATGGCTTATTTATATAGAGCATTATGAAAAGCCTCTTTAAGTGCAGTAGCAAAGAGGCAGGCTCTGATTCAGCGACAACATAAACCTGATAGTGATTGACATTATTGTTTAGATGAACATACACCTGTCACCTAAACCAATATGTTTTCCATATCTGTTTACTGGAAACTAGCGGCATCACTGAGGCATGAGGCACAGGGTACCTCTGCTGTTTAGTGAATGGACAGGCTGAATAGTGGTCCAGCCCATAACACTACTGATGTCGGGTTCACTCTACTGTTTGTGTGTTCCTCTCTTTCACCAGATAAACATCAGTTACAGATAACGGAAGCAGAACTGAAGAGTCTTCCATACATCAAGTCTTGTATCCTGGAGGCCATACGACTGAGACCGCCAGGAGCCATTACCAGGAAAGTGCTTCATCCTTTACACCTTTATGTATGTATGTATGTATGTATGTATGTATGTATGTATGTATTTTACGCTTGGCTTGTTTATTCCATGCTTTTGTAGAAATATTTGCAGCATACATATTGCGTGGGCACCTCTGACAAGGGGAGAATGGTGGAAGGACATATGTGAATTTCATTGATGTCACCTGGCGCTCTGCGCAGACCACCCACATCACGGAGCAGCAGCGCAAGATACATAGAGCAGCGCAGCACACTGATACCGCAGCAGGAATAGAGATCCTTCTGGCAGGGGTGGATTTGGGAGAGCAGTGTGAGGAACGCATCTCCCAAATATCCCTGAAATCAGGACAGAGCCCCAAAGAAATGGGACTATCCCAGTAGAAACAGGACAGGTGAAAGGCCAAGCTGATCTCTCCTTCCTGCTCTCGCTCTCTCCTTCCTGCTCTCGCTGCCTGCTGCCGCGCTCTCCTTCCTGCTCTCGCTGCCTGCTGCCGCGCTCTCCTTCCTGCTCTCGCTGCCTGCTGCCGCGCTCTCCTTCCTGCTCTCACTGCCTGCTGCCGCGCTCTCCTTCCTGCTCTCACTGCCTGCTGCCGCGCTCTCCTTCCTGCTCTCGCTGCCTGCTGCCGCTCTCTCCTTCCTGCTCTCGCTGCCTGCTGCCGCTCTCTCCTTCCTGCTCTCGCTGCCTGCTGCCGCTCTCTCCTTCCTGCTCTCGCTGCCTGCTGCCGCTCTCTCCTTCCTGCTCTCGCTGCCTGCTGCCGCTCTGTCCTTCCTGCTCTCGCTGCCTGCTGCAGCACTCTCCTTCTTGCTCTCGCTGCCTGCTGCCACTCTCTCCTTCCTGCTCTCGCTGCCTGCTGCCGCTATCTCCTTCCTGCTCTCGCTGCCTGCTGCCGCTCCTTCTGCTGCTGTCCTAAGCCCAGGTACTTCTTGTGTTTATCCTGGAATGTTGGGGCCCGGTATGGTGAAGGTATAAGTACTATTCACTCTCTGTAAATCTGAGTAATGGGTGAATAGTCTTCTTCTCCCCAACTGGCTCTCATATTAAGTCAGTAGCACCCATGTTAAATATTTAGGCCTCCCTTACCCTAGCCTGTCATGTCCTTAACTTATTAGCACACGAATTATTTAGAGAAACCCTCCACATTACATTATCATCCACTACTAAATATTAATAGCGTTCATTAACCCACTATTACATTAATAGTCCCCACATTAAAAAAAAATAAAAAAAGAGAGATCCCATATTATATAGGTGGCCCCTGCTGTGATCTTACCGGTTGCGTTTGAAAAAGAACAGAGGAGCTGATTGGCTGATACTTTATCTTTCTCCAGTTTATCTCTCTCCGAGCTCTGATAAATCTCCCCCTTGAATGCAGTGTTAATAGGGCAGGAACATAAGAGACGGGAATGCTGGTATTATTCCACGGAGATGGGGAGAACTAGAGATTCCTGCAATAAACTGTTTGAGATTCTGCTTCCGCCATCTTGCATTGTATACAGTGTATGTGAATTGACCTGCGCTAAGATGACAATGGTCCATTCATTCTGCTGCATTGGGTAGGACTGGGAACGTATAAGCCTAAACTCTGCTGGTGAAATGCGCACAGTTTGTCTTCCTACTGCAGAACAGTCCTTGGCCATCTCTAATGGCAACAATTGTAGCTAGTGACATCACAGAGCATGTTTTCTGTGGTTTTGGAAGGTCTGCTGACCACTATGGTACTTTTGTACATTTATTGTATCGGCCTCATGGTGCCTCGGCTCTGGTTGTCACTTTCGCGGCGATCAGGGCAGCCACGCGGTCTTTCATGTCTATAAAACCACCCACGTCCGTTCAGCTGTGTAGTAGATACATATAGCTAGTGGGTAATCACTAATGGAACATATTTATGAGACTGGTTTTGTTTATTCGTATTCATTTGACTCTTTCTCCTCTGAATGTAGAATTACGAGATTCCTTCCGGGGACTTGTTGATGTTGTCGCCCTATTGGCTTCACCGGGACCCAAAGCGCTTTCCTGAACCGGAAAAGTTTAGGCCCGTGAGTTCCTATTTTACCTGCATGTTTACACACTTAGGAGAAATAGTTACCATTGTTACATCGGTAACTGCACAAAGTGCTGTAACCCATAGCAACCAAATGCTGTTATGATTCTAGTAATGAAATCCAACTTTTGGTTGCTGTGGGATCAGACACCCGTTTCTGCACACCCACTATCTCCGCTAACTATTGTGTTAATTTGAGGTTTGGAGCCGTCACTGCAATTAACAGGGCATCCTTGTGCCTGTCTGTCTGTCTGTCTGTCTGTCTGTCTGTCTGTCTATCTATCTATCTATCTATCTATCTATCTATCTATCTATCTATCTATCTATCTATCTATTTATATTTACTGTAGTGATTCCCCTTAGCTATACTGCACATCGCAGTGATAGATAGAAACACAGAGAAATGGTTAGGGCCTGATTCTCACACGATGCCGATATTCACAGATCTGAGCGATTTGCTGCATTTCCACCTAAAAGCTCTTATAGCGCATGCATTACACTGTGTACGCACAGAGGCGCAATTGCGATTGAGACGTACAGTATTAGAAAGGTATTGGAAATGTGCTGGCCATGCCGGTCGATAATTGTAAACCAACGCACAGAGATAGTCTGTCTTTATGGGAGTGTCGCTAAAGTGTTTGTAAACTGAGACATAAAATCTGCATTTATCATTGAGATGATGCAAGTTTCAATGGTGCACCAAGCGGTATTACAGTCCTCGCACAGTCTTGTGCATGCCCAGTCCTCGCACAGTCAAACGCACCACCAGCCCTCGCACAGTCAGGCGTGTCCCCAGTCCTCGCTCAGTCAGTCATTTAGATCTTCGCAACTTTGTGCTCAAAAGTGCCGTAACACATGGCAACGAATCAGGTGCCTGCGTTCATGTTCTAAATTGTACTAGGTATGTCCTATTGTGAGTGATAGTTTTTATGGCGGCAGCACAGTGGCATGTATTGCGGCGCTATTAAGCAAATCCTAGAAACGCGCAAATGTTCTATGCCGCAAAAGTAAAAGAACTTAAACAGTATTTATAGGAAGACTTATCAGGGAACGGTTATTAATAGCGAGGCTCTGCCGTGCATTCCGTACCACGCATAGATAACCACACGCTATAGGACATGAATACAGTCCAACCGTTACTGTTATTCTATCTGAAGATTGATTTTTATTTCTCATTTAAGCTTTCTGTAGGAAACTACCCCCAACCTGAAGGAAAATAACCAAGACCATTTTTAGCTCAGATCGGCTGCTTTCAGCAATGCCGTGTTTTATGTCTAGGGAAGGAAAGCTCTGATTATTTACATAAGGCTTCATTGGAAAACAAATTATATTTTCTTCCCACAGGAACGTTGGAACAGAGCAAATATAGAGAAGAATGTTTTCCTAGATGGGTTTGTAGCCTTTGGCGGAGGAAAATATCAGTGTCCCGGCAGGTCAGTGTCCCGGGCCGGCGGTGTTTATTCTGACACAAAGAGTGCTAGTCTTGTATAGTGCCGCTGTGCAAAGTTTATGCAACCTGCTAATTGGGGTAAACAGTAATCCCTTGGCGTGCACGTACTGGCTTGCTGGGAATTGTTGTTCAAGGAGAACTTTCGGAAAACAGACACTTTTTTTCTTTCAGTCAGTTAACCCTTCAAACCCAACAAACTGCCCCAAACCCCACCCCCATCTCTTAAGGGATGTACAACGTTAATCTAGTGCATTGATATGTCCGATAGGAGGGTGGGGGGGGGGGTCTAGGAATTGGATACTAGGTTATTGTCTTTCCCTATATCATTGTTTATTTACCCCAGTAGGGGGTTACCTGGTATTTATTTCATAATTGCTTTTAGTCTAAGAATATACATACTACTTCGTTAATTAGTTACATTTTATAGTCGGCCCCTTAAGGGGCATGTGAAAAAGAAAAAAGGCAATAAATGTGCAAAATTCCGCTACTGTCTACTGTTCTGTACCCTATAACTAATGCCCTATCATACCCCTCCCCAGTTCCCAAGGTTTCAATTGCGCCCTAAAATGCATCTTTTTGCAGCAAAACCTACCAGTCATCCTCCTAACTAGCATACTGTTACCCCCACACACCTTCCCATCAGCTCTTTGTCACCTTTGTGCCAGACCTTTCGTCTTCAGATTGCAAGCTCTTAGGATCAGGATCCTACTCCCTCTTTTCTTGTCTATCTCTTCTTGTCCACCTGCTCACCCCAGTCCGGTACCTTCATCCTGGTCTCTATGGGGCAGGTTCAGTTAGCCGCAGTGGTTACTGCGTGGGCAAAGCTCCTGAAATTAACGGCCAGAGCTATTCAATTATGAGTTTATTTCCCTGCGTGGTAAACCCCAGCGGGTGCCTTTTACCGCAGACCTTTCCTCGCAGCTCCTGAAGCTGTGAGGCTAGGTCCACCTATGTGGCTTAACGCGCAAGGTAAACTCTGCTAATTTAATTGCCGGGTTGTACGATATCCCGGCAGTTGGTATGCCGGCAGTCATAATACCGACCCCGGCATCCCGACTGTTTGAATTGCCAACAGGGGTGCAGGAGGCAGCTAAGCCTAATCCTCTCCCTCCCCCTAACCTTCCCTCCCCACAGACTCTGTTTCCACAGCCTAACCCTCCCTCCCCACAGCCTAACCCTAACCCTCCCTCCCCACAGCCTAACACTAACCCTCCCTCCCCACAGCCTAACCCTAACCCTCCCTCCCCACAGCCTAACCGTAACCCTCCCTCTCCGCAGCCTAACCCTAACCCTTCCTCCCCACAGCCTAACCCTAACCCTCCCTCTCCGCAGCCTAACCCTCCCTCTCTGCAGCCTAACCCTCCCTCTCCGCAGCCTAACCCTCCCTCCCCACAGCCTAACCCTTACCCTCCCTCCCCACAGCCTAACCCTAAATGTCCCTCCCCACAGCCTAACTCTCCCTCTCCGCAGCCTAACCCTAACCCTCCCTCCCCACAGCCTAACCCTAACCTTCAGTTCCCACAGCCTTACCCTAACCTCCCCTCCTCGCAGCCTAACCCTCCCTCCCCACAGCCTAACCCTAACCCTCCCTCTCCACAGCCTAACCCTAACCCTCCCTCCCCGCAGCCTAACCCTCCCTCCCTGCAGCCTAACCCTAACCCTCCCTCTCCGCAGCCTAACCCTAACGCTGCCTCCCTGCAGCCTAACCCTAACCTTCCCTCCCCGCAGCCTAACCCTCCCCCCTGCAGTCTAATCCTAACCTCCCCTGGATACTTATGTTCGGGATCAAGCCTATTGGGATGCTGACGTCGGTATTCTGACAAGTGTTCGGATGCTGGCGCCGGCATTCTGACTGGTGGGATCCCGAGTGCCGTCCTATTGTGCTTACGGTAGCCCCGGGGTCATGTATTTTGGGCCTAATTCAGTAAGGATTGCAGATTCTGCTTTTTAGGGAATCTGCAATCCTTGTAGTTGCATGCTGGGTTCTGCCCACCGCAGGGCAAGGCCGTCCAACATGCATCCCACTGCCCACTCACTGCGATCACGCTCTAATTGCGATCGCAGTGCAATTAGAGCGTGGTTGCAGAAACTAGTGAAGGCTCCTGCAGGAGCCCCACCACCATTTGTTCAATGGGATTGGCAGCGTGTGACGACATGACGCCGATCCGAAACCGCTGCCGACACGTTCCCATTTCCCTGCCGCCGCCCCAAAAATGCTCAGTCGCTGCTCCCAGCCCACCCCGTGAACGCCTCTGACTGTCAATCAGGCAGAGGCGTTCGCAGTTAATGTGGGATGACCGCATTAACTGCAGGCGCATGTGCAGGACGGGACCTGTGCATGTGTATGCGGGCCCCGTCGCTTAAATTGCAGTTGCATCTGGTTTGTGATGCGACCTGTATAAGACCCTTTATGTACACATCCCTGTGGTCCTGTGAACAAAAGTATGCTACTTTGGGTGGCGCAATGAGGGTGACTTGGTATGCCATTGGTGCCATTCCTTCAGTACATCGTGGGCACTGCCTGCAATTGAATCAACCTATGAATGAACTCTTCCCTCCGTTATGACTGTAGCAGAGATGTAGGAGAATTCATTATGATTGATCAGAGTAGCCAACCCACAAATTATTTTTTACTGACCTTATGTTAACATTTTACTGACCTCTTCTACTGATATCAGATGTCTATCCACACATATTGCCCTAGTCTGACAGACAGGGAGCTCAGCCAATCAGTGCAGGCCCACACTGTCCACAGTAGGATATTTAACACATTCTACACCCCACCGTTTTATGAACACGAGTGATACTAGAGTTTGCTATACACAGGACCTCGTTGGAGAGCACAGAACAATATGGGAGAAGCCCATGGTATAAATAATCATCCATATGTTCCCTTGCCTTGGAGGTCCTTTTAAAAATAGGTAAAGAGCAGCCACCTCTATTCTCCTGTACTGTTCTCCTCTCCTGAGTGATTTACTGTACAGTCGTATATTCTCCTTTGTATCCCTGGAGAGCTTGTGGGAATGGTGCAGGTTATAATGAGCTATGCTAGTTATTACACGCTGTATAGAATGTAGTCCTCACATGCTCACTGGGTGAGACCCCTTTATTCCCACATAGCATCCCCAAGCTCCACCTCCGCTGCCAGCTCCGTCTTCTCAGGCTCGCACTGTCAGGGGACTCTATTTGTGTGAGGCATGAGGTGCTGAAGGATTAGGGGCAGGACATGATTACAGGATGGAAAACGTTGGGAAAAAGTTGCGAGCCACGGTTTACAATAATAGAACAGGGGAAAATGTGTGGCTGCCGTGCACTGCAGTCTTTGTGCTCAGGCTTGCTGGAAATAACTACCACCATGGTTTTCTTGTGCAGTTTAAAAGCTCTTCTGCAATTTGTGTTTTATATATATAAAAGTATGCATCATTCTGGCTTATTGGTGACAGTTATAGGGTTAGGCTGCGGGAGGGGTGGATTATGGGTAGGGGTAAAGTACCAGGAAGCTTCCGGCATTCTCAGCGCGGGGATCCCGACTGCCGGGACTTCATACCCAGCCTCCAAACAGCTGCAGACTGTCACTCACCTGACGCCTGCAGCCGCACCCACTTCGCAGTTCAACAAACATCGCAGATGTACATAAGCCAATGTGTTTTTGTACATCTCTGAATTAGGCATTATGTTCCCTAACATACAGACACACACTAGCACCACGGATAATTTTCTGGTCAGTAGCTAAGTAACCTACCTGTAGGTTATTGGAGGGCAGAGGGAAATCGGATCACCTGGGGGAAACCTACACAAACACGGTGAGAACATGCAGACGCCATCCAAATAGGCCATGGGCAGTAATTGAACCGATGACCTCAATGGTGTGAGGCAGCAATGCTAACCACTACTCTATCAGTTCCATTGGTGGTGGGGGTGGGGGTGGGGTGGGGGGTTGGTACTTTGCTGTTTAAAGGGACCACCTGTTACTGGTCATTTTTTATAGCAGATAATGATCTCTGTTGCTTTCCCTTGGGCAGGAAATGACAGTTGATGTATTCGCTGCCTAGCTCCGCCCCCTAAGTCGTTTTGATGTAACAAGCAGTGAAGAGAGTGGACAGTTGGAGAAGTTGCCCATGAGCAACCAATCGGCTTGTACCTATCATTATATAGAATGATGCTGCCTCAAAGCTTATTGGTTGCTATAGGCGACTTCTCCACTCTTTACAGCTTGATACATCAAGGCCATTGCTGTTAATGATTACTCTCCTCTAGTTCCGTGTTGCGCTGTGCTTGTTGTTAGAAGGAAGGGGAATGATCAAAATTTAGGATTTGCCCCTGTTGGAGAGTGAGGCTGCGCCATTTCTCCAGCAGAAGGGCATTTTGTACAGCGTCAGGATGTGCCCAAACCTACATGTGGCCGAGTCATAGTCAGGGCCAGAAATTTTGTGGACCTAGACAGCGGCACTCACACAGTACGTGGCGATCAGTATGGTATCCCTGTGTTCGAAATACCGACGCTGGGATACTGAAGTTGAAAATACAGAAAGGGGTGAGTAAAGGGTGTTCTACCCTCTCCTAACCCTCCCTACCTGCAGCCTAACCCTAACCTCCCTCCTTTCTGCCTAATCCTAACCACCCCGCCGAGGTGCGTAAACCTAACCCTCCATCCCTGCTGCCTAACCTTAACCCTGCCCCGTTTGTGCCTAACCCTAACCAACCCCCTTTGTGCCTAAACCTAACCCTCCATTCCCGCAGCCTAAACCTAACGCTCCCAACCCGTAGCCTAACCATAACCCTCCGAGGGGGGTGGCTAACCCTAACCCCCTCCCCACCCCGCAGACTAACCGAAACCTCCCGGGTATTATATTAGATACACTAAGGAGATTGTTGTTTTATGCTATAGCGCAGCCTCACCCTTGCCTTTTTTGTATAAACCTTACTCCCCCACCCCCTGCGGCGCTGCAGTGTTTTCTCATTTGGGATCCCAGTTGAGATTCCGACGCCGGGATGTTGCTCCCTTTCTGGATGCTGATGTCTGCATTCAGACTGGCGTCGGCATCCGTATTCTGTTTGTTGGGTACCTGACAGCTGGGATCCTGACTTCTTCCCAGCACGTGGGGTTCGGCCAAGTAGCACTGAGGTAATGCAAGACACCAGCTGAAATCCTGTCTAGCTGAGTTCCCGTGGCGGATGAAAATTAAGGAGAAAGATCCTTTCAGAACCATCCTTGGTGCAATCCATCAGTTCAAGGCTACGGATATTCAGTGGTAAGCACTGCTTATGGGCCCTACACACTGGGCGATAATACTGAAAGATATGAACGATCTTGTTCATTAATGAACGAGATACTGTTCATATCTTTCATTGTGGAGGCAGCAACGATGTGATCAATGTGCGGCCCCGTGCTCGTTCATCGCTGGTGCCCCGTCACTTGTGCATGCAGGCCAATATGGACGATCTCGTCCATATTTGCCTGCACTGCTATGGAGCTGGGTGAAAGGGAGAGTGAAGAAATTTCACTCCCCCCGTCACTGCCCCCCGCTGCCGGGTCGCCTGTCGGCCGTATCCGTTGTCGTGCAGCTCGGCGGCGGATCACAAATTGTGTAGGGCCCATTAGTGTTTGGGTAAATACAAACTTCAGTGCCACAAACCAGTGTATTGCAGATTTTTTTAGGAAGATGTTATTGCAACAGAGGGCCTGATTTAGAGGTGGACATAAATGTATCAAGTATATATCAATTACGCAAGTATATTATTACAGAGGAACTCCAACATCAAATGCCGTCTCCCAGGCAGATTTGTTTCTCCTTATGTTTCCCTTGGATATGAGCATAAAGTGTTCGTATATAGGTTACTGTTATATACTCAGCAGATCTGCCTGGAACATACAGTCATCTAAAGGCAGAGTTCCCCTTTTAATGTATTGATTCTTATTATACAGTATATAATATATGTGAGTATACTGAGCTTTAATATACATGGAAACAGCTAAGCTACTTTTGTTTGCTTCATTCAGGTGGTTTGCGTTGATGGAAATCCACATGCTAGTAGTTTTGATCCTTTACAAGTTTGACTTCCAGCTGCTGGATCCCTTCCCTAAAGAGGTTCGTGATCAATGTATTTATACGGCCTATTAGATATTTATGCAATCTCATCGCACATACAAAAGCTATGGGAATACTAAAATTATCCTCAAGTATTTCCCTTTTAACAATCTGTACCACCTATGGGATAAAGAGCTATGGGAATAATATTATCACTGGGACACTGTGACGGCGGGACAGAGGCTGATGATTAGCTATTGATGTTGAGCCTCCAGTTGTGCAGCCGTGTCTGGGGCTGTCTAGGGACCTGGGAGGTAACCACGCCCCTTCTGCTCATAACACCTTAGGCACTTATTCCATACCAGGGTGTAGCAGAGACCATTGGTGACCTTACATGTCTGGTACCAAGGCCTGTCCGGATAAAAGCACCTAATGCTGGTACGACAGGCCAAGCTCCGCCCGCTGTATGTTAAATATGTAAGGTTTGTAGGGATAGGCTGACTCTATTCCAAAAGGTCCTAGGTCTCCTTGCTTAGCTTCTCGCTCTCCTTAGGGCTCCTCTGTTGAGGTAAAAAGGTAAAGATTTTCACACAACACTTAAGGTCACTGGGAGAGCTGTCGGTAGCCTTTACACAGCAGATAAGCAGTTACTGACTATCAAGCTTTCCTTTAATGCATTTAAGAGTTAGAATATCTACAGAGAGATTCGGAAATATTTAGTTCTAGTGACAGGTTAACCACTGATAATTGAGATCCTATCCTCTCCTGACTGGAAATAGGTTGGTTAATTACTTTAAAGGCAAATACCGCTGACTCATCAAAAAATCTCCTGAACCATGAGGCTGGACTTCCTTGCCAGTGGCAGTTGCATAGCAGTTCATTATTCAAATAGGGGAGCCACACTCAGCAATGTCTGGCAGTGTTCAGAGGTGACAGTTGATGTTGATCCCCTATTTAAAATAATGGACTGCTATGCAACTGCCACTGGCAAGGAAGTCCAGGAACAGAGCATTGTGTCCTCCACCCTCCACAACTTTGTATCGCCGACACCATGCATTCTTTATAGCCCCGGCTGGGTGGGCTGTCTTAACTCTCCTCTGTGAGTGGGGACTTCCCAATAATTATCTCACCCCTTTTAACCCCTATATGGGTGGAATTTTGAAAAATCCCTTAGTGGGTGCCTACGTCACAAAAACAAGCTCCTGTCCAAAGTCCTAGTCCTTATGGTTCAGGAGATTTTGTGATAAGTCAATGGTATTTGCTATATATATATATATATATATATATACAGGACAAGAATAGGCGGCACTCACTGACTTTTCAGAAGCTAAATGACCACAGGAGCCTTCTAGCGCTTTAAGTTTCGGTTTATTCAAACCTTCATCAGAAGTTCTGATGTAGGTTTGAATAAACCGAAACGTAAAGCGCTAGAAGGCTTCTGTGGTCATTTAGCTTCTGAAAAGTCCGTGAGTGCCGCCTATCCTTGTCCTGTGTATTCTGTGAAACTTCACTTTGGTTGGCATCGGGCATGTTGTTTGTTCATGTCGAAGTGAGTGCCGAATATTTACTATATATATATATATATATATATATATATATATATATATATATATATATATATATATATATATTTCTACTGCGGGGTACACTGGGCTCCACAGGGAATGACATTGGGGTGTACAGTAGGATCTTGATCTGAGGCACCAACAGGCTCAAAGCTTTGACTGTTCCCAGAATACATAGTGCCGCCTCCTCTATAACCCCACCTGCGTGCACAGGAGCGCCGTTTTATAGTTGGTGCCATGCAGTAAGCAGGCATACAACAGGGGAGCTGCCCCTGCAGCCCTAAGAAGAAGCTTTTAAAGAAAATTGAAGACTTCAAGGGCTGCAGCAGAGACACTGACTGTGTTAGATGTCAGTCAGACATCTCCTGCTGGTGCTGCGGCTACGTTCGTCAGGTTTATCATTAATATAGGTAGTTCACAGGATATACTCCGTGTGTATTTTTCTCTGTGATATTTAGTCACCATATACCTCTAGAATTCCCTGTTTGTGTTGAAATACACTGCACAAGGGGGTTCTTGTCAGGTATTGTGCTGCTGATATTGTACTATTGCCTTGCATTGAGCTTTCGGATATGTCAGCTACAAAGGGCAATGGTGCTGGGGCTGATCCCACATTGCGTGGTGGTGACACTGCAGACACATTTGAGGAAAACATAGCAGCTGAGGGTTCAGATTCTGGGGGGATCCTTACCCCCCAGTGGGACTGTAGCAATGGGGGTTCAAAATGACCCACCTTGGGCTACCTTCTCCACGCTATTGAATACGCTAGTAACTAGACTAATGCCCCCTATGGGACCTCCTGTGCCGGTACAACCGCTTATGGTCCCGGCGGTTAACCCACCGTGGGCAGATCAATTGTCCGCTCAGTTACAGCAATTGAACCAATCACTGACCACTAAGAAGTTTAACCCTCGCCAGCCTAAGACCAAGGGGTCCTCTAAGCGGGCCATTACTTCCTCACAATCCACCAACATCCCAGACACCTCGTCTGATGAGGATGCCGTTTATACTGACCCCACAGATTCTGATCCCGACGCTTCTGATGGGGAAGCTGTTTCACAGGTGGATGTTCCTGACTTGTTGGAGGCTATCAGGCTCATTCTTCAAGTTGATGATGACCCGGAGCCTGATGCTGCCTCTAAGAAACCGGACAGGTTTAAATGTCAGAAAGTGGATAAACAAGTTTTACCATACTCTGACCATTTAGTTGACATACGTCAGGAGTCCTGGGAAAATCCAGGAAAGAAATTCACGCCTCACAAGAAGATGCTGGCTCGCTACCTCCTTGCTGCGGAGCGAAGTAAAAATTGGTAAATAACCCCGCCAGTGGATTTGAAGGTGGCACGGCTGGTGGTGTCCTGAGCTCTGCCTGTAACTACCGTTGCGTCCCTGAGAGAGCTGACGGATAAGCATGTGCAGGGTTGTTTATAGGTAATTTACACCCTAACTGGTGCTGTGCATAGGCCCACCATTGCAGCGACATGTGGAAGCGTGGGCTCAAGAGCTGGAGGCGGAGTTACCGTCCAACGCTCCTGATCATGCTAGACAATGCTTGTCATATATTGTCACAGCGTCTCATTGCATTAAGGAGGCGGCTTCTGATGCTGGTATTCTGGCTGCCAAGGCTTCTACTACGTCCATTTTGGCTTGCCGGATTCTCTGGTTACGGTCCTGGTCTGTGGATCTGGAGGTACTCCATTTTAAGGGAGACATTCTTTTCGGAGAAGACCTCAACAAGATAGTGGCTGACTTAGCTTCTGCTAAAACAGCATGTCTGCCTAGTACTGCTCCTTCGGTGCTGAAGGCTAAGAGTACTCCATTTCGCTCCTTTCGTCCTTCAGGGAAAGCAAATGGTCAGGCGTACCCGAAACAGGTTTGCACTTCCAAACCCAATAAGTCCAAACGGACTGGGCTGTCCGTCTGCCTGCTTCCAAAACTGACAAGCCTGCCGCATTACGGGGCGGGCCTCCTTCTGGGGGATCCCAGGGTGGGGGGCCGACTTCTAGGGTATACCCAGGAATGGTTAAAAACCACTTCCGATGCCTGGGTACGGGAAGTCGTCACTCGAGGTTACGCCGTATCCTTCAAGAATCGTCCCCCTCATCGATTTTGCCTGACAGACGTCCCTTCGGATCAGGTGAAGGCAAAATCTCTTCATTCGGTGTTACAGCCCCTCCTGGCACAGGAGTGGTGTACAGGTGCCTCTGGCACTGCTGTTCCTAGTCTCGAAACCGAATTGGTCCTCCCGGACCATTCTCAACCTCCAGTCCTTGAACAGATTTGTTAGGGTCTCCATTTTTTGTATGGAAACTCTTCGCTTTATTGTTCTGGCCTTGGAACCTGGGGAGTATATGGTTTCCCTGGACATACAGGATGCTTACCTGCATATTCCCATTGCAGTGTCACATCAGCAGTACCTGAGGTTTGTGGTTGGCGACCTCCATTACCAATTTCGGGCGTTACCTTTTGGTTTGACCACGACTCCGCGAGTCTTCACCAAGGTCATGGCGATAATGACGGCTGTGCTCCGCCATCAAGGGGTCAGGATCCTACCGTACCTGGACGACTTGTTGATCCTGGCAAATTCACCAGAAATTCTCCTGCACCATCTAAATCTGACTATACAGTTTCTGCTAGCCCACGGGTGGCTCATTAACTGGAAGAAATCTTCCCTGGTCCCTGCTCAGAGCATGGTGCACCTGGGGGCGTTGTTGGACACTCACAACCAGCGGTTGTTCTTGTCTCAGGAGAAAGTCCTGAAGCTTCAGGACAGGATTCACTGCTTCCTATCTCGTCCGCATGTGTCGATACATTCGGCAATGCAAGTGCTAGGTCTCATGGTGGCGGCTTTCGACATGGTGGAGTACGCTCAATTCCATTCCCGCCCCCTGCAGAAGCTGATTCTTGCCAAGTGGGACGACCTGCCTCACCGGATCAGGTCTCAAATGATCTCCTTGTCTCCGGAGGTCCGTCTGTCACTGAGCTGGTGGCTTCAGGACCAACGATTGAGCAGGGGTTGTCCCTTCTGGATCTCCAACTGGGTTCTTCTGACGACGGATGCCAGTGTGAGAGGTTGGAGCGCGGTGTTGGTGCAACGCTCCGCCATCTGTTGTTATATGCTTATACTTACGGTGGTTGAGACCGCCGCATGTGGTACGTCACTTTTAAACCGATTGTGTGTAAAGAAACTGGAATAAATTTGCTTGAAACTGGTTGATGCACTATGAGGTGCCCTTTCTTATTCTCATTTTAGAAATCACTTTTTGCTGGGAGTGGATATTGGCTTAAAGGAGACGCCGATCTCAAGGATCTAAAGTGCTACTTAGACCCTAATTAAACCATTGGACACACGTGGTTGGTCTTGGAATTGTGCTGCTGACTTGTGGTTCCACGGATTGGAAACTAGATTGCGCACTGACTTTTTAAACTTTATAATTGTTCCGCCGGAGCTATTTAATTAGCCCCGATAAGCCAGCGCGTGCCGCAGAATCCCCGGAAATAGCCCCGTTTGTGTCCGAAAAGGGTGCTGTTTCACACGAAAACACACAGGTTTCACTGAACCTGTGTGTTTTCGGGAGAATGGTTTTGTTTTTTTACAGGCGATCTATCTGGATAGCCTGTAAAAAAATAAATAAATAAATCGGTGAAACATCGGAAAACGGCCGTTTTTTCCGGACCTGATGTTTTAACGGGGATAATTGGATATCCCCCATAGAGAGAGAGGGAGAGTGTGAATATAATGTTATTATGTGCCCTTTATCTAAAAAAACAACCGAGTGTATTGTACATTTAGTGACTGTTTTAGAATATTTTTTTTTCTCTTGAAACATTTTTCCGATGTTCTCTTTTCCCCTGAGTGTGGGCTTTTAATCTCCCTCACCCTCCATACACAATAGTCTGCCACAAGTTAATTCAGTCCCTTAGTAGGTACAACATGTTATGTGGTATGCCGGGCATCTCATTAACTCAATCAGTCCAGTGTCACAGTGGAAAGTCCAGGTCACCCCTGCACACGCCAGTGTGATGTGATGCCGTCCATTGCCTGGCATGCCTGTCATTGTTGTCGTGTGACTCAGAGATAGAAAGGGGAAAATGACTGCTGATAGCTGTGTGTGTGCTGGACTCGTTCCACTTCACTGGTAGAGTGGTGACCTTGAGGGGTCTCTCTGACTCCTCTTAGCTACTTACTCTCTCAGCTCCTAACTGTCATTTTTCAAACGCAGCCTGTAACATGACAGTTAGGAGCTGATTGGCTGGTACTTTACCTCCGTCCGCTTTATCTCTCTCCAAGGCTTAGTACATAGAACCCACGTTGTTTTATAATAGAATCTTTAGCAGCACGTTCATAGGCGCAAAATACGTGCACCGTCCTCTATGTACGTGTAGCCTGTTTAAATAAAGCTTGTCGTCTTTTTTTTTTTGTGTAATGCATTTTTTTATTACTGTTTATATGCAAATGGCTGCATAGAAGATGAGACGATTATAACGTGGAAAGTGGCCTTACAATGGCAGATTCACCCATGAAACGTTCAGTGCTGTGACACTGCAGCTCCCGACTCAAGTTCCTCAGATTCTTTCCTAAATGTGGGGGAAGAGGAATTCTCCTCACTCCATTGTAGACTTATAGTAGGAAAATAAACACCGTGTGTTCGGAAATGATCTCGGCGTGGCGGCTGCCTGCTTAGATTTCATATTGGCAGCTCAGGCAGAGGAGTCTCTCCACCGCAGCACATGTGGCCGTAGCCTTGCCTTATGCACTAATGGCCCCCTTCATTCATCGCTGTGAGATCTGTAAATGACACAATGACGTGCAACATCACTGTATCTGTCACCTGGGGGTCTGTCCATAGACACAGCTCACCTCCGCACGCACATGAGGGAATACAGAGGACAAAAGACCCTGCCAGTAAATTGAGAGGCCAAGGTTTTTTTTTTTTTTTTTATCACCATAAAATAAGCACCTGGAGGGAAAATGACACTTGTAGTTATGTGGGGTGTCCATGCTGGGTGCTATGTTCTGATTACAATTAGGGTGTTATCAGTGAGGAGAACTGCCCCACACTAGATAAGGAGGGATTGTGGGGGGAGGGGTGCAGGAATACCTCCACCTCTCCGTGAAGTCCAGGGACACATATGGGGACCTGGGACACTAGGAGGGAAGACAGAAAAGTGCAAGTTCTGCTGAAATTGGGATGGTTGGAGCTACAGTAGTCTGTATGTATTTTACTGCAGGATGCGCTCCCCATGCTGGGTAACCGTCATGACTGGGGTTGCCGCTGCATAGTCTGTCCAATACAGAGGAGACTGTCAACCCGAATATGAGGCTTCCTATCACATTATGCAGTGGCAACATAGGGGGAGAAGAATACCTCTCAATAAAGAACATGAATTATTCATAGAGGTGAAAGTAGGCCGGGTCCCTGAAAGCAGTGGTGGCTTAGAAGGGGACATGCAGTACTCGGGATCCGCTCAGCATACCAGCATTCGGGATGCCGTCAGTTGGAATAATCACGCAGCATCCGAACACTGGTCAGAAGACTGACATCTGGATCATGAGCGTAAGTATGCCGGGGCAGGTTAGGGTTAGGCTGCAGAGGGAGGGTTAGGCTGCAGAGGGAGGATTAGGCTGCAGAGGGAGGGTTAGGCTGCAGAGGTAAGGTTAGGCTGCAGAGGGAAGGTTAGGCTGCAGAGGGAAGGTTAGGCTGCAGAGGGAGGATTAGGCTGCAGGAGGGGAGGGTTAGGCTGCAGAGGGAGGGTTAGGCTGCAGAGGGAAGGTTAGGCTGCAGAGGGAAGGTTAGGCTGCAGAGGGAGGGTTAGGCTGCAGAGGGAGGATTAGGCTGCAGGAGGGGAGGGTTAGGCTGCAGAGGGAAGGTTAGGCTGCAGAGGGAGGGTTTAGGCACTAAGAAGGAGGGTTAAGATTAGGCACTAAGCGGGGGTTATCGTGAGTATGGGTCATTGGGTCGACCACACTTAGGTCGACAGTCATTTACATGCAGAATGTCGACATGGTCTAGGTCGACATGAGATTTTTTTGTAATTATTTTTTTGTGTCATTTTTTTCGTAGAGTGACTAGGAACCCCAATTAGTGCAACCGTGTCCCCTCGCATGGCTCGCTTCGCTCGCCATGCTTCGGGCAAGGTTACCGACAGGTTACTATTCCCAATCGTAGTCCACGTGGATCGTAAAGTTTGAAAAAATTGAACAAATGAAAAAAATAAGATTTTACTTACCGATAAATCTATTTCTCATAGTCCGTAGTGGATGCTGGGGACTCCGTCAGGACCATGGGGATTAGCGGCTCCGCAGGAGACAGGGCACAAAAAGTAAGCTTTTAGGATCACATGGTGTGTACTGGCTCCTCCCCCTATGACCCTCCTCCAAGCCTCAGTTAGGTACTGTGCCCGGACGAGCGTACACAATAAGGAAGGATCTTGAATCCCGGGTAAGACTCATACCAGCCACACCAATCACACCGTACAACCTGTGATTTGAACCCAGTTAACAGTATGATAACAACGAAGGAGCCTCTGAAAAGATGGCCCACAACAATAATAACCCGATTTTTGTAACAATAATTATGTACAAGTAATGCAGACAATCCGCACTTGGGATGGGCGCCCAGCATCCACTACGGACTATGAGAAATAGATTTATCGGTAAGTAAAATCTTATTTTCTCTAACGTCCTAGTGGATGCTGGGGACTCCGTCAGGACCATGGGGATTATACCAAAGCTCCCAAACGGGCGGGAGAGTGCGGATGACTCTGCAGCACCGAATGAGAGAACTCCAGGTCCTCCTCAGCCAGGGTATCAAATTTGTAGAATTTTACAAACGTGTTCCCGCCTGACCACGTAGCTGCTCGGCAAAGTTGTAAAGCCGAGACCCCTCGGGCAGCCGCCCAAGGTGAGCCCACCTTCCTTGTGGAATGGGCATTTACAGATTTTGGCTGTGGCAGGCCTGCCACAGAATGTGCAAGTTGAATTGTACTACAAATCCAACGAGCAATAGTCTGCTTAGAAGCAGGAGCACCCAGCTTTTTGGGTGCATACAATATAAACAGCAAGTCAGACTTTCTGACTCCAGCCGTCCTGGAATTATATATATATATATATATATTGTGACAAGAACACTGGGATAGTGTTTGAGGGCAGGTATATTTGTCCCAGGTTCTTGTCTTACATGTTTTAGAAAATGTTAACTTCTAGGAAAAATGCTTTTTGTTTTGTCTGAACCTTTTCAGTTTGCTGTAAAAGCTGGGAAAAGGCTCTGAGAGAGAGATAAGGCGAGTTCTAGACATTGGGCCCAGTTCGGGTCTTTGGCCTCACAGAGGGCTAATCAGGGTTTCAGCTGTGTAAGAGTGATATAGTGCTTCTAACCTGATTAGTATGGGCAGACTGCCTGGGAAGGCTGCAGGATCTGTGTGTGAGAGACACGCTTTCTGATGCAAGTAAGCTATACAGTATGTACTGAAGAACTCTGTGTTTTGTTTAGTGACAGTTAGGAACATCTTATGTTTAGTTAGTGCCGGACAGGCAAGGTATTTTTATTTTGGGGTTTGTTTTATTTTCTGTTTCAATAAAACTGGCCGGGGTCAGTTGTACCAGAAACTGGACTTGTGTTGTTCCTCAGCTGCTGCGGGCTGCCATATTCCCCAGGAAAAGGCACCTTGCACCCCTACAGTGTTACAACTTGGTGGAGAATGCGAGCAGGCCGTTCTGCGCATAAGTGAAAGCAGCAGCTTTGTGAGGCCTGCAGAAAACGGTGGTTTATGCAGATACAGCCCAGTGTGAAGTTACTGAGACTCACCCCTGAGGGTTTGATATATGTCCTGGGTGAAAGCAGCTGCAAAGCCGCCTGAAAAATCTGTTGACATGGAGGATCTGCTTAAAGCCTTGCTGCAAGCTACAGCGGCTCAGCAGGAGGCCAACCGACAGCAGCAGGTGGCAATGGAGGAAAATTGGAGACTACAGCAGGTGGCAATGGAGGAAAATAAGAGACAACAGCAGGCAGTTGTTGATGAACTTTACAGGCAACAGCGTCAGGATAGAGAGGCCTTAACAGAAGTGGTGCAGAGACTTGCAGCTCGGGTTGGAGATGTGGCCGTCAGTGCTCCAACCAGCTCTAGTTCTATACGGGCCAGTCACTTCCTGCAGAAAATGACAGAGGCTGATGATGTGGAGGCCTATCTGACCACGTTTGAAAGGACTGCCGAGCGTGAGAACTGGCCGAAAGCACAGTGGGCCAGTCTGCTGGCACCTTTCCTGTCAGGTGAGCCCCAAAAAGCTTACTTTGATTTAAGCCCTGCTGAGGCTCGGGACTATGATAAACTAAAGACTGAGATCCTGACCCGCCTGGGAGTCACGCTGTCAGTACGAGCACAACGGGTGCACCGTTGGCTGTACGCCATGGAGAAGCCTCCGCGCTCCCAGATGCACGACCTTATTCAGCTAACAAAAAAATGGCTGCAGCCAGAGACATTAACTGGTCCCCAGATGGTGGAAAGAGTCGTCATGGACCGCTACTTGAGATCTTTGCCCATGGTCCTGCGCAAGTGGGTGAGCCATGGAAACCCGGGTACTGCTGACCAATTAGTGGACATGGTAGAGAGGTATTTGGCAGCAGAGGAACTACTGATGACCACCCAGCAACCCATAGGTCCTCGACAGCGCCCTTCAGTAAAGACTGGTAAGACTGTTCCGTGGGAAAACGTTGCTGGGCGGTTAAGAGAACACAAGGCTGGAGAGACTGTAAACACTGGCCCTGGAAACAGGCCAATGGGGCTAGAACGGTCTATGCTGCCCAAATGGGTTGATAATCGTGTGGTTAAATGTTTTAGGTGTGGTATGCCAGGTCATGTTATTGCCAATTGCCCAGTCACGCAAGAACCCATGCAATGTGATGCTGCCTTTGAATGTCGCAGAATGTCTTTCTTTGCTAGGTTAGCCTGTACTGTGGTACCTTCACCTGAGCTGGAAAAACAAATGTGTGATGTGTTCTTAGAAGGTAACCGGGTAGAGGCCTTGCTAGATTCAGGAAGTTTAGTTACCCTCGTGAAAGCTGGGTTAGTGAACCCCTTAAAGGTCCAGCAAATACCTATTGGGGTAACTTGCATACACGGGGATACCCAATATTATGCCACTGCTGAGGTGAATATAGAAACTTGTTGTGGGTCAGCAAGGGTTAAAGTGGGACTGGTCCCTACCTTGGTGCATGAGGCCATAATAGGGAGGGATTTTCCTCATTTTTGGAAACTGTGGGAATCACGGTTGTCAACAGATGTGAGAAGTAAAAAACCAGTTGATAATACCGGTGATTTTATGGATGTACGTGGGTCTTCGGAACTTTCTGTCCCTTTGCCTTTTGCTAGTTTGGCTGGGGAAGTGACAGATGGGGAGTCCAGTGAGGACCCTCTTGCCGGGAACAGAGACATAGTAGTTAGAACTGAAAGCGTGCCTGACCTGGAGGTAAAGAAGGATCTGTTTGCGTCTGAACAGTTAAAGGATCCTACCTTAATAAAGGCTAGAGAGAATGTTAAGATTGTTAATGGGGAACCTGTGGTACCAGGTGACAGGGTTACGTATCCCCACATGGCCATCTGTAATGAGCTCTTGTACCACATTGTCAAAAGGGGTGAGGATGTGGTGGAACAGCTGGTAGTTCCCCAGCCTTATCGGAGAACGGTACTAGATTTAGCTCATAGTCACGTTACCGCAGGACATTTAGGGGCAGAAAAAACCACTGAAAGAGTTTTACAAAGGTTCTTTTGGCCAGGGGTTTATAAAGAAGTGTCTGAATATTGTTCTTCCTGTCCTGAATGCCAGTATCATGCCCCTAGACCCCATTTCAGGAGCCCACTAGTTCCCATGCCTATTATAGAGGTCCCGTTTGACAGAATAGCCATGGATCTCGTGGGGCCCTTGTTAAAGTCTGCTCGGGGCCATCAGTATATCCTGGTAATTATGGACTATGCCACTCGATATCCTGAGGCTGTCCCTTTACGCACTATCACAACCAAGGCGATAGCTAGGGAGCTGGTGCAGGTATTTAGTAGAGTGGGAATACCAAAAGAAATTTTGACTGACCAAGGTACTCCATTTATGTCAAGGATCATGAAAGAATTGTGCAAGTTATTTAAGGTCACTCACCTCAGGACGTCCATCTACCATCCCCAAACTGACGGGTTGGTGGAAAGGTTTAATAAAACATTAAAAAGTATGTTAAAAAAGGTTGTTGAGAGAGATGGGAAAAACTGGGATTGTTTGTTGCCCTACTTGTTAATGGCCATCAGAGAAGTCCCTCAGTCCTCTACGGGGTTTTCTCCATTTGATTTGTTGTATGGTAGACACCCCAGAGGGCTGTTGGATATTGCCAAAGAGACGTGGGAAGGACAGCCCACTCCTTATAGAAGCGTTATTGAGCATGTAACACAAATGCAGGATAGGATTGCAGCCGTGGTACCTGTTGTCAGAGAGCACATGGAACAGGCCCAAAGTGCTCAACAGAGGGTCTATAACCGGAGTGCCAAGATACGGGAATTTGCTCCTGGAGATAGAGTTCTTGTTTTGGTACCCACTGTGGAAAGCAAATTCCTAGCTAAATGGCAGGGTCCATTTGAGATTAGGGAAAAAGTGAATGAGGTTAATTACAAAGTATACCAGCCGGGAAAGAGAAAACCCGAACAGATCTACCATGTTAACTTAATCAAACCCTGGAAAGATAGGTTGTCTCTGTCAGCGGAGCCTTGCCCTTCGGTGTCTTCACCCCGGTTGCTTCCCGCAGTGAAGGTGTCAGAGACATTATCAGCTGATCAGAACAATCAGGTTAAAGAATTTCTCATCCAAAATAGGGAGGTATTTTCAGAGCTGCCTGGCCGAACGACCATAATAAAACATGACATTGTCACAGAACAAGGGGTCAGGGTTCATTTAAAGCCATATAGGATTCCTGAAGCTCAGCGAGAAGCTATTTCTAAGGAAGTTAAAACCATGTTAGAACTTGGAGTCATAGAGGAGTCTAACAGTGAGTGGTCCAGTCCCATAGTGCTCATCCCGAAGCCCGACGGTAGCATACGCTTCTGTAATGACTTTCGTAAGTTAAATGAGGTGTCCAAGTTTGACGCATACCCCATGCCCCGTGTGGATGAGCTTGTAGAAAGGCTGGGAACAGCCAGGTTTCTCACCACATTGGACCTGACCAAAGGTTACTGGCAAATACCTTTATCTGATAGCGCCAAAGAAAAAACAGCCTTTTCGGTTCCGGAGGGGCTGTACCAGTATAAGATGTTACCCTTTGGGTTGCATGGGGCTCCAGCAACCTTTCAACGGGCGATGGATAAAATTTTGAGGCCCCATAGAAAATATGCAGCTGCCTATTTGGATGATGTGGTAATTCACAGTACAGACTGGGGGTCCCATTTGGTTAAAGTACAAGCAGTACTGGACTCAATCAGAGAGGCAGGGTTAACTGCTAACCCAAAGAAGTGCTGCCTCGCAATGGAGGAGGTCAAATACTTGGGCTTCACCATAGGCAGAGGTCTGATTAGGCCCCAATTGAATAAAGTTGATGCTATTCAAAACTGGCCTCGTCCAGTGAATAAAAAACAGGTAAGGGCTTTTTTGGGAATTACTGGGTACTATAGACGGTTTATTCCTAATTTTGCGACCACAGCGGTGCCGTTGTCAGACCTTACCAAAGGGAAGCAGTCAAATGTGGTGAAATGGAACCCTGATGCAGAAAAGGCGTTCCAAGCATTAAAAGTGGCTTTGTGTTCACAACCGGTGTTGATAACACCAGATTTTTCAAAAGAATTTGTGGTACAGACAGATGCCTCAGAGGTAGGGATAGGTGCTGTGCTGTCCCAAACCAGAGATGGGGACGAACACCCTATCATTTATTTGAGTAGGAAACTCAATGAGCATGAAAAAAGGTATGCCATTAAGTGGGCACTAGATACCTTGAGATATTACCTCTTGGGTAGACAATTCAGACTAGTGACAGACCATGCCCCTTTAAAATGGATGTATGTAAATAGAGGCAAGAATGCTCGTGTAACTAGATGGTTTCTAGCGTTGCAGGACTTTAAGTTTACTGTCGAACATAGACCGGGAACATAATTGGCCAACGCAGATGCATTGTCTCGCATCTTCTGTTTGGGGGCTACAAGTGTTCCGGCCCCTAGGTCGAAACAGGGGAGGGGGATATGTGACAAGAACACTGGGATAGTGTTTGAGGGCAGGTATATTTGTCCCAGGTTCTTGTCTTACATGTTTTAGAAAATGTTAACTTCTAGGAAAAATGCTTTTTGTTTTGTCTGAACCTTTTCAGTTTGCTGTAAAAGCTGGGAAAAGGCTCTGAGAGAGAGATAAGGCGAGTTCTAGACATTGGGCCCAGTTCGGGTCTTTGGCCTCACAGAGGGCTAATCAGGGTTTCAGCTGTGTAAGAGTGATATAGTGCTTCTAACCTGATTAGTATGGGCAGACTGCCTGGGAAGGCTGCAGGATCTGTGTGTGAGAGACACGCTTTCTGATGCAAGTAAGCTATACAGTATGTACTGAAGAACTCTGTGTTTTTTTTAGTGACAGTTAGGAACATCTTATGTTTAGTTAGTGCCGGACAGGCAAGGTATTTTTATTTTGGGGTTTGTTTTATTTTCTGTTTCAATAAAACTGGCCGGGGTCAGTTGTACCAGAAACTGGACTTGTGTTGTTCCTCAGCTGCTGCGGGCTGCCATATTCCCCAGGAAAAGGCACCTTGCACCCCTACAGTGTTACAATATATATATATATATATTTTCAGGGCCCTGACAACGTCTAGCAACTTGGAGTCCTCCAAGTCCCTAGTAGCCGCAGGCACCACAATAGGTTGTTTCAGGTGAAACGCTGACACCACCTTAGGAAGAAACTGGGGACGAGTCCCAGTTCTGCCCCGTCCGAATGGAAAATCAAATATGGGCTTTTGTAAGACAAAGCCGCCAATTCTGACAATCGCCTAGCCGAGGCCAGGGCCAACAGCATGGTCACTTTCCATGTGAGATATTTCAAATCCACAGATTTGAGCGGTTCAAACCAATATGATTTGAGGAATCCCAACACTACTTTGAGATCCCACGGTGCCACTGGAGGCACAAAAGGGGCTGTATATGCAATACTCCCTTGACAAATGTCTGGACTTCAGGAACTGAAGCCAATTCTTTCTGGAAGAAAATCTACAGGGCCGAAACTTGAACCTTAATGGACCCCAATTTGAGGCTCATAAACACTCCTGTTTTCAGGAAGTGCAGAAATCGACCTAGTTGAAATTTCTTCGTGGGGCCTTCCTGGCCTCACCCACGCAACATATTTTCACCACCTGTGGTGATAACGTTGTGCGGTCACCTCCTTCCTGGCTTTGACCAGGGTAGGTATGACCTCTTCCGGAATGCCTTTTCCCTTAGAATCCGGCGTTCAACCGCCATGCCGTCAAACGCAGCCGCGGTAAGTCTTGGAACAGACATGGTACTTGCTGAAGCAAGTCCCTTCTTAGCTCCTGAGGCCATTAGTCCTCTATGAGCATCTCTTGAAGTTCCGGGTACCAAGTCCCTCTTGGCCAATCCGGAGCCACGAGTATAGTTCTTACTCCTCTACGTCTTATAATTCTCAATACCTTGGTTATGAGAAGCAGAGGAGGGAACCCATACACCGACTGTTACACCCACGGTGTTACCAGGACATCCACAGCTATCGCCTGAAGGTCTCGTGACCTGGCGCAATACCTGTCCCGTTTTTTGTTCGGGCGGGACGCCATCATGTCCACCTTTGGTCTTTCCCAACGGTTCACAATCATGCTGAAAACTTCCCTATGAAGTTCCCACTCTCCCGGGTGGAGGTCGTGCCTGCTGAGGAAGTCTGCTTCCCAGTCGTCCACTCCCGGAATGAACACTGCTGACAGTGCTATCACATGATTTTCCGCCTAGCGAAAAATCCTTGCAGTTTTGCCACTGCCCTCCTGCTTCTTGTGCCGCCCTTTCTGTTTACGTGGGCGACTGCCGTGATGTTATCCCACTGGATCAATACCGGCTGACCTTGAAGCAGAGGTCTTGCTAAGTTTAGAGCATTATAAATTTGCTCTTAGCTCCAGTATATTTATGTGGAGAGAATTCTCCAGACTTGATCACACTCCCTGGAAATTTTTTCCCTGTGTGACTGCTCCCCAGCCTCTCAGGCTGGCCTCCGTGGTCACCAGCATCCAATCCTGAATGCCGAATCTACGGCCCTCTAGAAGATGAGCACTCTGTAATCACCACAGGAGAGACACCCTTGTCCTTGGATATAGGGTTATCCGCTGATGCATCTGAAGATGCGATCCGGACCATTTGTCCAGCAGATCCCACTGAAGAGTTCTTGCGTGAAATCTGCCGAATGGACTCGCTTCGTAATAAGCCACCATTTTTACCAGGACTCTTGTGCAATGATGCACTGACACTTTTCCTGGTTTTAGGAGGATCCCGATTAGCTCGGATAACTCCCTGGCTTTCTCCTCTGGGAGAAACACCTTTTTCTGGACTGTGTCCAGAATCATCCCTAGGACCAGCAGACGTGTCGTCGGAACAACTGCGGTTTTGGAATATTTAGAATCCACCCGTGTTGTCGTAGAACTACTTGAGATAGTGCTACTCCGACCTCCAACTGTTCTCTGGACCTTGTTCTTATCAGGAGGTCGTCCATTTTCTTTGAAGACGAATCCTCATTTCGGTCATTACCTTGGTAAGGACCCGGGGTGCCTTGGACAATCCAACGGCATCGTCTGAAACTGATAGTGACAGTTCTGTACCACGAACCTGAGATACCCTTGGTGAGAAAGGCAAATTTTGGGACATGGAGGTAAGCATCCCTGATGTCCCGGGACACCATATAGTCCCCTTCTTCCCGGTTCGCTATCACTGCTCTGAGTGACTCCATCTGGATTTGAACCTTTGTAAGTGTTCAAATATTTCAGATTTAGAATAGGTCTCACCTAGCCTTCTGGCTTCAGTACCACAATATAGTGTGGAATAATACCCCTTTCCCTGTTGTAGGAGGGGTAATTTTATTATCACCTGCTGGGAATACAGCTTGTGAATTGTTTTCAATACTGCCTCCCTGTCGGAGGGAGACATTGGTACAGCAGACTACAGGAACCTGCGAGGGGGAAACGTCTCGACATTCCAATCTGTACCCCTTGGATACTACTTGTAGGATCCAGGGGTCCTGTACGGTCCTAGCGTCATGCTGAGAACTTGGTAGAAGCGGTGGAGGGCTTCTGTTCCTGGGAATGGGCTGCCTGCTGCAGTCTTCTTCCCTTTCCTCTATCCCTGGGTAGATATGACTCTTATAGGGACGAAAGGACTGAGGCTGAAAAGACGGTGTCTTTTTCTGCAGAGATGTGACTTAGGGTAAAAAACGGTGGATTTTCCAGCAGTTGCCGTGGCCACCAGGTCCCATGGACCGACCCCAAATAACTCCTCCCCTTTATACGGCAATACATCTTTGTGCCGTTTGGAATCTGCATCACCTGACCACTGTCGTGTCCATAAACATCTTCTTGCAGATATGGACATCGCATTTACTCTTGATGCCAGAGTGCAAATATCCCTCTGCGCATCTCGCATATATAGAAAAGCATCCTTTAAATGCTCTATAGTCAATAAAATACTGTCCCTGTCAAGGGTATCAATATTTTTAGTCAGGGAATCCGACCAAGCCACCTCAGCTCTGCACATCCAGGCTGAGGCGATCGCTGGTCGCAGTATAACACCAGCATGTGTGTGTATACTTTTTAGGATATTTTCCAGCCTCCTATCTGTAGATGGTACCGCCACTTGTTCTGATAAGCATGTGAGCGCCTTATCCACCCTAAGGGGTGTTTCCCAACGCGCCCTAACTTCTGGCGGGAAAGGGTATACCGCCAATAATTTTCTATCGGGGGAAACCCACGCATCATCACACACTTCATTTAATTTATCTGATTCAGGAAAAACTACAGGTAGTTTTTTCACATCCCACATAATACCCTTTTTTGTGGTACTTGTAGTATCAGAAATATGTAACACCTCCTTCATTGCCCTTAACGTGTGGCCCTAAAGGAAAATACGTTTGTTTCTTCACCGTCGACACTGAAATCAGTGTCCGTGTCTGGGTCTGTGTCGACCGACTGAGGTAAATGGGCGTTTTACAGCCCCTGACGGTGTTTGAGACGCCTGGACAGGTACTAATTTGATCGCCGGCCGTCTCATGTCGTCAACCGGCTTGCAGCGTGTTGACATTATCACGTAATTCCATAAATAAGCCATCCATTCCGGTGTCGACTCCCTAGAGAGTGACATCACCATTACAGGCAATTTGCTCCGCCTCCTCACCAACATTTTCCTCATACATGTCGACACACACGTACCGACATACAGCACACACATAGGGAATGCTCTAATAGAGGACAGGACCCACTAGCCCTTTGGGGAGACAGAGGGAGAGTTTGCCAGCACACACCAAAACGCTATAATTATACAGGGACAACCTTTATATAAGTGTTCCTCCCTTATAGCATTTAATATATATTCATATCGCCAAATCAGTGCCCCCCCTCTCTGTTTTAACCCTGTTTCTGTAGTGCAGTGCAGGGGAGAGCATGGGAGCCTTCCCACCAGCATTTCTGTGAGGGAAAATGGCGCTGTGTGCGGAGGAGAATAGGCCCCGCCCCCTTTTCGGCGGGCTTCTTCTCCGGAGTTTGTGATATCTGGCAGGGGTTAAATACATCCATATAGCCTCAAGGGCTATATGTGATGTATTTTTCGCCATACAGGTATTATACATTGCTGCCCAGGGCGCCCCCCCCCCCCGCGCCCTGCACCCTCCGTGACCGCTGTGTGAAGTGTGCTGACAACAATGGCGCACAGCTGCAGTGCTGTGCGCTACCTGATGAAGACTGAAAGTCTTCTGCCGCCTGGTTCCGGACCTCTTCAATCTTCAGCATCTGCAAGGGGGGTCGGCGGCGCGGCTCCGGGACGAACCCCAGGGCGAGACCTGTGTTCCGACTCCCTCTGGAGCTAATGGTGTCCAGTAGCCTAAGAAGCCAATCCATCCTGCACGCAGGTGAGTTCACTTCTCTCCCCTAAGTCCCTCGTAGCAGTGAGCCTGTTGCCAGCAGGACTCACTGAAAATAAAGAACCTAAAAACTTTTTCTAAGCAACTCTTTAAGAGAGCCACCTAGATTGCACCCTGCTCGGACGGGCACAAAAACCTAACTGAGGCTTGGAGGAGGGTCATAGGGGGAGGAGCCAGTACACACCATGTGATCCTAAAAGCTTACTTTTTGTGCCCTGTCTCCTGCGGAGCCGCTAATCCCCATGGTCCTGACGGAGTCCCCAGCATCCACTAGGACGTTAGAGAAAATAGTGAAAAACTAATGTCTACCTTTTGTCTTGTCGACCTAGAACATGTCGACCTAGGCACCATGTCGACATAGAAGCCCTGTCGACCTACTGAATGTCCACCATTAGTGGTCAACCTAATGACTGTCGACCTAATGACCGTATCCCGTTAGGGTTGGGCACCACCGTGAAGGGTTAGGCACTGGGAATGGGGGGGGGGGGGGGCTTAGGGTCAGGAAGGGAGGGTTGGGGTATGGGGTTAGGATTACAATACTTACCTACTAGGTGTTGGGATCCTGCGCATTGGGATGCGGCTGTCGGTATTCGGACCGCCAGCATACCAAGCGTCGGGATCCCGATACCATCCCTACTCAGCATTACAGTGTCAACTCCAAATCCTAGTGTCACATTAAATATCATGACAAACAGGGAAATATTAGGGGTGTCAGGTGCAGAGCATCGAGCTCTAATGTGAGAATTTTGTCCATCTGTTTTATATACAGGGGCAGATGTATTAAGCCTGGAGAAGTGATAAAGCAGTGATAAGTGGAAGGTGATAGCGCACCAGCCAATCAGCTCCTAACTGTTCATTTACATATTGGAGCTGATTGGCTGATGCTGTATCACCTTGCATTTATCACTGCTTTATCACTTTTCCAGGCTTAATACATCTGCCCCACAGTGCCTTGCAGAAGCATTACAACCCTTCTCCAATTTTCTAATTTGAAAAAATAACAAATTTCCACAATGAAATATTGTCCGCTGAGATACTTTATTTCAAAGCACTGAAACGCCATTTTGTTTGTGACATCTTTAAAAATAAATAAATAAATAAAAACAATACAGGTTGAGTCTCCCGTATCCAAATTGCTTGGGACCAGAAATATTTTGGATTTAGGCTTTTCCATATTTTGGGATATTTGCATACCGTAATGAGAGATCTTGGGGGTGGGACTTAAGTATACACACAGAATGCATTTATGTTTCATATACACCTTATACACACAGCCTGAGGGTCATTTTATAACAATATTTTTTTTTAGCATTTTGTGCATGAAACAAAGTTTAAGTACATTGGACCGAATTCATGTTTATATGCAATGCCGATGTTCACGCAACGGAGCAGTTACCGTCAGACTGTGCATGTGCCGCAATTGCATTGCACATGCGCCAAGGTACCAAGGTGATTTCGTTCGCAGTGAAATTCTTAAAGCAGGATGTTTAGCAGGAACAGACTGTTTCGGGGAGGGAATGGGGTGTGATGGAAAAACACAAGCGTGTCACGGTTGTTTTTGGGGTGTGTATCTGCCTTTAGCTGCGATCATGTACGTACAAGCACATACCGTGCCCACTCTGCATAGCCATAGGTCTACCCTAGCAGTCAGTGTTCCTCGTTTTGTGTATAGTCTGCGTATGTGTATGCACTTGTGATTGAGTTAGCGATGGCTCCGGTGGCTTCTGTCTTCTTTCCTGGGCACCAGCTTCACTTGCGTTGATTACCAAATCTGTAGCCTAAACAAATCGCAGCTACGTAGTCAAGCATGTACAAACATGACTTGGGGGTCTATTTACTAAGCCTTGGACGGAGATAAAGTGGATGGAGGTAAAGTACCAGCCAATCAGCTACTAACATTCATTTTTTAAACCCAGCCTGTGACATGGCAGTTGGGAGCCAATTGGCTGGGCCTTTATCTCCTTTGACTTTATCTCCATCCAAAGCTTAGTAAATAGACCCCTTAGGCCCATTGGGGCAGATGTATTAAGCCTGGAGAAGTGATAAAGCAGTGATAAGTGCAAGGTGATAATGCACCAGTCAATCAGCTCCAATATGTAAATTTACAGTTAGGAGCTGATTGGCTGGTGCATTATCACCTTCCACTTATCACTGCTTTATCACTTCTCCAGGCTTAATACATCAGCCCCACTGAACCATCAGACTGTAAAGGTGTCACTATCTCTGTCACGCTCAGAAAATTACGTATTTCAGAATTCTGGATATGGAGACTCAACCTGTTTATGCTATTTGCATAAGTATTTAATCCCCACATTTAAATATTTTGTAGAGCCACCTTTATACAGCAGTAACAGCAAGTCTCCTAGGAAGTACTGTATGCTCCAGCATTGCACAATACTCCGTTTGGACATGCTTCCAGTAAGATTTGTTCCAGGTTGTTTAGCTTGGTTAGATCACTCTTGTGCACCCTACAGTATATTCAAATAGTACCACACATTCTCAATAGGCGTGAGATCAGAGTTTTACCTGGGACATTGTAAGACACTTTTTGGTTGTTGAGCCACTTCAATGATTACCTTTGTGCCATGGATCATTGGGGGTCATTCCGAGTTGATCGCTCGCTAGCAACTTTTACACGCCGCCTATGGGGGAGTGTATTTTCGCTTTGCAAGTGTGCGATCACATGTGCCCCCGAGCGGGCCGAAAAAATGTTGTGCAGTTTCTAAGTAGCTCTAGACTTACTCAGCCCTTGCGATCATTTCAGCCTGTCTGTTCCGGATATGACGTCAGACACCCGCCCTGCAAACGCCTGGACACGCCTGCGTTTTTCCAACCACTCCCTGAAAACGATCAGTTGACACCCATAAACGCACTCTTCCTGTCAATCACCGTGCGTTCGGCTGTGCAAATGGATTCTTCGTTAAATCCATCGCTCAGCAACAAAACGCTTTGTACTCGTACGAAGCGCCTGTGCATTGCGGTGCATACGCATGCGCAGTTTAGCCACGGTTGAGATGATCGCCGCACTGCAAAAAGTTGCTAGCGAGCGATCAACTCGGAATGACCCCCATTGTCCTTCTGAAAGATGAACATTCACCCAAGGGTCAGACTTTAGGGGGCAGATGTCTGTTCTATTGCACTATTTCCCTGTTTTCTGCACCATCCAATATTCCTTTTATTTTAACATGATGGCCAACTCCTGCTGATGAAAAGCAGCCTTCCATATGTCACCATAGGTATATGGTATAGAGTTGCACCATAGATATGGCCTGGCACTATTGCAAGCAGCACTATCCCTCAGTGGGCATTAGCACATCCATGATCAGCGGTTTTTGCACACACAGTTGGCACGGGGAAATCGAGCCAGCAGTGCTGTAATTAGGGTGGTGCGGATGGTGCTTGGCACACAGCTTATTTACCCTGTGAGCGCAACTGGCTGCATCCACCCGTGGTCCCCTTTGTATGTGCCGCCTGCTGCTGTGTTCTGCCCGCTACTGTGTAAGGCCCGATGCAATGTATAATAGTAGTAATGCGCCCGGCTCCTTCCACACCACGACCATTACACATTACAGCAGACCGTGCTGCAGCTGCCTGCCCATGTGCTCCACTCCCCATCTCCTGCAGTGTCTCTTGGGACTGGGAGGGACGTCATGATGTCTCTCCCAGTCCAGTCCCGCAGTGCCATGCGCGTTGGGATGGGAAGCGTGTCGCACAGTGACGGTGCATTAAGCAGCCAGCCGGAGTCAGGACTCAAAGCAAGAGGCAGCAACTTGCGGGCACTAACAGAGGAAGAGGAATGAGGTTAGCAGCAGCGCAGCTCCCTGGTTGGGGGGAGGTGGGAGGGGAGGAATGAATATGAGGAGGTGATGGAGGAGGAATGATGAGAAGGAAGAGAAATCTGGAGGCGGAATGATGAGGAGGAGGAGGAATGATGATGAATGAGGAGGAGGAGAAGAATGTGGAGGAGGAATGATGATGAAGAGGAATGTGGAGGAGGAATGATGAAGAAGAAAAGTAATGTGGAGGAGGAATGATGATGATGATGATGAGGAGGAATGATGATGATGATGATGAGGAGGAGGAATGATGATGATGAGGAGGAGGAATTATGATGTTGAGGAGGGGAATGATGATGAATGAGGAAGATGGAGGAGGCAGAATGATGAAGAGGATGGTCACAAATTGATATGCGTTGCATTGAATCGACTCACAGTTCCACCAATCAGTACTCGCACTCCACATGGAGTAAAAAGTGGTTTTATGTGGGCAGTTCACAAAAGTGGAAATTGAATAGAATCTGAACAAATTTCCTGTGCTTACAAACTGTACATTCCATCATGGACGACAGAGTCATGTGACATGAAATGGTGGACCTGTTAAAACCACACAACATGTCTCTAACACAATTTAAAATAATTGTATCCACCAGTAAACACTGAGCAATCTAAATTAACTAGATGCCAAGATTAAAAAAAAATGTCACTACTTGTGAATGGAACTTTTTTTTTTTATTCTGTCACATTAGGTTTTGCATAATAAATCCCAAAAGATAATTACATTGAAAATTCCTGATTTATGCAACAAAAAATACATCAGTATAACAGAGTGGCAAGTAAACAACAGCACGCATTTCCAACATCGCGCGTATTCCCCGGTGTCTGCTCGTGTCCTTTGTGCGAAACAGATGTGAAGCAAATGTCCGCACATACAATGGTTTCTGAGAGAAGCCAAAATCTTTTGGCAACTTTACACTAGCGGACTAACGGTCTAGGTCTGGAGGGGGCAAATCCGCATAATGGATCCATCTGATTTATATTCAGATAGTGTCACTTTCTTAATCCCTCTGCAGATTTTGTCCAAAATGCAAATCGTCAGAATGAACAACAGAGGAGGAATAAAGGGCTGTGGGTCTATAAAATGTACTAGGAATTCTATAGCTTCTATATTGTGATGCGTCATGTGTTGCTCGTTACATGTGTGTATTTGAGGCTAGAAGGAAGGCGGTTCATGGGGGCATTAAATATTGGGTTGTCGATGGTATCGGGTAATGTAGCCCAGAAGAAGTGTAGATTGTTGTTAAGCAGCAACATGATCACTGTCTGTTACACATTGGCGGCAGCCATCTTGTTGACTGAATCAGTGCTCAAGAGAAGGCACCTAGTAACAGAACTTAGACATGAGGCACCTTGTATTCTACGTGTAGGTCAGGGTGACATTATTATTATTATTATTATTTATTATTACATTTTTAAAGTGGTCTCTGGCGTTACAGTGAGGGGTTTTATCTCTAATGTTTTACAGAGTAATCTACACTTAGTGGGAACTCAGCAGCCTGACGGTCCTTGTCGTGTTCTGTATAAACAAAGAGCATGAAGATAAAACCTCCAGAACAGTAAGTATTACTAGAGTGCTTGGTATTGAGTGTGCTTTGCTCGTCTAGTTACGCATCTGCTCTGGCCAGTGATGTTGTCTGATCACATTCAGGTTGGTTACACGATTGGAGTAGAGTGGTGGAAACAGCATTTTCGCCTCCCTTCCACCCCCCACTTCCCCCTTCCTCTGCAAAAGGACCTTGGTGTTTGGCTTGACCATAACCAGGCCTTGTGTTGCAGTCCCACACACGGTTTGAGCTTATCAAATCCTACAAAGGGGGGACAGTGGGTATGAGGAGAGACATTCATGCAGGCAAAGTACAGTAAAGGTGAGCTGCAGCTGATGCAGACCAGTACATAAGCACATGTGCTCCTGTTGTGAGATGCATCTGTTTTCCCCCGTTACAGAGTAAGAGCAGGTAACACACTGATGTTGGTAACTTCTAATAGACCAGGTGCGTATGCTGTCAATATGGCGGCATACACATCTTGGGATGTATATGGCTCTTTATGTGCGGAAAATGCGCATTTTTAGTGTGCACCTTTTGTGATCAGTTATGCCCATTCGGCTTCTAACCCTGCGTCAATTTGTCAACAACCTAATAAAAACATTCTAAGCAACAAGGAGGCTACAGAGCTGGAGCTGCAGCACAGTCCAAACTTCAAATAGAGGAGTCACCAACTGTCACCCCAACCGCTGCCAAACATCACAGTCCAAACTTCAAATAGAGGAGTCACCAACTGTCACCCCAACTGCTGCCAAACATCACAGTCCGGGACTCACTGGCAGTTGGTGCGGCTCCTCTGTTTGAATTTTGGACTGTGCCGCAGACCCACCTCTGCAGCCGCCACTGCCCATGTAACTGATATGGACCTGATGCACACTTACCATCATGAACACTTTAATGCCTAATTGAATCTACAAATTTGCCCTCATACACCTAGCCTCAGTATGCCGTGTGATGTCAGACACCTGGTGCAAGTGAGCCACTAGGTCCCATGTGACCCAGCTAGCACCGGGCGCCTCTTCCGCATCAGTTTACCCGCAAATGCTTCTTAGCGACAATGCAATGTGCGGTGGAACTCGGTAACACACCGTGTCACACATCAGATTAATCAGTGCAGTCTCCTGGGGTGTGACATTGCGACTAAGACACAGTTTTTGGGTATATAGACGGACGCGCAAGACCTGGCGCGACGAGAGGGGCTGTTTGGCGCGCTTGCGGCAATAATGTATAAGGACACATCTGTAATTTAAATAGTGTTTCAGGAGCGTAACATAAAAGTTGAAGTGAAAGGAATGATCCTGATGTACAAGTTGATCGGAGTTATATCGAAAGGCCGTAAGGTGGTAGAGCATCTTCAAATGCCCCTGGCGGATACTTGGGCGCACTTGAGCAAACAAAAGTGTTGCGCCACATTTGGGGTGGAGCTGGTCTTAAATGTGCCCTGTTGCCCAACGGCTGATGAGAGTTATTGACTGTCCGGATTCCCCACATGGCATATTTGAATCCCGGTTATATTGGAATATTTGTGTGTGCTGTATGTCAACCTTTTTATCTCTGTGTCGTCTCTGTGAGTTATGTGGTGGGGAATGGGCTCCGTAGGGGGAGGATGGTTACGTTGGCATCAGTCAGTAACCTAACTTTCCATTCTGAGGCTCATCTCTACATTGTGTATGGTCATTAGCATTTCCTAGTGAGGAAAACACGATTCCAGCCTAAATCAGGGTCAGATGGACCACATCGGAAAGTGGCTAATGATGTGTTTCCCAGTGACTGGCATGCAGACCCCTATTTCCCAGCAGTGTTATTAGTGGAACTTTGGCTGCATCAGGGCACCTATAAATAGCCCAGGCAAAGATGTAAATAGGAATTTTTGCCTCGTCTGTGACATGTCTTTCCCTCGCTGCTCACAGATACGTATTTACTTCTCATACCTATCTTCAGGGAAGACGTGGGCAGGGCTGGGTAATACTGTATGCACCAATGTGACATGTACCCGCCCACTACGTAGGCCAATGAGCAGGCGTCTGGGAGAATAGCCTGCTCCCAATAATCCCGGAGCTTCCCGGACAAGTAGTCCACTATATGGTCACCCCCTAGTTATGTGCCTGAGCTCAGATCAGTACATATTTACAGTATAATAAAATGACTGAAAATAAAGGACTCATCTGGGGAGGCTGAGGCACATGCCTATGTACTAGACTCGCATTTTATCGGCTGTATGTTTCTGCAACTTTTGAAAATTATTTTCGGTAATTTACTAAGCTGCCGAGTTTCAGTTTTTCATATTTTCTGATGTCGATGGGATTCGTATTGTCGGGCAGTGTTTTACGGGAGTGATTAGTAAAACACTGCCGGATATAACACAATGAAGCCCGGCCGGATCAGTGAGATCCGTGCAGGGCTTCATTGTGTGCAGTATGGAAAATAAGAATTTACTCACCGGTAATTCTATTTCTCGTAGTCCGTAGTGGATGCTGGGAACTCCGTAAGGACCATGGGGAATAGCGGCTCCGCAGGAGACTGGGCACAAATAGAAAGCTTTAGGTTTACCTGGTGTGCACTGGCTCCTCCCCCTATGACCCTCCTCCAGACCTCAGTTAGGATACTGTGCCCGGAAGAGCTGACACAATAAGGAAGGATTTTGAATCCCGGGTAAGACTCATACCAGCCACACCAATCACACCATATAACACGTGATAGGAACCCCGGTTAACAGTATGATAACAATTGGAGCCTCTGAAGAGATGGCTCACAACAAAACCCGATTTTTGTAACAATAACTATGTACAAGTATTGCAGACAATCCGCACTTGGGATGGGCGCCCAGCATCCACTACGGACTACGAGAAATAGAATTACCGGTGAGTAAATTCTTATTTTCTCTGACGTCCTAGTGGATGCTGGGAACTCCGTAAGGACCATGGGGATTATACCAAAGCTCCCAAACGGGCGGGAGAGTGCGGATGACTCTGCAGCACCGAATGAGAAAACTCAAGGTCCTCCTAAGCCAGGGTATCAAATTTGTAAAATTTTACAAAGGTATTTGACCCTGACCAAGTTGCAGCTCGGCAAAGTTGTAAAGCCGAGACCCCTCGGGCAGCCGCCCAAGATGAGCCCACCTTCCTTGTGGAGTGGGCTTTTACAGATTTTGGCTGTGGCAGTCCTGCCACAGAATGCGCAAGCTGAATTGTACTACAAATCCAGCGAGCAATAGTCTGCTTAGAAGCAGGAGCACCCAGCTTGTTGGGTGCTTACAGGATAAACAGCGAGTCAGATTTCCTTACTCCAGCCATCCTGGAAACATATATTTTCAGGGCCCTGACAACGTCCAGCAACTTGGAGTCCTCCAAGTCCTTCGTAGCCGCAGGCACCACAATAGGTTGGTTCAGGTGAAACGCTGAAAACACCTTAGGGAGAAACTGAGGATGCGTCCTCAATTCTGCCCTGTCCGTATGAAAAATCAGATAAGGGCTTTTACAAGATAAGGCCGCCAATTCTGACACACGCCTGGCTGAAGCCAGAGCCAACAGCATGACCACTTTCCACGTGAGATATTTTAAATCCACAGTTTTAAGTGGTTCAAACCAATGTGATTTGAGGAACCCCAAAACTACATTGTGATCCCAAGGTGCCACTGGAGGCACAAAAGGAGGCTGTATATGCAGCACACCCTTGACAAACGTCTGAACTTCAGGAACTGAAGCCAGTTCTTTCTGGAAGAAAATCGACAGGGCCGAAATCTGAACCTTAATGGATCCCAATTTGAGGCCCATAGACACTCCTGTTTGCAGGAAATGCAGAATTCGACCCAGTTGAAATTCCTCTGTTGGGGCCTTCCTGGCCTCCCACCACGCAACATATTTTCGCCAAATGCGGAGATAATGCTTTGCGGTTACATCCTTCCTGGCTTTGATCAGGGTAGGGATGACTTCCTCCGGAATGCCTTTTTCCTTCAGGATCCGGCGTTCAACCGCCATGCCGTCAAACGCAGCCGCGGTAAGTCTTGTAACAGACAGGGTCCCTGCTGAAGCAGGTCCCGTCTTAGAGGTAGAGGCCATGAGTCTTCTGTGAGCATCTCTTGAAGTTCCGGGTACCAAACCCTTCTTGGCCAATCCGGAGCCACGAGTATAGTTCTTACTCCTCTCCGTTTGAGGCGGGACGCCATCATGTCCACCTTTTTGGTTGTTCCCAACGGTTTACAATCATGTGGAAGACTTCTGGGTGAAGTCCCCACTCTCCCGGGTGGAGGTCGTGCCTGCTGAGGAAGTCTGCTTCCCAGTTGTCCACTCCCGGAATACACACTGCTGACAGTGCTATCACATGATTTTCCGCCCATCGGAGAATCCTTGCAGCTTCTGCCATCGCCCTCCTGCTTCTTGCGCCGCCCTGTCTGTTTACATGGGCGACCGCCGTGATGTTGTCTGATTGGATCAGTACCGGCTGGTTCTGAAGCAGGGGCCTTGCTTGACTTAGGGCATTGTAAATGGCCCTTAGCTCCAGAATATTTATGTGAAGCGAAATTTCCTTGGAAATTTCTTCCCTGTGTGACTGCACCCCAGCCCCGAAGGCTGGCATCCGTAGACACCAGGAGCCAGTCCTGTATTCCTAATCTGCGGCCCTCTAGTAGATGAGCCCTCTGCAGCCACCACAGCAGCGACACCCTGTTTCTTGCTGACAGGGTTATCCGCTGTTGTATCTGTACATGGGACCCGGACCATTTGTCCCACAGGTCCCACTGGAACGTCCTTGTGTGGAGCCTTCCGAATGGAATTATGCTTCGTACGAAGCTACCATTTTCCCAGGACTCGTGTGCATTGATGTACCGACACCTGTCCTGGTTTTAGGATGTCTCTGACTAGAAATGACAACTCCTCGGCTTTTTCCACTGGAAGAAACACTCTTTTCTGGTCTGTGTCCAGAATTATTCCCAGGAACAGAAGACGCGTCGTCGGGACCAGCTGTGACTTTGGAATATTGAGAATCCAGCCGTGCTGTTGTAGCACTTCCCGAGAGAGTGCTACCCCCATTACCAACTGTTCTTTGGACCTCGCCTTTATCAGGAGATCATCCAAGTACGGGATAACAAAAACTTCCTTCTTGCGAAGGAGTATCATCATTTCGGTCATTACCTTGGTAAAGACCTTCGGTGCCGTGGGCAGCGTCTGGAACTGATAGTGACAGTCCTGTACCACACCTCTGAGGTACTCCTGGTGAGGAGGGTAAATGGGGACATGCAGGTACGCATCCTTGATGTCCAGGGAGACCCTGTAATCCCCCTCGTCCAGGCTCGTAATAACCGCCCTAAGCGATTCCATCTTGAACTTGAATCTTCTGATATAAAAAATTCAAGTATTTTAATTTTAAGATGGGTCTCACCGAACCGTTCTGTTTCGGTACCACAACCATTGTGGAATAGTAACCCCTTCCATGCTGAAAGAGGGGCACCTTGACAATCACTTGTTGTGATTATAGTGTTGAATAGCCATCAACACCGCTTCCCTGGCAGAGGGAGGTGCCGGTAAGGCAGATTTTAGGAAACAGCGGGGGGAAGAACGTCTCGAACTCCAGCCTGTACCCCTGAGATACTACTTGAAGGACCCAGGGATCCATGTGAGAGAGCCCACCAGGCGCTGAAATTTCTGAGACGGCCCCCACCGTACCCGGGTCCGCCTGAGCAGCCCCCGCGTCATGCTGTGGGCTTACCGGACGCAGGGAGGACTTCTGCTCTTGGGAACTAGCTGTGTGCTGCAGCTTTTTCCTCTACCTTTGCCTCTCGGCAAAAAGGATGAGCCTCTAGCCCTCTTGCTTTTCTGGGGCCGAAAGGACTGTACTTGATGATACGGTGCCTTCTTTTGTTGTGGGGTAACCTGTGGCAACAAAGTCGATTTCCCAGCAGTAGCTGTGGAAACGAGGTCTGAAAAAAACCCATCCCCAAACAGTTTTACCCCCTTATAGGGCAAACTTCCATGTGCCGATTCAAGTCGGCATCGCCTGACCATTGCCGAGACCATAACCCCCGTCTGGCGGCAATGGATCTAGCGCTTATTTTTGATGCCAGCCGGCCAATATCCCTCTGTGCATCACGCATGTATATATTGTCAGCAAAATATTGTCCCTATCCATAGTTATTTTCCGACAGGGAATCTGACCACGCAGAGAGAGCACTGCACAACCATGCCGAAGCAATGGCTGGTCGCAATATAATGCCCGAGTGTGTGATTATATCTTTTAGGGTAACCTCCTGCTTTCTATCAGCAGGTTCCTTCAGGGCGGCCGTATCCGGAGACGGTAGTGCCACCTTTTCTGATAAGCGTGTAAGCGCTGTATCTACCCTATGGGGTGTTTCAATTTCTTACCGGGGGAAGACCACGCTTCCTCACACACCTCATTTAATTCCTCAGATGCAGGAAAAACAAATACTAGTTTTCTCTCACCAAACACAATACCCTTTTATGTGGTACCTGGGGTATTATCATAAATGTGTAATACATTTTTCATTGCCTCAATCATGTAACGGGTGGACCTATTTGGAGGGTACACTAGTCTCATCGTCGTCGACACTGGAGTCGGTATCCGTGTCGACATCTGTGTCTGCCATCTGAGGTAGCGGGCGTTTTTAGAGCCCCCCATGACATTTGAGACGCTGGAACAGGCCCAAGCTGAGTAGCCGGCTGTTCTGTGTCGTCGACCTTTTGTGTAAGGAGATGACACTTTCACGTAATCCTTCCATAAGTCCAACCACACCGGTGTCGACCCCGCAGTGGGTTGTCAGGTCCGGGTGTTTTTGTGAATCCGTTAACCCGGGACCAACCACAGGTGTAGGTGCTGGGCTATGAAGAAAGCAGGGAGGACGAAGAAAGTTCCGATTCATATATTTATTCAAAATAACAATTCAGTAAAGAGTTAACTGACAAGTTGTTAATCATCATATTATACTGAAGTATTGCAGGAATAATATGCAAGAGAAAACTCAAAAATACATAAAAGAAATGTTCATGGAAACATATGCAAAACAAGCTGATGAATAAATGTTGGATTGTCCAAATATAAACGAGCTTTGATGCTGAACTGCAGAATATGATTAACTGGATAATGCAGACATGAAGAGATAACTGTAAGGATTTGCAATGGAGTTTAGAGAGTTAACTGAGAGACTGTGAAGAATTATCCTTGTTATGACAACATAGCAAATATAAACAAGCTTTGATGCTGAACTGCAGAATGTTATTAACTGGATAATGCAGACATGAAGAGATAACTGTAAGGATTTGCAATGGAGTTTTGAGAGTTAACTGAGAGACTGAAGAATTATCCTTGTTATGACAACATAGCAAATATAAACAAGCTTTGATGCTGAACTGCAGATTGTGTTTAACTGGTTAATGCAGACATGGAGAATTAACTGTAAGAATTGGCAATGGAGCTTTGAGAGTTAACTGAGAGACTGTGATGAATTATCCTTGTAATGACAACATAGCAAATAAAAGTACTGAATTGGGTTACTTGCGGGTTCCGGAGATCACTGTGAAACTGTAGTAGAAGACAAGGTGATGAATGGGTTGAATGCAGAGTTGAACAAACGAACAGCTGAGAGAAACAGAATCCTCCAGACTTTGAATGATAGGCAGACTGACAAGGTAACCTCATGCAGGACACTGGGAATCCAACTATTTCCAATAGGAGTGCAATTAACTGACAGCACAGCAGAGAGCCGGTGGATCTTTCAGCAGTGAAGGCTGCAGACGGACCTCTGGGAACGGAGGCGATATCTGGACCACGGGAATCACACAGGAATGCACGGAGAGAGCTCAGAGCTAGAGCACAGCTTTGATACAACAAAGCACTGGCCCAGAGTAACATAATCCCAGCCTACTTAAAGGCAGCACAAGCACGGGATTGGCTTACACCTGCCCACAGGTGTTTTCACAAGTGCTCAGTATTAGCTATTTGGTCTCCAACATGGCCACCTCCTATACAGCAGACACACCGCAGTGCCTTAGGCCATTTGGTCCCCGCACTCACAGTTCCCAGACTCTGCATTACCTGTGCCATTGATCACGCCGTGTCCCCACACGGGCGCACAGCACCGCGAGCAATCGCACTGGCAACGGATGAACCCCAGAACCCGCAGAGGTAAGAGACCGGTTCGTGACAGTACCCCCTCCTCTAAGGGTGGTCTCCGAACACCTTTGAACCTTATCAGGATTTTTGGAGAAGTATTTCTGTACCAGTCTTGGAGCATGAACATCTTCAGAGAAAACCCAGGATCTTTCCTCTGGACCGTAACCCTTCCAGTCGACCAGAAACTGTAAACGTCCATATCGGGAACGTGAGTCCACAATCTCTTTAACTTCAAATTCCTCATTCTGCAAAGAGTGAACTTTAGGAGATTTGGACTGGGTAGTACGGAACTTATTGAGAATCAAAGGCTTCAGTAAAGATGTATGAAAGGCGTTAGGAATTCTCAAAGACGGTGGCAACTTGACTTTGTATGACACAGGGTTGAGTACCTTAACAATGGGAAATGGACCAATAAACTTGGGAGCAAATTTCTTAGAAGGAACTTTGAGCTTGAGATTGCGCGTAGAAATCCAAACTTGGTCTCCCACTTTGTAACTCGGTACAGCTTTACGTTTTCTATCTGCAAAAGATTTATAACGAGCGGAAGTTTTGACCAAGGACTTACGTACACAACTCCAGATGCTAGATAGACGTTGAAGCTCTTGATCTGCTGCTGGAACCTCTAGGGCTGGCAATGGATGAAACTCTGGTGGAGAACTTCTTGGACTCTTATGTTGGGCACATTTAGGACATGCTGCTATAAACTCTTGGACATCGGCTTTGAGACGTGGCCACCAATAAGACTGTTGAATAAATTTGAGAGTCTTTAGAACCCCAGGATGACCCATGAAGGAAGAGGAGTGAGCCCAGGTAAGCAGCCGTTTTCGAAGACTTGTGGCGACAAAGGTCTTGCCAGGCGGAGGAACTGAAGAGGTTTGAGTCATTAAGAAGGACGTAGGATTCACAATGGCTTGATTCGTGGTAGCATCATTTAATTCAGAAGAAGCAAAGGACCGGGAAAGGGCATCTGCCTTTTTGTTCTGAGACCCTGGACGATAGGCGAGTTTGAAATCAAATCGTGAGAAGAAAAGCGCCCATCGAGCTTGTCGTGGATTCAAACACTGAGCTGACTGCAGATACAGAAGATTCTTATGATCAGTATAAACTGTAATGCGATGTTGAGCTCCTTCTAGAAGGTATCTCCACTCCTCAAATGCCAACTTGATGGCAAGTAACTCTTGCTCACCGATTGCATAATTACGTTCTGCCGGGAGGAACTTACGGGAGAAATATCCGCAGGGATGGACCTTTTTATCTTCAAAGACTTGTGACAACACAGCTCCTACTGCTTCTGTAGATGCATGCACCTCTAGTAGAAAGGGACGATTTAAATCAGGCTGTCGAAGAATGGGGGCTGACACAAAGGCTTGCTTTAAATCAGAGAAGGCTTTGATTGCTTCAGAAGACCAGTTCGTAGGATTTGCTCCCTTGCGAGTTAGGGCTGTGATAGGAGCAGCTAACGTAGAATAATTCTTAATGAATCTCCTATAGAAATTAGCAAAGCCAAGAAATCGCTGAATCCCCTTGAGAGTTGTAGGAGTGGACCAATCCCGGATAGCTCGCGTCTCTGGGATGGATAGCGGATAAATTTGTGCCCTAGGAGGGGTCTTGCCCGGAACCAGGACGACTGGGCAGTCCCATTCACGATGAGGAGGTAGAGAGTCTGCTGCTTGCTTACTGGAAACATCCGCAAGGGATTGATACACCGGAGGTAGATCGGAAAGGCTAATTGACCGAAGAGGTACAATTGTAGCTACACAGTCCTTGGTACAAGATTTACCCCATGAAAGGACTTCCATGGTTTGCCAATTAAGTTGAGGATTATGTTTCTGCAGCCAAGGTAAACCAAGTATCACATCTTGAGAGGCTTTGGGAATCACGTAGAAGGAGAGGTATTCGGAATGGAGCTCACCAACTTTCATCTTGAGACATACGGTTCGATGAGTAATTATACCATCTGGAATTCGACTTCCATCCACTGCTGTAACAGCAACTGCTGCTTCCAGGGGCATGGTTTGAACTTTAGACCGTATGACAAAGGCTGAGGAGATGAAGTTCTTGGCTGCCCCGGAATCTAGGAGGGCTGAAACTTTCACTGTAGAACTTGGAACCTCTAATTGAATAGACAAGGTTGGCTCTTTCCCAGAACGTGATTCTAAAGTAACTCCTAGCTTAACCTCTCTTGAATAAGCTAGGAGGCGAGAGTTTCCCGGTCGGAGTTTGCAGAATTTAACTAAATGTTCGGAGGACCCACAGTACATGCAGAGGTTACCCTGTCGACGACGAAGTCGTTCCTCCTCTGTGAGGCGAGAGTGCCCAATCTGCATAGGTTCTTCAGTCATTACTGGAGACTGTGATGAAGAATCTTGTCGAGGTCTAGGATGATCACGTGGACTGGATCGCTCTGCCCTGGATTTCTCTAAACATCGCTCCCTGTAACGTAGATCAAGTTTGTTACAGAGAGAAATCAATTCATCCAGTTTAATTGGCACATCCCGGATAGTTAAATCATCTTTGATTCTTTCTGAAAGTCCATTCCAAAACGCGGCGATCAGGGCCTCCTCATTCCAGTTTAACTCTGAAGACAACGTGCGAAACTGAATAATATATTGACTGACAGGACGTAAACCTTGACGTAGACGGAGAATCTCCAAGGATGCTGAGGTGGTCCTGCCTGGTTCGTCAAAGATTCTCCGTAAGGAAGATACGAACTCTTTGTAATTCGAGAGGATAGGATCACCTCTCTCCCATAATGGTGATGCCCACTCCAGAGCCTGACCGGAGAGGAGGGCAATAATATATGCGACCTTAGAACGAGCTGATGGGAAACTGGCGGACATCAGTTCGAACTGGATCTCGCATTGATTCAGGAATCCTCTGCAAAGTTTTGGAGTTCCGTCAAACTTACTCGGAGAGGGTAACTGCAAGCGGGACGTAGGCAGCGTCACAGGAGAAGCTGTAGTGGTAACTGGGACATCCGGGGTTGGAATCTGGACTTGGGACGTTTTAATAGCCGTATGGAGAGTCTCTAAACGGTCTGCCATAGTTTGCATAAACTGCACTATTTGTGTCTGTATAGACTCCTGGTTTTCCAGACGGGAAAGGATATCTGACGTAGCACCGCCTCCTGCGAATTGGTCACTTGACGGATCCATGTGGCCAGTGCTTACTGTCAGGTCCGGGTGTTTTTGTGAATCCGTTAACCCGGGACCAACCACAGGTGTAGGTGCTGGGCTATGAAGAAAGCAGGGAGGACGAAGAAAGTTCCGATTCATATATTTATTCAAAATAACAATTCAGTAAAGAGTTAACTGACAAGTTGTTAATCATCATATTATACTGAAGTATTGCAGGAATAATATGCAAGAGAAAACTCAAAAATACATAAAAGAAATGTTCATGGAAACATATGCAAAACAAGCTGATGAATAAATGTTGGATTGTCCAAATATAAACGAGCTTTGATGCTGAACTGCAGAATATGATTAACTGGATAATGCAGACATGAAGAGATAACTGTAAGGATTTGCAATGGAGTTTTGAGAGTTAACTGAGAGACTGTGAAGAATTATCCTTGTTATGACAACATAGCAAATATAAACAAGCTTTGATGCTGAACTGCAGAATGTTATTAACTGGATAATGCAGACATGAAGAGATAACTGTAAGGATTTGCAATGGAGTTTTGAGAGTTAACTGAGAGACTGAAGAATTATCCTTGTTATGACAACATAGCAAATATAAACAAGCTTTGATGCTGAACTGCAGATTGTGTTTAACTGGTTAATGCAGACATGGAGAATTAACTGTAAGAATTGGCAATGGAGCTTTGAGAGTTAACTGAGAGACTGTGATGAATTATCCTTGTAATGACAACATAGCAAATAAAAGTACTGAATTGGGTTACTTGCGGGTTCCGGAGATCACTGTGAAACTGTAGTAGAAGACAAGGTGATGAATGGGTTAAATGCAGAGTTGAACAAACGAACAGCTGAGAGAAACAGAATCCTCCAGACTTTGAATGATAGGCAGACTGACAAGGTAACCTCATGCAGGACACTGGGAATCCAACTATTTCCAATAGGAGTGCAATTAACTGACAGCACAGCAGAGAGCCGGTGGATCTTTCAGCAGTGAAGGCTGCAGACGGACCTCTGGGAACGGAGGCGATATCTGGACCACGGGAATCACACAGGAATGCACGGAGAGAGCTCAGAGCTAGAGCACAGCTTTGATACAACAAAGCACTGGCCCAGAGTAACATAATCCCAGCCTACTTAAAGGCAGCACAAGCACGGGATTGGCTTACACCTGCCCACAGGTGTTTTCACAAGTGCTCAGTATTAGCTATTTGGTCTCCAACATGGCCACCTCCTATACAGCAGACACACCGCAGTGCCTTAGGCCATTTGGTCCCCGCACTCACAGTTCCCAGACTCTGCATTACCTGTGCCATTGATCACGCCGTGTCCCCACACGGGCGCACAGCACCGCGAGCAACCGCACTGGCAACGGATGAACCCCAGAACCCGCAGAGGTAAGAGACCGGTTCGTGACAGGGGTGACAACATATTTACAGGCACTCGCTCCGCCTCCACATCATTATCCTCCACATACATGTCGACACAGCCGTACCGACACACAGCACACACACAGGGAATGCTCTGACAGAGGACAGGACCCCACAAAGCCCTTTGGGGAGACAGAGGGAGAGTATGCCAGCACACACCAGGGCGCTATATGTCACAGGGATATCACTTACAAAAAGTGTTTTCCCTTATAGCTGCATATATATATTGTATACTGCGCCTAAAATGTGCCCCCCCTCTCTTTTTAACCCTTTCTTGTAGTGTATTAACTGCAGGGGAGAGCCAGGGAGCTTCCCTCCAACGGAGCTGTGAGGGAAAAATGGAGCCAGTGTGCTGAGGGAGATAGCTCCGCCCCTTTTTCGCTGACTTTTCTCCCGCATTTTTATGGATTCTGGCAGGGGTTAAAAAGCACCTATATAGCCTCTGGGGCTATATATGGTGCCAGTTTGCCAACCAAGGTGTCAGTATTGCTGCTCAGGGCGCCCCCCCCCCCAGCGCCCTGCACCCATCAGTGACCGCAGTGTGAGGTGTGCATGAGGAGAAATGGCGCACAGCTGCAGTGCTGTGCGCTACCTTGATGAAGACTGATGTCTTCTGCCGCCGATTTCAGGAATAACTTCTTGCTTCTGGCTCTGTAAGGGGGCCGGCGGCGCGGCTCTGGGACCGGACTCCGAGGCTGGGCCTGTGTTCGATCCCTCTGGAGCTAATGGTGTCCAGTAGCCTAAGAAGCCCAAGCTGGCTGCAAGCAGGCAGGTTCGCTTCTTCTCCCCTTAGTCCCTCGTAGCAGTGAGCCTGTTGCCAGCAGGTCTCACTGAAAATAAAAAACCTAAAACTAACTTTCTATCTAAGAAGCTCAGGAGAGCCCCCTAGTTTGCACCCAGCTCGTCCGGGCACAAAGATCTAACTGAGGTCTGGAGGATGGTCATAGGGGGAGGAGCCAGTGCACACCAGGTAGTCCTAAAGCTTTCTATTTGTGCCCAGTCTCCTGCGGAGCCGCTATTCCCCATGGTCCTTACGGAGTTCCCAGCATCCACTAGGACGTCAGAGAAAGAGTTAATACAGTTAAAAGTGTGATTAAAAAATTGCGTGGGGTTCCCCCTCCTAAGCATAACCAGCCTCGGGCTCTTTGAGCCGGCCCTGGTTGTTTTAATAACGGGGAAGATAATGCCACAGCCGGGGAACACTTTTATATACGTCCCTGTGGCCGTGGAATTATTCCCCCAAGTATGTCAGCTCCTGCAAGTTCACGTTTAGGCAGTTTTGAAGGCAGTGTAGCCACCAGGCAGACAAGTGCACAGCCGTCCCATTCTGTCCGCAGCATTTGCTTTGGTTTGAGTCTCAGTACTGTTTATTGACACTTTTTTTTTATTCCTCTCTCTCTAGGTTTTAAACGTGGTCCTTGTCCATAGGAAGCCATCATATAAATCATATCTCCATGTCCCTACTTTGTCCCTGTCCATAGTACTGTGAAGTCTAATTACTCATCATTTCCACCTGTGTTCCCAAGGTGGCCAACCAAGGAAGTTCCGTGGCCCATTAAACCCCACAACTCTCACCCTACACTTTCTGTGCAGACGTCCAGTAACTTCTGTTTTACGGACTTTGATCTGGCTGAATCTGAATTTGCATTGAATTTGATTGGGCAGCAGACTCCTCTGTCCTTCCTTTTCCAGTTATAGTACCCCAAGGCGGATGTGGTTCAATGGGTCAACCCTAACTAGGTCGACCACTATTGGTTGACAGTGACTAGGTCGACACCTGAAATAGGTCGACACAGTCATTAGGTACACATGGAAAAGGTCAACATGGGAAAAGGTCGACATGAGGGTTTGGTTTTTTTTTTTTGGGGGGGGGGGGGTTGGTGTTGTGTTCTTCTGAAAGTGATCGGGAACCCCAATTAGTGCAGTGTATTCCCTCGCATGGTTTTCTTCACTCGCCATGCTTCAGGCAAGGTTACTAATTCCCAATCCTAGTCCACGTGGATCGTAAAGTATGAAAAAGTCAATAACAAAAAAGACAAAAAGATTGTGAAAAACTCATGTCGACCTTTGCCATGTCGACCTACTGACCATGTAGATCTAAAACAAGTCGACCATTAGTGGTCGACCTAATGACTGTCGACTTAAGTACTGGATACTCCCCCATGGCTTGGTCCTCTGCTGTTCTTCCACATTCCTGAATATTTTGCTGCCATTCCATCTATATCAGGGATAGGGAACCTTCGGCCCTCCAGCTGTTGTTGAACTACACATCCCAGCATGCCCTGCAACACTTTTAGCATGGCCAAATAGCAAAACTGTAGCAAGGCATGCTGGTATGTGTAGTTCAACAACAGCTGGAGGGCCGAAGGTTCCCCATCCCTCATCTATATGATGTCCTCTCACCATCTCACACACAATCTTCTTTAAAAAAACAAGTTTGTAATCTGTCCACCAGCAGAACAGAAGTTTGACAGTGCATAGCAATATGTCATTTAAAATGTGTCAAATTTAATAACAGGTTACACTTACAAACAAAGAAGATAAAATTGCATGTTCAAAAAATCCCTTAAGGCAATAGCAGCAAACGTATGGAAGATCCTGGGGGAACGAATAGGAATTTTAAGCGACCGCAAAAACAACGTTATTGGCGGAATCAGAATAAAAAAAGATTTCAGTCCGATAGTGTCGAATAGATTTGAAGGTCTGGAGGTAGATATTTCAGAGACCCCCAAACTATCTTAATACTTCTTTTTTAGTGGGATCTCAAACCATCAGGAAGGAACTAGATGTAAAAAGACATTCAAAAACCTCTAGGGGTAAAAGAGCGGGAAGGAATAAAAAAAGGAAGAAACTAATACGTTCAGATCCTTCAGAGAATCATTTAATGACACTTGCAATTGATGATGGCAGTAAATCATTGGTAGAAACTAAGATTTTTAATTTGTCCAAAAAAGAATTGACTATTCCAGAAACACAAATTTTACAAAAGGGGCTAAAATTTGCCCCCTCAAGTCAACCGAAGGGTTTTGACTTGTTTTTGGACGTACAAATGTTTACACGTAAATTAACCATAAAACGTTTTTTCCTCAATAAAGAAAAAGAAATTGACCATACACCAATGGAAAATCAATGCAGTGGTACGGGTTTTCGCACACCATCCACATTTAACCCTACATTTTGTAAGGGGAGTTGCATTGATGTGTTCAATAGGGTCGTAACTGAGGAAATAGAAAAAGTGGTTAACAATAAAAATAGTAATGTAAATAAATCAAGGAATTTGAATGTTCGTAAAAAACAGTTTTCTGCTTTAAAATCTTTACGGGAGGATGAATCAATTATCATCAAGCCCGCGGACAAGGGTGGAGGGGTGGTCCTTATGGACAAGGAGGCATATGTTGGGGAAGTTTACCGACAGTTGTGTGATGACGCCACATATAAAAAAACTTAAGGCGGATCCAACATTGAGAATTATAAAGGAATTGAGGGAACTCACTACAAAAGTATTGGTTTTAAAAATCATCACGCAAAGTGAGTTTGACTTTATGAACATTAATGATCCATCAGTACCATCAATATATGTCTTGCCAAAAGTCCATAAGGACCCCCTCCACCCACCAGGTAGGCCAATCATTTCTGGTTGCAATAGTATAACCAGCAATTTATCAGCTTATATAGATTTTTATCTGCAACCGCTAGTTCAAGGTACTAGGGCCTATTTAAAGGACACCTGTGATATTTTACAAAAATTATCCCTATATGAATGGTGTGAGGGTGACTACCTGTGTACAGCAGATGTAGGATCCCTATACACCATTATTGAAAAAGAAAAGGGATTGGCTGCCGTATCATATTTTTTAAGCTCCAGCACATTGGGAGATGACTTAACACAATTCATCTTAGAAAGTATTAATTTCATTTTAACCCATAATTATTGTATATTTGAGGGCACATTTTATCTACAATTGACAGGCACTGCCATGGGCACCAGGTTCGCCCCCAGCTATGCTAATTTATTTATGGCCTACTGGGAGGAACAGATGGTGTTCAACGGTGGCCAGCTGGGGGCGGGCCTGGTGCTCTGGCAGCGCTTTATAGATGATATTATTTTTGTATGGAGAGGTGGTAAGGAGCAATTGACTGATTTATGTAGTTTATTAAATTCCAATTAATTATCCATCAAATTGACCTTTCAGTTAAGTCAAGTTAGTATATATTTTTTGGATTTGGAGATCTATACTGAAGCCGGTTCTTTAAAAACTCAGACGTTTAGAAAGGCAACCGACTCAAACAGCTTTATTGACATGTCCAGTCAACACCACCCTAACTGGCTGGAATCTATACCATTCAGCCAGTACATACGTATTAGGAGAAATTGTACGGATGACATGGTGTGCCAACAACAGCAGGATGACTTATCAGAAAGGTTCAGAGCCAAGGGCTATCAGGTAGAACAGCTAAATAAGGCTAAGGACAGGGTTAATAAGATGGAAAGAATGGACCTATTGAAGACTAAAAGCCCAAAAATGAATAAGGATGTCAATAATAAGTTCCAATGCTAAATATAAACAAATAGAAACCATCTTTAAAAATAATTGGAAATTATTGAAACAAGATCCCCTGTTGGAAAAGGTTATACCAGACAAACCTGTATTTATTTACAGGAGAGCCCCATCATTACAAAATCAATTAGTCCAGAGCAGCATGGAGATTAAAACCCCAAACCCAGTATTAGAACTAAAGGGTTCCATCGTTGTAAAACAGTAAAAATGCAAGACAAGAAATTTACCAATTTAATTATTAATGAGCGGGCAGTAGAGATAAAAGAATTTATCACCTGTATTTCTCGTAATGTTATATACGCTCTGGAATGCTCGTGCGTATATTTCTATGTGGGTAAGACCACAAGGAACTTAAAAGTAAGGGCAGCAGAGCACATCTATAACATACGCAAAGGTCTCTCCACACATACTGTCTCAGCTCACTTTAAAGCATGTCATGAGTCTAAGGAGTGCAACATTAAAGGTTTTTGGGGTATACAGCAAAAACAACCCCAATGGAAAAACAGAAACATAGAAAAACATTTATCTCAAGCAGAGATGAAATGGATCTATCATTTAGAAACCCTTGCCCCCAAGGGAGTAAATGGGGATTTTGAATTAAAATGTTTCTTGATTTAGAATTGAATCTATTCTTTACCTTTAATTGCACTCCTTTATGACTCTTTACATGAGTTTTCCTATATGTGCTCTTTCCCATCCTTTTCGGGATTGTAATTATTCATATGTTTGATAATGTGTACTCATTGTATGTTCTTTTATTTGAGGCACTTTATTAACTTGGATGGTGAAGCCCACTATATATTTATTTACAAATAATTGGTGGTGTAAATCACGGATGGAACATTATGATGTTACAGCGGAGTTGCTCCATTTCCGGCCAGTGGCATACAATAGTCGGGGGTGGAACGCACGGCCATTGCGGAAGGAGCGGAAGATGACAACTTCCACTGTGTGGAACGCACGAGCCGTGAATGGAATACACGGAACTTCCGGATATACTCACCGTTGTGGACTGCATCGGCGCGGTTATGGGTAGCCGGTTAGCGGCGATTTAGCTCAGCTGGTCTATGTATTAGTTAGGGTATAAAAGGGAGTTAAGGATGGGCAGTATACACGCTTCTGATGAAGGACATAACAGTCTGAAATGCGTTAAGCGTTCTGCTCTCCCTATCTACATCTATCCCGTTGGAAGGCTTTCGTTTTGGTAATCCTGCACTGCTATCTTGTTCCGGAGCTTGGTACAGTTGACCCAGATCTATCGGGAGACTTCCAGGATCTTCCATACGATTTTATCTTCTTTGTTTGTAAGTGTAACCTGTTATTAAATTTGACACATTTTAAATGACATATTGCACTATGATATTTCTTATTGTATCTCCTCTACGAATTAGAGGGGCTCTCTTATGAAGGGGATACAAGTCTGTTGCAGATTGCCTGCTAAGAAATAAGTTGGAACACTACCAGATAATTGTGGATTTTGATATATCTTTCAAAAACTGTATTGTTCCCTTTCTATTATTGTGGTGATGCCACTGGTGAATTGGTTGATCTGTGGAGCGCTTGTAATCTATCTCCTAAATCTCTGTAACCTTGTAACCACATATAGTGCAGTGGGGAAAGCACTATTGGATTTAGATTATAGCTACACTACAGACTTAATTGCGCAGACTGTCTTTGGATACTCTTTCTTAGTGCATAGCAATAAACCCTACCTCTCAAGCTCGCTGCCTAGTTGTCATCCTTATTCAATCCTTTATCCAAAACATATCTCAAACAAGACACCGCAAAAGCCTTACTTCCTGCACTCATATTCTCCTGCATTAACTGTCGCTATTTCCTTCTTACTGACTGTTCCCCTAACCAGATGGAATAACCAGACATATTGTACCATAAATACTGTATTGAACTCAGCGGTTAGACTCATAACTTCCTTCCGCTGCTTGATCTGTCAGTCCGCCTACACACAGTGACAGCATATCAGTCAATATGATGGTGGTACATCATTTATAAGGGGCATTTTTGCGTGTGTTACATAAAATGGTGTCAGTGGCATAACTGTGTGTGGCATAATAGGCATTACGGTGTGTGGCATAATGTGTAAGGGGCATTACGGTGTGTGGCATAATGTGTAAGGGGCATTACGGTGTGTGGCATAATGTGTAAGGGGCATTACGGTGTGTGGCATAATGTGTAAGGGGCAATACGGTGTGTGGCATAATGTGGCCATGCCCCTATTGTAATGTAGCCACTCCCCTAGTTTTGTTTGCCCCACCCCCGCCATGACATGTGACCACGCCCATTTTTACTATCAGTAATACCAAGAAAAAAATTGTACTTGCACCACTGGTCACCTGTGTAATAATTTAATTTTGAGCTCGTTTAAGTGGGTTTGCTGGCCCAATAGATATATTTACATTTCAGTAAATAAATATATGTCCTCATCAGTCTGAACTGGAGCACCTCCTATATCCAGCATATGTATCAGACACTCATAATTACTAAAACGCTAATCACTCAGTGAGCCTTCTGGTACGTGGTAAGTAGCAGTCAGTAGTCCATGATGCCACAGGACCATGCCACCATGAGAGACTTTGGGCCCTGGTACTTTTGGGGTGTGGCCATGGCTAGTTCTGAATACCAGACACCCCCTTGCGATCACACCTTCTTGGAGCCCCTTGCCACCTCTAGAATCACCTCATGACATCTGGTATGTTCCAGTGTATCTCTTGCACCCAGGATACAGGTAATGCCGATCCCTGTTGATAGTGATGACACCATGATGTATAGGGAACCGGGGCAGCCACACAGATCTGGCTGACTGTGAATACAGGCCATGTGACCACTGATGCGGCCGCTGTGCATACATATCTGAATTGGCCACTTGTTTCATTAGATTGATGAGAGAAACTTATTCTGTAATAAAATGTGTTTTATAAAAAAACGTATTTATTGTGAAAGTTCTGAGAGTTAACAGGATCACAATGCGTAGTCTGTGTCAGTCATGTCTGTGACGGAGCTACAAGTCCCAGCTTCCTCTTCCAGTTATTTTGCTTGCAGATATTACTGTTCCAGCACATGTTGCATCCTGATTGAACAAGTAAAGTGGGCAAAGTTTTGTGCAGAGGGGCCTTTAGAGTTTGGTCAAACTGTAGACCATGTGTGTCCCTGTTGTTCTTTGTGCAATTATGGGACCTCTAACGTGCCATGTTCTGCAGTCTGCGTTACATAAACGTTTGGTCAGATTATCTACCAGTCACTTTTCTTTTGCATTGATGCATAAGATGATGCCTGTGTACAGTAAGGTTGCCAGAAATATCTGATTAGATGTTAAGCATCTTCTAAGTTGAGAACTTCTGTGATCCGTCCTGACTGAGAGCATCATGTACAATAATGAGAACATGTTTATAACATTATCCATTCTCTTCAAACTTCATTTTCTCAAAGCTGGCTTTAATGGGAACTTGGCCCTAATGCATACAGTACATACCAATAACCAGTATTTCTTTCCACTGCTGCCTAGAGAGAGGTCAAATACAACAGTTGTGTGAAATGTGTAGAGCAACAGAGGAAAAATGGCCTTTGCCTAAATCTTACATTAACAAACCACATTTTTTCTTCTTTCCACTTTAAAGACCATTTACCATTCTTGTAATATATAGATTTTTTGCTCTGCTATGGGAACTATAGAACATGGATTTATCAGATTAATGGGTAGATGTATCACATCTTGGAGAGATAAAGTGAAAAGAGATAATGAGGCAGATGTATTAAGCCTGGAGAAGTGATAAAACAGTGATAAGTGGAAGGTGATAACGCAGCAGCCAATCAGTTCCAATATGTAAATTGACAGTTAGAAGCTGATTGGCTGGTGCGTTATTATCACCTTCCACTTATCACTGCTTTATCACTTCTCCAGGCTTAATACATCTGCCCAATGTACCAACCAATCAACACCAGTTTACAGAGTGTGTTTGAAAAATGACAGATGCTGATTGGTTGGTACTTTATCTCTCTCTACTTTATCTTTCCAATGTTTGACACACCTCCCCCTGTGTCTTTTACTGAAACCACTTTATACCTACAATTAAAAAAAATGCTGTATGATGTACAGTATCTGTCAGTAATAATGTATGCTTATTGCACTTTGCGCCATGTATATTTTGACATTTCATGTTTAATCTATGCAAAAATGGGGCCATTTTATCATTCCAAAATGCAAAACTCAACATTTGCAGGGATTATATAATTGCGGTGACATATCCAAATTCATATTTATTTGGCTAATAGTATGTAAATAAGATCTGAATGAAACAGGAACAACGGAATGTATGAATCTGTGTGTGTGCGGCCTAGGGGTAATCAGTCTCCACTTGACATTTAAGATATGCATAACAAAAGTTTGAAAACTGATCTTGAAACAAATTCTACATGTTCTATCACTGTATTCTCTGTTGTAGTGGCGGTTACGGGCTTATTCTTACTTGTGTGGTTTACATGCGTGTTGAATTCCTGGTCTTTGCAGGAAATCAAAGTTAACGTTTTGTAAATTTTTATTATTATTATTATTATTTAACGGTATTATTATTTGCAAGTCCACTTGGCTTTTCATGAGATTTTAGGTAGTTGTGTTACATGTTGCAACGTCTGTTTATTGTCCTACTTAAAGCAGGACAGAAGTTGGATTACCATGGCAACCACGTAACACATGTAGGGAACAGTGAGGCTTTTAAAAGCACTCTGAGCTCTGACTGCTCTGTGCACTTTAAACTCCTCCTCTCCCTCTGTTCCCTCTCCCTTCATGTCACTTTTTGATAGCTGTGAGTCTGTTTGTGACTGACAGTCATACTTGCACTCTGGAGAGATTTTGAAAAGGAGATTATGATTTGATAGGAGGATAGCGAAGATAAATTACTTAAATAAATAATTCTCCTGCACTGACTAGGATATATAATGAACCCTTCATGTAATGTGTGTTCACAAATGTTAGTACAGAATTCTACCTGAGTGCCGATATAAAATAACAATTGGTAACATTTCTATTACCCTGTACTGAGCTGTAAGTCACAGAATGTCCATCCACTGAGCCAATAAATGAAATAGGTCTATATTTCTAAAGTAATGTAGGTGCAAACCCAATTAACTATGGTAATAACTAAGGCCCTCATTCCGAGTTGTTCGCTCGCAAGCTGCTTTTAGCAGCATTGCACACGCTAAGCCACCGCCTACTGGGAGTGAATCTTAGCTTAGCAAAATTGCTAACGAAAGATTCTCTAAATTGCGAATAGAAATTTCTTAGCAGTTTCTGAGTAGCTCGAGACTTACTCCTACACTGCGATCAGTTCAGTGCTTGTCGTTCCTGGTTTGACGTCACAAACACACCCAGGGTTCGGCCAGACACTCCCCCATTTCTCCAGACACTCCCACGTTTTTCCCAGAAACGACAGCGTTTTTTCACACACACCCATAAAACGGCCAGTTTCCGCCCAGACACACCCACTTCCTGTCAATCACATTACGATCACCAGAACGAAGAAAAAACCTCGTAATGCCGTGAGTAAAATACCAAACTTCTTAGCAAATTTACTTGGCGCAGTCGCAGTGCGAACATTGCGCATGCGCAATTAGCGGAAAATCGCTGCGAGCGAACAACTGAGAATGAGGGCCTAAATCATTTAAACCCCTCCCCCTAAAGCTGATGAAAACATGATTTTTTCCGGTCTTGCTCAGCAATGGGCGGCCCCTAGCATGCGATCCAAAGAATAGTAAATTCTGCTGATTAGCAGAATTTGCTATCCTTACTGAATAAATCCCATAATGAGGATTATGTTGCAAGTGTACAGCACATTACATTAATTGTGAGCTCAGATTACTGGCTTGTGGTTAATGCTAGACGTGACTTGTTAGCCCCTATCTAGTTACCAATAGACAAATCAGGACACATCGGAGTCACCAAAGTCACTGCAAACAATCTTTTCCACCAGGAGGCAGCTGTGCATAGAGTAAGATGTCTGATCAACGGGGTCATTCCGAGATGATTGTAGCTATCCCGCCCCGCATGTTAGTGTGCACCCCCCCCCCCCCCCCCCGCAGAAGTGCAACGGCATTTCACAGCTGCGATGCCTTTGCACTTCAAGAGTATCTCCCGACCGGCGCAGCTTTAGCGTACTGGCCGGGAGCTACTCATCTCTCCCCGGCCCGCAGCCCGTTCGGTCCGACCACGCCTGCGTTGGCCGCGCCCACGAAACAGCGGCCAATAGCTGTCATCCCACCCAACGACCGCCTCTGCCTGTAAATCAGGCAGAGGCAATCGTAGCGGGCCGACAGCCTTCGGCCGGTGCATTCGCAGTTCTGACCCGATCGCACCGCTGCAGTAAACTGCAGCGTGCAATCGGGTCAGAATGACCCCCCCATCTCTGATAGAGATTCCTTCACTGGGGCCCACAGGTCAGTATAGTACTGGAATATATCAACCAATGGGGGTAATTCCAAGTTGATCGCAGCAGGAAATTTTTTTTAGCAGTTGGGCAAAACCATGTGCACTGCAGGGGAGGCAGATATAACATGTGCAGAGAGAGTTAGATTTGGGTGGGTTATTTTATTTCTGTGCAGGATAAATACTGGCTGCTTTATTTTTACACTGCAATTTAGATTGCAGATTGAACACACCACACCCAACTCTAACTCTCTCTGCACATGTTATATCTGTCCCCCCTGCAGTGCACATGGTTTTGCCCAATTGCTAACAGAATTCCTGCTGCGATCAACTTGGAATTACCCCCAATGATAACACTGACAGATAGATGCTTCATTAATTCCAAATCACCTTCCCCTTGGTAAAACACTGCAGTTAGAGCGACTGCAACAGGATCAAGGCCTCCCTGGCAGTCCTCCTAAAATGAGTATGCTTGGCCTATGTTTCAATAAAATATACTGGTTTCCAAGAAAACAAAAGGCAACAGAAGCTGCATGCTCACTGTCTACCCCATCTATGTCACCCCTGTGTGCCCCTCCCCTTCAGAATGTAAGCTCTCACGAGCAGGGCCTTTTCCCCTCATGTGCTTTTCCCTCTCCTACTTAGACTATCATCTGTCACGATCCAGGTACTGAGACACCGTTTTCTACCTGTCAGGTGCCTCCTGAGTTTGGCTCAGCGAGCCAGGGCCGGGCTTTAGCTATGGTCATGGTTATTGCCTGCAGCGCTGGTTTCAGCGGCAGTATATGCACTCACGGTGGTGCGGTGCTTTCAGCCCCGTCACCGCTATCGCTGCCGCGCCTGTGGTCCTCTGCTGAATGTGCGTCCTCTGTGTGCCCTGGCCGCTACTTCCAGCCCTGTGTCCGCCGGGCGTGTGGAGTCTCTGCTGCTGCGGCCTCCGCCGCCATTGTTGTTTTCCACATGTTCCACAGTGCTTAGTTCCCCTTCTGTTTCTGTCAATGGGCGCAGCCATTTTGGATCCTAATCACATGTCATCATTTCACCTATCCACAGTGCTGCTGGAGCCAGGGTATAATTGTTAGCCAATCCCTGCTATCCAGCAGGTATAAATATCCTGTCCCAGCACCCAGAAGGTTGTCAGTGCTTCAATTGTCTCTCCAGCGATTCCAGTGTGCAGTTCTCTGTGGACTCTCCTGTGGACCTTTTCTGCAGTACAGCCTGACTCCCCGGTGACTTCCCTCTGCGGAGCAGTTCCAGCTCTCCTGTGTCTAAGCCCTGTGGTGCTGCCTGTTTCCTTGTTCCCACACCCAGTGCTAACAGTGGGGTAGATGTATTAACCTGGAGAAGGCATAAGGAAGTGATAAACCACTGAAATGTGCAAGGTGATAAAGGCAGCAGCCAATCAGATCCTAACTGTTTATTTACATATTGGAGGTGATTGGCTGGTGCCTTTATCACCTTGCACATATCACTGGTTTATCACATCCTTATGCCTTCTCCAGGTTAATACATCTGCCCCAGTGTGTGATACTCTGGCTTTCCAGCAGCCACTATCCAGCTTCATCTACAGTTTCCCTGCGAACCCCAGCTTCGCTTACTGTCTGTCACGATCCGGGTATCTGGACGCCATTACTTACCCTTCAGATGCCTTCTAAGGCTGGCTCAGCGTTCCAGGACCAGATCCCATCTGTCATACTGATGTCCACATTCCTTCCTCCTCTCCTGTCACTCTGAGACGCGGTCACCGCAACGCCTGTAACATCCGGAATGGCGTCTCCCGCGGCCTCCGCCGCTGTTCCTGAGTTTCTGCATGCAGAGTGTCAGAGTGGTGATTACGTCAGCCGCGGCCTCCGCTGTGCCCGCGTGGTTAAATGTGCACTTATCAGTCTGGCGTCTCCTGTCTCCTGTGGCCGGCGCCGCCATTACTGTTTTAATTCCCACATGGATTACAAACCAAACTTCCCTCCAAGTGTCTGCATGGGCGCAGCCATCTTGGATTCTGTCATCTGTTCATTTCCACCAATCTACTGTTTGCAATGTTAATCTGCATAATTGCCTAGCCAATCCCTTCCTTGCTGCAGGTATAAGTATTCTGTGCCTGAGCAAGGAAGGCGTCAGTGCTTTGGTTGTCAAACCTTGTTCCAGTTTGTCTCTCTCCTGTGGTTGTTTTCCAGGTTCCAGTTCCTATCTCCAAACCTCCACTAAAGAGACCCGCACCAGCATTCCACCTGCGGTGTAGCCTGACTCTCCTATCCATTTGGATTCATCTGCTTCCAGCTACAGATCCACCTGCTTACAGCAATCAGCTTCCAGCAGAGATCAGCTCTTCTTAAAGTGCCGGTACCCTTTTCTACAGATTATCATTTATCACCGGCATTATTATTTCACCGCTCTCAAGCTCCAAACATCACTTCATATTTCATCGCTCTCAAGCTACATTTATAATTTAACTGGTTCCAGCCAGTATCCACTCCGTGCCAACATCAGTCTGGTTCCAGCCAGTACCCACAGCAGCCGTTTTATCCACAGCAGCCCAGCTTTTCCTGGAACACCAGCTGGTACGATCCTGGGCTATCTCCATTGCTACAGTCGGGCCTGGTAAGGACTTTCCAACTAGAAGATTATAAGAACTATCTCACACTACCAGAGCCCTGTGGCCCTTGCCACCCTGTAGAACCCAGGAACTGTATTTATCCTCTGCTGCTTTTTATGTTTTCTTTTACTGCTGCTGTGTTACGGAGTTTGTCATAAATAAACATCATTGACTTTTACCCTGGTTGTCGTGTTCACGCCTTCGAGCATTTCTTCTACATGTTACTTACATGTCTAGGGGTCTGATACAACCTCCCAGGTTCCGTTACATCTCAGCCCCTACAACTGAGGCTGCCTCCCGTCAGCTCAGGCCCTCAGTTGTGACAGTAAGCACTGACCATATGAATCCAGCCGGAGACCAGGATCAAGCGGCCAGGCCGATGCAAGAACTGGCAGCCCGACTTGAACATCAGGAGGCTGCACAGGGCCACATCATCCGCTGTCTCCAGGATCTCTCTACTCGGCTGGATGGGATTCAGACAACCCTCCGTGGATCAGACGCATCCGGTGCGTCAACCACAGTGACTCCAGCTATGACCCCACCCACCTTACCCATTTCTGCTCCACGTCTTCATCTTCCAACGCCAGCAAAATTTGACGGATCTCCAAGATTCTGCAGGGGATTTCTCAACCAGTGTGAGATTCAGTTTGAGCTACAACCTGGCAATTTTCCCAGTGACCGTACAAAAATTGCCTACATTATCTCTCTTCTCAGTGGCTCAGCCCTTGATTGGGCATCACCGTTATGGGAGAGGTCCGACACCCTGCTATCCTCCTACACTGCATTCGTGTCAACATTCAGGCGTATCTTCGACGAGCCAGGCCGGGTAACTTCAGCTTCATCTGAGATTCTCCGTTTACGCCAGGGATCACGTACTGTAGGACAATATCTTATACAGTTCCAGATCCTGGCATCCGAACTGGCATGGAACGACGAGGCCCTGTATGCTGCATTCTGGCATGGCTTATCTGAGCGTATTAAAGATGAGTTAGCTACCAGAGACTTACCTTCTAAGTTAGATGAGCTAATCTCACTCTGCACGAAAGTTGATTTACGTTTCAGAGAGAGAGCAACTGAGCGTGGAAGATCATCTGCTCCAAAATCTTCTGCTCCTCCTCCTCGCCAACTGTCACCATCTAAAGACGAGCCCATGCAAATTGGCCGTTCCCGTTTAACTCCTGCTGAGCGCCGAAGACGTCTCTCTGAGTCTCTTTGTCTTTACTGTGCAGCTCCGTCTCACACCATCAATGCCTGTCCCGAACGTCCGGGAAAACTCCAAACCCTAGCTCGCCCAGGAGAGGGCCGGCTAGGAGTAATGATCTCCTCTCCATCTCCTCATGATTGTAATCTCCCAGTGTCGCTCCAAATTGCTCAATGTTATCGGAACGTCATTGCCCTCCTTGATTCCGGAGCAGCTGGGAACTTTATTACCGAAGCCTATGTTAAACGGTGGTCCCTACTCACCGAGAGACTTCCTTCGTCCATCTCCTTAACTGCCGTGGATGGCAGCAAGATTTTTGATGCAGTTATTTCCCTAAGGACTCTACCAGTTCGTCTGAGAGTGGGAGTTCTTCATTCCGAATTTATTTCTTTTTTAGTGATACCAAGGGCCACACATCCTGTGGTCCTGGGCCTTCCATGGCTCCTTCTTCACAATCCATCTATTGATTGAACGACTACGCAGATTCTGGCATGGGGTCCCTCCTGTGCTGAGACATGTTTGTTTAAAGTATTGCCTGTCTGTTCTTCCTCCCCCAGGTCGTCTGATGTTCCACCTCCTCCATATCAAGATTTCACGGATGTGTTCAGTAAGGCTTCTGCTGATATCCTTCCTCCTCATAGAGAATGGGACTGCCCGATTGATCTCGTTCCAGGGAAGGTTCCACCTCGAGGCCGAACTTACCCGTTGTCTCTGCCTGAGACGCATTCTATGGAGGAATACATTAAAGAGAACCTAGCAAAAGGGTTCATTCGACCTTCCTCTTCTCCAGCCGGCGCAGGCTTCTTTTTCGTAAAGAAAAAAGATGGTGGTCTGCGGCCGTGCATTGACTACAGAGGTCTGAACGACATTACCATCAAGAACCGCTATCCACTACCCCTGATTACTGAGCTCTTTGATAGAGTTAGCGGAGCTACCATCTTCACAAAGCTGGACTTGAGAGGTGCATACAATCTCATCCGGATCCGTGAGGGTGACGAGTGGAAGACCGCCTTTAACACCCGTGACGGACATTATGAGTACCTCGTCATGCCCTTCGGATTGAGCAATGCTCCAGCTGTCTTCCAGCATTTTGTCAATGAGATCTTCAGAGACATTTTATACCGTCATGTCGTGGTCTATCTAGATGATATCCTCATTTTTGCCAACAATTTAGAGGAACATCGTTTTTGGGTAAAAGAGGTTCTGTCCCGTCTCTGTGTCAATCATCTCTATTGCAAATTAGAGAAATGCGTCTTTGAAGTCAAGTCCATTCCGTTTCTAGGTTACATTGTGTCCGGTTCCGGACTAGAGATGGATCCTGAGAAACTACAAGCAATCCAGAATTGGCCGATACCCTTAACCCTCAAAGGGGTCCAGAGGTTCTTAGGGTTCGCCAATTATTACAGAAAGTTTATACGAGACTTTTCCACCATTGTGGCGCCTATTACTGCTTTAACTAAGAAGGGTGCTAACCCGTCCAAGTGGTCTGAAGAAGCTACGCAAGCTTTTCATCTCTTAAAACAACGGTTCATCTCTGCACCAGTTCTGAAACAGCCCGACATCGACTCTCCTTTCATCTTAGAGGTGGATGCCTCCTCCGTTGGAGTAGGAGCGGTGTTATCTCAGAGGGCTAAAGATGGCCATTTACATCCTTGCAGTTTCTTCTCCCTGAAGTTCTCCCCAGCGGAGCGCAACTATGCCATTGGCGACCAGGAGTTGCTAGCCATCAAGCTCGCTCTAGAGGAGTGGAGATATCTGTTGGAGGGAGCTTCTCATTCAATCACCATACTTACAGACCACAAGAACCTTTTATATCTGAAAGGCGCACAATGTCTCAACCCTCGTCAGGCCAGATGGGCACTTTTCTTTTCCAGGTTCGACTTTAAACTCCAGTTCTGTCCGGGCTCTCAGAATCGCAAGGCCGATGCCCTTTCCCGCTCATGGGAGCAAGAAAATGAGTCAGAGTCTTCAGACAAGCATCCTATTATCAATCCGTTGGCATTCTCCACGGTAGGGATGGACTCTACGCCCCCACTAGGGAAAAGTTTTGTGAAGCCGGTACTGAGGAAGAAGCTCATGCATTGGGCCCATGCTTCCCGTTTTGCCGGACATACAGGTATCCAAAGAACCCTGGAGTTTATCTCTAGGTCCTATTGGTGGCCAACTCTGAGAAAGGACGTCATGGAGTTTATTGCATCTTGCCCAAAGTGTGCCCAACATAAAGTATCCCGCCAGTCGCCTGCGGGGCAACTGGTTCCACTATCCGTTCCCCGTCGACCATGGACCCATTTGTCGATGGATTTCATTACTGACTTACCCATGTGCAACAAGTTCAATACCATCTGGGTGGTAGTTGACCGGTTCACCAAGATGGCACACTTCATTCCTCTCACCGGTCTTCCGTCAGCTTCCAAGTTGGCTCAAGTGTTCATACAAGAGATCTTCTGACTCCACGATCTGCCTGAAGAAATTATCTCAGATCGAGGAGTTCAATTCACAGCCAAATTCTGGCGAAGTTTATGTCAAGTCCTCCAAGTCAAACTAAAGTTTTCCACGGCTTACCATCCTCAGACCAATGGTCAAACTGAGAGGGTGAATCAGGACTTGGAGGCCTTCCTCCGCATCTATGTGTCTTCCTCTCAAGATGACTGGGTTCAATTACTTCCCTGGGCCGAGTTCTGTCATAACAATCAGTATCATTCCTCATCTTCTTCAACACCATTCTTCACCAACTTTGGATTCCACCCTAAAGTCCCTGAATTCCAACCGCTCCCAGCAACTTCTGTTCCAGCAGTGGATATCACCTTGCATCAGTTTGCAAACAACTGGAAGAGTGTACGAGCAGCTCTGCCCAAGGCATCGTTCAGGTATAAGAAGTTTGCGGACAAGAAGCGTAGAGCGGTTCCTGCTCTCAAGGTGGGTGATCGGGTATGGTTATCCACGAAGAATTTGAGGTTAAGAGTTCCCAGTATGAAGTTTGCACCTCGCTACATTGGTCCTTTCAAAATTGAGCAAGTCATCAATCCTGTTGCTTACAGACTTCAGTTACCTCCCTTCTTAAAAATACCCAGGACATTCCATGTTTCCCTGTTGAAACCGCTGATCCTGAATCGGTTTCATTCCTCACTTCCTCCAACTCCGAAAGTCCAAACTCAATGAGGCGTTGAGTATGAAGTGGCCAAGATCCTGGACTCACGTCACCGTTACGGTCAACTGCAGTATCTTATTGACTGGAAGGGTTACGGCCCTGAGGAACGCTCATGGACGAATGCTTCTGATGTCCATGCTCCTGCCTTGGTCCGGAGATTCCATTCCAAGTTTCCTCAAAAGCCAAAGAAGTGTCCTGGGGCCACTCCTAAAGGGGGGGGGGTGCTGTCACGATCCGGGTATCTGGACGCCATTACTTACCCTTCAGATGCCTTCTAAGGCTGGCTCAGCGTTCCAGGACCAGATCCCATCTGTCATACTGATGTCCACATTCCTGCCTCCTCTCCTGTCACTCTGAGACGCGGTCACCGCAACGCCTGTAACATCCGGAATGGCGTCTCCCGCGGCCTCTGCCGCTGTTCCTGAGTTTCTGCATGCAGAGTGTCAGAGTGGTGATTACGTCAGCAGCGGCCTCCGCTGTGCCCGCGTGGTTAAATGTGCACTTATCAGTCTGGCGTCTCCTGTCTCCTGTGGCCGGCGCCGCCATTACTGTTTTAATTCCCACATGGATTACAAACCAAACTTCCCTCCAAGTGTCTGCATGGGCGCAGCCATCTTGGATTCTGTCATCTGTTCATTTCCACCAATCTACTGTTTGCAATGTTAATCTGCATAATTGCCTAGCCAATCCCTTCCTTGCTGCAGGTATAAGTATTCTGTGCCTGAGCAAGGAAGGCGTCAGTGCTTTGGTTGTCAAACCTTGTAACAGTTTGTCTCTCTCCTGTGGTTGTTTTCCAGGTTCCAGTTCCTATCTCCAAACCTCCACTAAAGAGACCCGCACCAGCATTCCACCTGCGGTGTAGCCTGACTCTCCTATCCATTTGGATTCATCTGCTTCCAGCTACAGATCCACCTGCTTACAGCAATCAGCTTCCAGCAGAGATCAGCTCTTCTTAAAGTGCCGGTACCCTTTTCTACAGATTATCATTTATCACCGGCATTATTATTTCACCGCTCTCAAGCTCCAAACATCACTTCATATTTCACAGCTCTCAAGCTACATTTATCATTTAACTGGTTCCAGCCAGTATTCACTCCGTGCCAACATCAGTCTGGTTCCAGCCAGTACCCACAGCAGCCGTTTTATCCACAGCAGCCCAGCTTTTCCTGGAACACCAGCTGGTACGATCCTGGGCTATCTCCATTGCTACAGTCGGGCCTGGTAAGGACTTTCCAACTAGAAGATTATAAGAACTATCTCACACTACCAGAGCCCTGTGGCCCTTGCCACCCTGTAGAACCCAGGAACTGTATTTATCCTCTGCTGATTTTTATGTTTTCTTTTACTGCTGCTGTGTTACGGAGTTTGTCATAAATAAACATCGTTGACTTTTACCCTGGTTGTCGTGTTCACGCCTTCGGGCATTTCTTCTACATGTTACTTACATGTCTAGGGGTCTGATACAACCTCCCAGGTTCCGTTACATCTCAGCCCCTACAACTGAGGCTGCCTCCCGTCAGCTCAGGCCCTCAGTTGTGACACTGTCTACCCACGAACCCTAGTATTATTTACAGCTTCACCTGCAGTTCCCAGCATCACGTTACTCCTCACCTGGGTTCCCCAGCATTATACAGAACTTTTATTTATATTTTGGATTACTGATCTTAACCAGTTGTGTTCCCAATACTCACCAGTGACATTTATTGTTTCATTGCACCTTATATGACTTTTTATTTAATTAGAACCCTCAAAGACATTTACAGTTGTCGTGGTCACGCCTTTGGGCACTTACTGCTACTGTCTTAACGCATGTCTAGGAGTCCACTCTCACCTCTTAAATTCCAGTATCCGTCAGCCCCTACAACTGAGGCTTCCAGCTACAGTCACCAGCCCTCAGTTGTGACATCGTCTACTCCATACTCCTACAATGGCACCTAGCCTCAGTGTCCTGTCTCCTGATGCAGCAATGTGTATATACCATGTACTTGTCCTGCATTGTCATGTACTGTCGCTGTTTTCTTATTTTGCTCATTTGTTTATGTAACTGGGCGCTGCAGAACCCTTGTGGCGCCATAAAAATAAAGGATAATAATTTGCATGGCTATTGTCTAGTTCAGGGGTAGGCAACCTGTAACACTCCAGCTGCTGTAAAACTACTACTCCCAGCATTCCCTGCCACATTACCGTAACAGCAACACTGTGGCAGGGCATGCTGGGATATGTAGTTGCACAGCAGCTGGCGTGCCACACATTGACTACCCCTGGTCTAAGCACTGGGTGCACTTTGAATGGCATACAGAACTTTATATGGAGTATGAAGAATTGTGACTGCAATAGTGAAAGCTGTAATAAAAATCCAGTTTAAATGAATTGAATGGATTGTTATTCTCTCTTAGCATGCAACTAAAATGCAGACTTTAGCCGTAATGTGAGATGAATATGTCTCCTGTCCTTAGCGATTCTGTTTCAGCGCTCACAGAGGGCTAGTGGTGACTATACCTGCACAGTTATGCAATGTACCACTATCTCTATGCGGCTGTCACAGCTGGGGCATCCCCAGCCTCATTGCTGAGTAATAGAGGCTTCAGCGCTGCTGACTCATCACCTCAGCTCCTGGGACTAAGCTACCTCTGCATATTCTTACCTGTCCCCAGAGAGGCGGCTGGAGAGATGTAAGCAAAATTCATTATGTTATCCGCACTGGAAGCATTACCAGCCTCCCAGACTGGAGAGAAATACTGGTACCTTTGCAGATTCCGTGCGCAGTGCCCATATTTAAAGTGAACCTGTCACCTGCATCGTGAGCACAGTCGGTTTGTGGACTGATCAATATTCAGCTTTCAGTATACAGTACACCTTTGTGACTGGTGCCCAATGTATGAATGGTGCCCGTAAAGCAGTTATGGGCAGCGGGCAATTCTGGGGCTACATGCGCCCCCTGAAGCTTTCACCTGCAGCCTCCAGCACCTTCCTGCTGCCTTGTCATATATTCTTCTTACAGCTTGTAATGCGTGTCTATAAATACCTGCTGATATGTTTTACAGATGTATAAGCGTCTCTTTCATTGATTTCATATTTTCAATCAAGTACTACTGAGATTAAGAGTAATGTGCAGCACTTTTAAAAGACCCTACACCATCAGATTTGCACGTAAACTACCGAGTTTATGTACAAATCTGAATTAGGCCCTTAGTACACTGGGGTAGATGTATTAACCTGGAGAAGTGATAAAGCAGTGTTAAGTGCAAGGTAATAACGCATCAGCCAATCATTACAGATTTGAACAATGACAGGAGCTGATTGGCTGGTGCGTTATCACTTAGCACTTATCACCGCTTTATCACTTCTCCAGGCTTAATACATCTGCCCCACTATTAGCAATTTAGGGCCTGATTACACCACCCAATGGTTTACGTACATCACCAATGTTTTCTGTGCTGGACTTGTGTGCATGTAGAAAACTGGTCCTTTCGTCATCTTATTCATAAGGCTGTGTCCGCTTGGGGATGGTGACGGAAAACATTTCCCAAAAAGGAGGTGCGACGTCTACGTTTTGTGGTAGTGATGGGACCAGGATCTGCATCTTCCAGTGCAGATTGATTGATTCCTTCCCCATTCTCTCAGAACATGGTTTGGCAGGACGTTGTGTTGGTTTGTAGTGTTCCCTGCCTCCGAGTCACATTGGAATGCTCTCTGGCTATGGGAATGCTCTCTTAATCCTTCAGATTTACTGCACTGACCTGCACATCACGTGGAGACTTACTGCACTGACCTGCACATCACATGGAGACTTACTGCACTGACCTGCTCATCACATGGAGACTTACTGCACTGACCCGCACATCACATGGAGACTTACTGCACTGACCCGCACATCACGTGGAGACTTACTGCACTGATCTGCACATCACATGGAGACTTACTGCACTGACCTGCACATCACATGGAGACTTACTGCACTGATCTGCACATCACATGGAGACTTACTGCACTGACCTGCACATCACATGGAGACTTACTGCACTGACCTGCACATCACATGGAGACTTACTGCACTGACCTGCACATCACATGGAGACTTACTGCACTGACCTGCACATCACATGGAGACTTACTGCACTGACCCGCTCATCACATGGAGACTTACTGCACTGACCCGCACATCACATGGAGACTTACTGCACTGACCCGCACATCACGTGGAGACTTACTGCACTGATCTGCACATCACATGGAGACTTACTGCACTGACCTGCACATCACATGGAGACTTACTGCACTGATCTGCACATCACATGGAGACTTACTGCACTGACCTGCACATCACATGGAGACTTACTGCACTGACCTGCACATCACGTGGAGACTTACTGCACTGACCTGCACGTTACGTGGAGACTTACTGCACTGACCTGCACATCACATGGAGACTTACTGCACTGACCCGCACATCACATGGAGACTTACTGCACTGACCCGCACATCACGTGGAGACTTACTGCACTGACCTACACATCACGTGGAGACTTACTGCACTGACCCGCACATCACGTGGAGACTTACTGCACTGACCTGCACATCACGTGGAGACTTACTGCACTGACCTGCACATCACATGGAGACTTACTGCACTGACCTGCACATCACGTGGAGACTTACTGCACTGACCTGCACGTTACGTGGAGACTTACTGCACTGACCTGCACATCACATGGAGACTTACTGCACTGACCTGCACATCACGTGGAGACTTACTGCACTGACCTGCACATCACGTGGAGACTTACTGCACTGACCTGCACATCACATGGAGACTTACTGCACTGACCCGCACATCACATGGAGACTTACTGCACTGATCTGCACATCACTTGGAGACTTACTGCACATCACGTGGAGACTTACTGCACTGACCCGCACATCACATGGAGACTTACTGCACTGATCTGCACATCACATGGAGACTTACTGCACTGATCTACACATCACATGGAGACTTACTGCACTGACCCGCTCATCACATGGAGACTTACTGCACTGACCTGCACATCACGTGGAGACTTACTGCACTGACCTGCACATCACACGGAGACTTACTGCACTGACCCGCACATCACATGGAGACTTACTGCACTGACCTGCACATCACATGGAGACTTACTGCACTGACCTGCTCATCACATGGAGACTTACTGCACTGACCTGCACATCACATGGAGACTTACTGCACTGACCCGCTCATCACATGGAGACTTACTGCACTGACCCGCACATCATATGGAGACTTACTGCACTGATCTGCACATCACATGGAGACTTACTGCACTGACCTGCACATCACATGGAGACTTACTGCACTGACCCGCACATCACATGGAGACTTACTGCACTGACCTGCACATCACATGGAGACTTACTGCACTGACCCGCACATCACGTGGAGACTTACTGCACTGACCCGCACATCACGTGGAGACTTACTGCACTGACCCGCACATCACGTGGAGACTTACTGCACTGACCTGCACATCACGTGGAGACTTACTGCACTGACCTGCACATCACATGGAGACTTACTGCACTGACCTGCACATCACATGGAGACTTACTGCACTGACCTGCTCATCACATGGAGACTTACTGCACTGACCCGCACATCACGTGGAGACTTACTGCACTGACCTGCACATCACATGGAGACTTACTGCACTGACCCGCACATCACATGGAGACTTACTGCACTGATCTGCTTATCACATGGAGACTTACTGCACTGATCTGCTCATCACATGGAGACTTACTGCACTGACCTGCACATCACATGGAGACTTACTGCACTGACCTGCTCATCACATGGAGACTTACTGCACTGACCCGCACATCACGTGGAGACTTACTGCACTGACCTGCACATCACATGGAGACTTACTGCACTGACCCGCACATCACATGGAGACTTACTGCACTGATCTGCTTATCACATGGAGACTTACTGCACCGATCTGCTCATCACATGGAGACTTACTGCACTGACCTGCACATCACATGGAGACTTACTGCACTGACCCACACATCACATGGAGACTTACTGCACTGATCTGCTTATCACATGGAGACTTACTGCACTGACCCGCACATCACATGGAGACTTACTGCACTGACCCGCACATCACATGGAGACTTACTGCACTGACCCGCACATCACATGGAGACTTACTGCACTGATCTGCACATCACATGGAGACTTACTGCACTGACCCGCACATCACATGGAGACTTACTGCACTGACCCGCACATCACATGGAAACTTACTGCACTGATCTGCTTATCACATGGAGACTTACTGCACTGACCCGCACATCACGTGGAGACTTACTGCACTGACCTGCACATCACGTGGAGACTTACTGCACTGACCTGCACATCACGTGGAGACTTACTGCACTTACCCGCACATCATGTGGAGACTTACTGCACTGACCCGCACATCACGTGGAGACTTACTGCACTGACCTGCACATCACGTGGAGACTTACTGCACTGACCCGCACATCACGTGGAGACTTACTTCACTGACCCGCACATCACGTGGAGACTTACTGCACTGACCTGCACATCACGTGGAGACTTACTGCACTGACCTGCACATCACGTGGAGACTTAAGGGCCCTACTCATTAGACGATGCGCCGCCGAGGTGCCCGACGGCCGATACGGCCGACGAGCGACCCGGCGGCGGGGGGGGGGGGCAGTGACGGGGGGAGTGAAGTTTCTTCACTCCCCCCGTCACGCGGCTGCATTGAAGTGCAGGCAAATATGGACGAGATCGTCCATATTGGCCTGCATGCACAGCCGACGGGAGACCAGCGATGAACGAGCGCGGGGCCGCGCATCGTTCATCGCTGGAGTCTCCACACTGAAAGATATGAACGAGTTCTCGTTCATTTCTGAACGAGATCGTTCATATCTTTCAGAAAATCGGCATGTGTGTAGGGCCTATTACTGCACTGACCTGCACATCACATGGAGACTTACTGCACTGACCCGCACATCACATGGAGACTTACTGCACTGACCCGCACATCACATGGAGACTTACTGCACTGACCCGCACATCACATAGAGAGTTACTGCACTGACCCGCACATCACGTGGAGACTTACTGCACTGACCCGCACATCACGTTGAGACTTACTGCACTGACCTGCACATCACATGGAGACTTACTGCACTGACCCGCACATCACGTGGAGACTTACTGCACTGACCCGCACATCACATGGAGACTTACTGCACTGACCCGCTCATCACATGGAGACTTACTGCACTGACCTGCTCATCACGTGGAGACTTACTGCACTGACCTGCTCATCACGTGGAGACTTACTGCACTGACCTGCACATCACATGGAGACTTACTGCACTGACCCGCACATCACATGGAGACTTACTGTACTGACCCGCACATATGGAGACTTACTGCACTGACCCGCACATCACATGGAGACTTACTGCACTGACCTGCACATCACATGGAGACTTACTGCACTGACCCGCACATCACATGGAGACTTACTGCACTGACCAGCTCATCACATGGAGACTTACTGCACTGACCTGCACATCACATGGAGACTTACTGCACTGACCCGCACATCACATGGAGACTTACTGCACTGACCCGCACATCACATGGAGACTTACTGCACTGACCTGCATATCACATGGAGACTTACTGCACTGACGGACGCGGAGTGTCACTCATTCGTGCTCAAGTGGCGTTATACATTATTTGGAGTGTTACTATACTGTAGTTACTGGAATAGTTATTTGTTGTGTATTACTGTGTTCAGTAGAGTAATTAGTGTTTGAGAAAAGCATAGTTAAAAAATAATGTACATACAGTGGGTTATTTAGAGTGTGTGTGTGTGTGTGTGTGTGTGTGTGTGTGTGTGTGTGTGTGTGTGTGTGTGTGTGTGTGGGGGGGGGATATGTCTGTATTTGTATTAAATACAGGAATATGCGTTATTTGTATTAAGATATTTAGTTACACCTGGAGGATCGGAAAAGGGACAGGAAGGGGTATGCAGCCATGGGCCAGGTACAGATTAGGTGTGTGACCCAGTGGTGGGACCAGGTGCCTGCCAGAAGGTGGATTTCCTGCAGGCACCCGACCCATAGGGCAGACATCCACAGTGACTATCATCTGTGGAGACCTTTGTAATTTCAAAGAATAAAGACAGACAAATATGATTCTAAAAGCACCAGCACTCAATCAGCTTATGGCTTCCAGGCCATCCTGTCACCAACAGCGTCACATATGAAAATGGTGTATGAGACGTACAGATATGATTACCAGAACCCCCACCGAATGAGACACCAGGGCTACCAACAAATGATTTTTTTTTCTACATTCTTGTTTTTTTTTAAGCCCAATTGGCTATGGAATTCAGGCTGAACTGAACTGTCCTGAATTCCTGGGGCCATTTTCAAAAGTGTGATTGGCTGTAATTGTCTTTTACAGTGTGCACAACTGATGTTTGCAGTGGTTATAAGACAGGCACAATCTCTATTGCCACCTTGGACATCAGGAGGGCAAGGTACCCTCTGTGTCAGAGCCACGGAAAGCAGAAACCCGATTGTTGATGCTGTGATGTCATATTAATGACCAATCACAGAGCTCATATCACTCGGAGTTTGGCATTGTATGAGCTTGGAGAACCCAAGTGTGGGCTGAGCATTTGCAATGTGAATAGCTCACAGTTGGTGCCGGATGTAATGATACAGATGTATTTTTAAAGGGGCAATCACTTACAAGGCAAAACCATGCCTTGTAAGTGATTGCCCCTTTAAACAAAAAGTCAGAATTTGTCCGGTATCCAGCACGGCCGCTGAACTCGACATCATTACATCCGGCCTCTGGTGTCTGCCCGAACTCTTCACAAAATGTCTCGCTAAGGGGGAGGTGTATCAAACCTTCCAGAGTGACATAAAGTGGAAAAATTGCCACAACAGCCAATGAGATTCTAACTCACTGTAGAGACTGCGCTAGATTAGTGATACTGTAGCTAGAAGATTTGTTGCTACGGGCAACTTCTCCACTTTATCTCTCTCCAAGGTATGATAAGTATGTCTTCCTGTAACTATGGGGGTACTTCAGACTGGATCGCTGCAACAGCAGAGGTCGCAGTCTGAAGCCCTGTGGGGAGTGCGCTGGTGCAATGGACACACTGCGAGTGCGCACCCCGGGAGCCCAGTGAGATGCTAACAGCATCTCTGCGCTGCAATCATGACAGGCAGATGCGGGGCGGGAGGGGCCGTGTCAACGGTGTTTGAACGCCTTGGCGTGGCACAGTCCTCACAACACAGGCATGTCCGGACCGTTGCGGGGGCGGTCCGCACTGGATGCGTGATGTTACATGCAGCCGCTGCAACCCGGGATGCGCAGATAGCCCCCTGCCAGCGCGCAGGAGCTGCACTGGGAGGGAGCTACTCACCGGGTGCAAAAGCATTGCCGTTGTGTGATGCTTTTGCACCCTTGCGGGGGAAGGGGGGGCAGAGCCATACATGCGGGGCGTCCCCCCGCATGTCAGTAAATCGAGTAAATAGATGAGCTGAATAGAGCACATCTACGATCTGATCTGAGTGACCCCCTATATCTGATAGGAATGAGGCCACAAGAAGGGTTTTATACCCCAAATCTGCACGCTTTGGGAGACAGTCATCGTGTAATGACCGGTTCTGCTGCTGGGATGAGAATTCTGTATTACAGTCATTCTGACCCCTGCGGCTGGTAGGATGTAACAACATGTTATCTCTCCTCACATTCTTGTTATTTAGAGACTGCATTTGCATGCCACTTCCAAGCACATCCGACATCCCTTACGCAAGTCCTATATGAAACGGGTGGAGATATAAACCGCTACTGACTTGTAATAGGCACCTGGCACATGGCATGAACTCAGCAATCCGAAGAAAAGGAACAAAAAAACCATGACCCATTTAGTAAGTGCTCAAGGCAGGGGTTTCCAAACTGTGTTCCGTGGCACTCTGTGGTGCCACTGGGCATATGCAGGGGTGCCACTGGTTGGTAGTTCAGTACCAAGGGCCTTATTCAGGTTTGTTAGCAAACCCAAAAAGTTAGCAGTTGGGCAAAACCATGGCCCTCATTCCGAGTTGTTCGCTCGGTAATTTTCTTCGCATCGCAGCGTTTTTCTGCTTAGTACGCATGCGCAATGTTCGCACTGCGACTGCGCCAAGTAATTTTGCTATGAAGATAGTTTTTTTACTCACGGCTTTTTCTTCGCTCCGGCGAACGTAATGTGATTGACAGGAAATGGGTGTTACTGGGCGGAAACACGGCGTTTTATGGGCGTGTGGATGAAAACGCTACCGTTTCCGGAAAAAACGCAGGAGTGGCTGGAGAAACGGGGGAGTGCCTGGGCGAACGCTGGGTGTGTTTGTGACGTCAAACCAGGAACGACAAGCACTGAACTGATCGCAGATGCCGAGTAAGTCTGAAGCTACTCTGAAACTGCTAAGTAGTTTGTAATCGCAATATTGCTAATACATCGTTCGCAATTTTAAGAAGCTAAGATACACTCCCAGTAGGCGGCGGCTTAGCGTGTGTAACTCTGCTAAAATCGCCTTGCGAGCGAACAACTCGGAATGAGGGCCCATATGCACTGCAGGTGGGGCAAATGTAACATGTGCAGAGAGATTAGATTTGGGTGTGGTGTGTTCAAACTGAAATCTGAATTGCGGTGTAGAAATGAAGCAGCCAGTATTTATTTACCCTGCACAGAAACAAAATAACCCACCCAAATCTAATCTCTCTGCACATGTTACAGTACATCTGCCCCACCTGCAGTGCAACATGGTTTTGCACAATTTTTTTGGCTTACTAACAAACCCGAATAAACCCCCAAATCTGATTATTTTATGGAGGCAAAACCAGTGCTGGTATCTGGCAATGATAAAATACATGGTGAAACAGAAGCACAGCCCTGTCCAGCACCACTTACTGTAACTGGCCCCCTGGAGGACAGGTAAGTACAATTTACTTAATTTAATAATTCTTGCAGAATCGGTCAATAAGAAGCCTTTGGCCTAAGGGCGCTGATATGTCTTACACAACGAAACAAGCAAGAGTTAATGAAGTAATGTCATGTTCTCGCCTAGTCTGAAAGCCGCACGGAACATGCAAAAACAGGGACAATTACTTAATGCTGCCTAAATTAATAGAAGTTCTGTCTTCCTTCAAACACTGTCTTTCTGAAGTGCCATTTCCAGCTTTATTATCATGTCTTTGACCTTTCTGAAATATTTAGGACCTCATGCAGGCTGATTGCTGGATGAGAATCTGCGCACGTGATCTGGTTACTAAATGAATCCTTTATTCAGAACAACATGACAGCGAGAGGATTACAGCAACACAAACTGTGACGCGGAACCCGGCTGGCAGTCACACCCGCGGCAGGGCCGAATCGCAGACATTAATAAGGAGCCTGATCAATTCTGTGCCAGAAACCAGTTTCTCTCCCAATGCCGACATTATACTCATCTCCTGAACTGATAGAATTCATGTCCAGAGTACAATATTCTATAAAATCACCGGGACTTGCTCTGGCACCCCGGCGGCACCACCCTGGGGACTAATTAAGCAATTGGGAGTTTCCAGCCTAATTAGTCTTTCTCTAACGTCCTAGTGGATGCTGGGGACTCCGTCAGGACCATGGGGAATAGCGGCTCCGCAGGAGACAGGGCACAAAAGCAAGCTTTTAGGATCACATGGTGTGTACTGGCTCCTCCCCCTATGACCCTCCTCCAAGCCTCAGTTAGGTTTTTGTGCCCGGCCGAGAAGGGTGCAATCTAGGTGGCTCTCTTAAAGAGTTGCTTAGAAAAAGTTTTTAGGTTCTTTATTTTCAGTGAGTCCTGCTGGCAACAGGCTCACTGCATCGAGGGACTTAGGGGAGAGATTTTCAACTCACCTGCGTGCAGGATGGATTGGATTCTTAGGCTACTGGACATAGCTCCAGAGGGAGTCGGAACACAGGGCTCGCCCTGGGGTTCGTCCCGGAGCCGCGCCGCCGACCCCCCTTGCAGATGCTGAAGATGAAGAGGTCCGGAACCAGGCGGCAGAAGACTCTCAGTCTTCATCAGGTAGCGCACAGCACTGCAGCTGTGCGCCATTGTTGTCAGCACACTTCACACAGCGGTCACGGAGGGTGCAGGGCGCTGGGGGGGGGGGCGCCCTGGGCAGCAATGTATAATACCTGTATGGCGAAAAATACATCACATATAGCCCTTGAGGCTATATGGATGTATTTAACCCCTGCCAGATATCTAAAACTCCGGAGAAGAAGCCCGCCGAAAAGGGGGCGGGGCCTATTCTCCTCAGCACACAGCGCCATTTTCCCTCACAGAAAGGCTGGTGGGAAGGCTCCCATGATCTCCCCTGCACTGCACTACAGAAACAGGGTTAAAACAGAGAGGGGGGGGGCACTGATTTGGCGATATGTATATATATTAAAATGCTATAAAAGGAACACTTATATAAAGGTTGTCCCTGGATAATTATAGCGTTTTGGTGTGTGCTGGCAAACTCTCCCTCTGTCTCCCCAAAGGGCTAGTGGGTCCTGTCCTCTATCAGAGCATTCCCTATGTGTGTGCTGTATGTCGGTACGTGTGTGTCGACATGTATGAGGAAAATATTGGTGAGGAGGCGGAGCAAATTGCCTGTAATGGTGATGTCACTCTCTAGGGAGTCGACACCGGAATGGATGGCTTATTTATGGAAATTACGTGACAATGTCAACACGCTGCAAGCCGGTTGACGACATGAGAGGGCCGGCGAACAAATTAGTATCTGTCCAGGCGTCTCAAACACCGTCAGGGGCTGTAAAATGCCCATTTACCTCAGTCGGTCGACACAGACCCAGACACGGACACTGATTTCAGTGTCGACGGTGAAGAAACAAACGTATTTTCTTTTAGGGCCACACGTTAAGGGCAATGAAGGAGGTGTTACATATTTCTGATACTCCAAGTACCACAAAAAAGGGTATTATGTGTGAGGTGAAAAAACTACCTGTAGTTTTTCCTGAATCAGATAAATTAAATGAAGTGTGTGATGATGCGTGGGTTTCCCCCGATAGAAAATTATTGGCGGTATACCCTTTCCCGCCAGAAGTTAAGGCGCGGTGGGAAACACCCCTCAGGGTGGATAAGGCGCTCACACGCTTATCAGAACAAGTGGCGGTACCATCTACGGATAGGGCCGTACTTAAGGAGCCAGCTGATAGGAGGCTGAAAAATATCCTAAAAAGTATACACACACATGCTGGTGTTATACTGCGACCAGCGATCGCCTCAGCCTGGATGTGCAGAGCTGAGGTGGCTTGGTCGGATTCCCTGACTAAAAATATTGATACCTTTGACAGGGACAGTATTTTATTGACTATAGAGCATTTAAAGGATGCATTTCTATATATGCGAGATGCGCAGAGGGATATTTGCACTCTGGCATCAAGAGTAAATGCGATGTCCATATCTGCAAGAAGATGTTTATGGACACGACAGTGGTCAGGTGATGCAGATTCCAAACGGCACAAAGATGTATTGCCGTATAAAGGGGAGGAGTTATTTGGGGTCGGTCCATGGGACCTGGTGGCCAGGGCAACTGCTGGAAAATCCACAGTTTTTTACCCTAAGTCACATCTCTGCAGAAAAAGACACCGTCTTTTCAGCCTCAGTCCTTTCGTCCCTATAAGAGTCATATCTGCCCAGGGATAGAGGAAAGGGAAGAAGACTGCAGCAGGCAGCCCATTCCCAGGAACAGAAGCCCTCCACCGCTTCTACCAAGTTCTCAGCATGACGCTGGGACCGTACAGGACCCCTGGATCCTACAAGTAGTATCCAAGGGGTACAGATTGGAATGTCGAGAGGTTTCCCCCCTCGCAGGTTCCTGTAGTCTGCTGTACCAATGTCTCCCTCCGACAGGGAGGCAGTATTGAAAACAATTCACAAGCTGTATTCCCAGCAGGTGATAATAAAATTACCCCTCCGACAACAAGGAAAGGGGTATTACTCCACACTATATGGTGGTACTGAAGGCTAGGTGAGACCTATTCTAAATCTGAAAAATGTGAACACTTGCAAGGGTTCAAATCCAGATGGAGTCACTCAGAGCAGTGATAACAAAGGACAAGGGGACTATATGGTGTCCCGGGACATCAGGGATGCTTACCTCCATGTCCCAAAATTTGCCTTTTCTCACCAAGGGTACCTCAGGTTCGTGGTACAGAACTGTCACTATCAGTTTCAAGACGATGCCGTTGGATTGTCCAAGGCACCCCGGGTCCTTACCAAGGTAATGACCGAAAGGAGGATTCGTCTTCAAAGAAAATGGACGACCTCCTGATAAGAACAAGGTCCAGAGAACAGTTGGAGGTCGGAGTAGCACTATCTCAAGTAGTTCTACGACAGCACGGGTGGATTCTAAATATTCCAAAACCGCAGTTGTTCCGACGACACGTCTGCTGGTCCTAGGGATGATTCTGGACACAGTCCAGGAAAAGGTGTTTCTCCCAGAGGAGAAAGCCAGGGAGTTATCCGAGCTAATCGGGATCCTCCAAAAACCAGGAAAAGTGTCAGTGCATCATTGCACAAGAGTCCTGGTAAAAATGGTGGCTTATTACGAAGCGCTTCCATTCGGCAGATTTCACGCAAGAACTCTTCAGTGGGATCTGCTGGACAAATGGTCCGGATCGCATCTTCAGATGCATCAGCGGATAACCCTATATCCAAGGACAAGGGTGTCTCTCCTGTGGTGATTACAGAGTGCTCATCTTCTAGAGGGCCGCAGATTCGGCATTCAGGATTGGATGCTGGTGACCACGGAGGCCAGCCTGAGAGGCTGGGGAGCAGTCACACAAGGAGTGTGATCAAGTCTGGAGAATTCTCTCCACATAAATATACTGGAGCTAAGAGCAAATTTATAATGCTCTAAGCTTAGCAAGACCTCTGCTTCAAGGTCAGCCGGTATTGATCCAGTGGGATAACATCACGGCAGTCGCCCACGTAAACAGAAAGGGCGGCACAAGAAGCAGGAGGGCAGTGGCAAAACTGCAAGGATTTTTCGCTAGGCGGAAAATCATGTGATAGCACTGTCAGCAGTGTTCATTCCGGGAGTGGACGACTGGGAAGCAGACTTCCTCAGCAGGCACGACCTCCACCCGGGAGAGTGGGAACTTCATCGGGAAGTTTTCCGCATGATTGTGAACCGTTGGGAAAGACCAAAGGTGGACATGATGGCGTCCCGCCCGAACAAAAAATGGGACAGGTATTGCGCCAGGTCACGAGACCTTCAGGCGATAGCTGTGGACGTCCTGGTAACACCGTGGGTGTAACAGTCGGTGTATGTGTTCCCTCCTCTGCTTCTCATAACCAAGGTATTGAGAATTATAAGACATAGAGGAGTAAGAACTATACTCGTGGCTCCGGATTGGCCAAGAGGGACTTGGTAACCGGAACTTCAAGAGATGCTCACAGAGGACTAATGGCCTCGGGAGCTAAGAAGGGATTTGCTTTCAGCAAGTACCATGTCTGTTCCAAGAGGAACCGTGGCATCGGCCTTTAAGAAAGGACCTGCTCCAGCAGGGACCTTGTCTGTTCCAAGACTTACCGCGACTGCGTTTGACGGCATGGCGGTTTGAACGCCGGATCCTAAGGGAAAAGGCATTCCGGAAGAGGTCATACCTACCCTGGTCAAAGCCAGGAAGGAGGTGACCGCACAACGTTATCACCACATGTGGTAAAAATATGTTGCGTGGGTGAGGCCAGGAAGGCCCCACGAAAAAATTTCAACTAGGTCGATTTCTGCACTTCCTGCAAACAGGAGTGTCTATGAGCCTCAAATTGGGGTCCATTAAGGTTCAAGTTTCGGCCCTATAGATTTTCTTCCAGAAAGAATTGGCTTCAGTTCCTGAAGTCCAGACGTTTGTCAAGGGAGTATTGCATATACAGCCCTTGTGTGCCTCCAGTGGCACCGTGGGATCTCAACGTAGTGTTGGGATTCCTCAAATCATATTGGTTTGAACCACTCAAATCTGTGGATTTGAAATATCTCACATGGAAAGTGACCATGCTGTTGGCCCTGGCCTCGGCCAGGCGATTGTCAAAATTGGCGGCTTTGTCTTACAAAAGCCCATATTTGATTTTCCATTCGGACAGGGCAGAACTGCGGACTCGTCCCCAGTTTCTTCCTAAGGTGGTGTCAGCGTTTCACCTGAAACAACCTATTGTGGTGCCTGCGGCTACTAGGGACTTGGAGGACTCCAAGTTGCTAGACGTTGTCAGGGCCCTGAAAATATATATATATATATATATATATATATATATATATATATATATAATTCCAGGACGGCTGGAGTCAGAAAGTCTGACTTGCTGTTTATATTGTAGGCACCCAAAAAGCTGGGTGCTCCTGCTTCTAAGCAGACTATTGCTCGTTGGATTTGTAGTACAATTCAGCTTGCACATTCTGTGGCAGGCCTGCCACAGCCAAAATCTGTAAATGCCCATTCTACAAGGTAGGTGGGCTCATCTTGGGCGGCTGCCCGAGGGGTCTCGGCTTTACAACTTTGCCGAGCAGCTACTTGGTCAGGGGCAAACACGTTTGCAAAATTCTACAAATTTGATACCCTGGCTGAGGACGACCTGGAGTTCTCTCATTCGGTGCTGCAGAGTCATCCGCACTCTCCCGCCCGTTTGGGAGCTTTGGTATAATCCCCATGGTCCTGACGGAGTCCCCAGCATCCACTAGGACGTTAGAGAAAATAAGATTTTACTTACCGATAAATCTATTTCTCATAGTCCGTAGTGGATGCTGGGCGCCCATCCCAAGTGCGGATTGTCTGCATTACTTGTACATAGTTATTGTTACAAAAAATCGGGTTATTATTGTTGTGAGCCATCTTTTTTAGAGGCTACTTCATTGTTATCATACTGTTAACTGGGTTCAAATCACAAGTTGTACGGTGTGATTGGTGTGGCTGGTATGAGTCTTACCCGGGATTCAAGATCCTTCCTTATTGTGTACGCTCGTCCGGGCACAGTACCTAACTGAGGCTTGGAGGAGGGTCATAGGGGGAGGAGCCAGTACACACCATGTGATCCTAAAAGCTTGCTTTTGTGCCCTGTCTCCTGCGGAGCCGCTATTCCCCATGGTCCTGACGGAGTCCCCAGCATCCACTACGGACTATGAGAAATAGATTTATCGGTAAGTAAAATCTTATTTTAATTACTCACCTTCCGAAGTGAAGTCTTCTTCAGCCTGTCGGGATTCTGACTCCTGCAGCAGCGAGTATGTGAGTGTTGTGTGAATGTGTTTAAGTGTCTGTGACTGAGTGTGTGTGACCCCCCCCCCCCCCCCAATCACCACTTCTCCCAGCAGGCCCCTCCCAGCAGCCCACAGGATTCACAGCAGCCCCCTCCTAGGCCGTTGTTTCAGTGTCGGGACTCGGGATTGGCTAGGGAAGAAATACTCGCCCTCCTCAGGTCTGGGTGTCAGCGAGTTCTTCAATCGCGGAATTCAATCCTGGCCAATTTTAGGCCAAAATCCCGGGATCCCGCCGATTCCAGGATTGGCTATCCTGCCTCCCCAGCGTGAACACAGGGAGCCACAGAGACCACCGGGCCGGTATCTGTATTTTTTTTTTTTTACGTTTTTTTTTTAATTCATGTGCCGCAGAGTTTGCAGAGCTGAAAACCCCACAACCAATTTTTTTAATTAAATACCGCGGGGATCAGGAGTGCCCATACCCGCGGTAATCCAAAATTGGGCTCAAGGTCCGCAAGGTTTTTTACCTCGCTCAAACTTGCACCCAACTGAACTCCCCCCTATGGTTGCCCACACACTGCAGCCATTGAATTTATGGCGATCATTACCATTTTTCTGTTGCCAGTGCCATTTCCCAGAGATATTGGGCATGTGCAGTAGACTCTGGCATTGTGCCAATCTTCAGAGAATGCACCAGTGCAATGTCTTCCAGGTGGGGAGGGGGACCATGGACATCTGTAGACAGGCCACAAACAGTCTTGAAATGCCCGTGTATGGACTGGACGGGGCAAAGAGCTCTATGGACTGGAGGGAGTAGTGAGAGCTGTGCAGAGCCGGCCATAGGTATAGGCAAACTAGGCAATTGCCTAGTGCATTTGGTATGCCTAGGGGCATCAGCAGCTTCTGCTGATTAAAATGATATGCGGCATGCCTATATTCTGTGTGTAGCATTTCATATACAGATACAGCCACAGTCTCACACAGTATATAGGCATGCTGCATATCATTTTATTCAGCAGAAGCTGCTTGTGCATCCTAGCCGCATAGCAATGCAAATAAGATGCATTTTTATTAAAAAAATGTGCCAGACTTTAGCATTGATGCAAGATTTATGAGGACACATCTGTATCCAAGCAGAGGCAGAGGTCACAGTGTTAGTGGCAGTGTGATTGCTGTGTGCATGTGAGTGGGTTGGTTGTGCAGTAGTGTTCGGAATATGTGTAAGGGGCACTATGCGTGTCATTATGTGTATAAGGGCATTAATAATGGGGGTAATTCCAAGTTGATCGCAGCAGGACATTTTTTAGCAGTTGGGCAAAACCATGTGCACTGCAGGGGGGGCAGATATAACATTTGCAGAGAGAGTTACATTTGGGTGGGTTATTTTATTTCTGTGCAGGGTAAATACTGGCTGCTTTATTTTTACACTGCAATTTAGATTGCAGATTGAACACACCACACCCAAATCTAACTCTCTCTGCACATGTTAAATCTGCCTCCCCTGCTGTGCACATGGGCCCTCATTCCGAGTTGATCGCTCGCAAGGCGATTTTAGCAGAGTTACACACGCTAAGCCGCCGCCTACTGGGAGTGAATCTTAGCTTCTTAAAATTGCGAACGATGTATTCGCAATATTGTGATTACAAACTACTTAGCAGTTTCAGAGTAGCTTCAGACTTACTCGGCATCTGCGATCAGTTCAGTGCTTGTCGTTCCTGGTTTGACGTCATAAACACACCCAGCGTTCGCCCAGACACTCCTCCGTTTCTCCAGCCACTCCCGCGTTTTTTTCCGGAAACGGTAGCGTTTTTATCCACACGCCCATAAAACGCCGTGTTTCCGCCCAGTAACACCCATTTCCTGTCAATCACACTACGATCGCCGCAGCGAAGAAAAAGCCGTGAGTAAAAAACTATCTTCATAGCAAAATTACTTGGCGCAGTCGCAGTGCGAACACTGCGCATGCGTACTAAGCAGAAAAACGCTGCGATGCGAAGAAAATTACAGAGCGAACGACTCGGAATGAGGGCCATGGTTTTGCCCAATTGCTAACAGAATTCCTGCTGCGATCAACTTGGAATTACCCCCAATGTGCGGCATATATTTAAAAGGGTACTACTGTATGTGTGTCATTATGTGTATAGGGGCACTAATAATGTGCAGCAAATGTGTAGGGGGCACTATGTGTGTCATTATGTATATAAGGGCATTAATAATTTGCTGCATATGTGTAAGGGACATTATGTGTAAAAGGGCATTAATAAAGGTTGGTATAATGTGTAAGGCGCATTATGTTTATAAGGACATTAATAATGTGTCTCATGTGTAAGGAGCATTACTGTGTGGAATTATGTGTATAAATACATTACTAATGTTTGGCATTATGTGTATAAGGTGCTCTACTATGTGGCATTGCGTATAGAAAGGGCATTACTGTGTCGTCTAATGTGAATAAGGAGCAATTCAGTGTGATGTACTGTTAATAAGGGGCTCTACTGTGAGGAGTAACATTTATAAGGTAAAGTGATACTACTGTGGGATGTAATATGAATTATGGACACTATTGCATGATCAAATGTGAATAAAGTTGCAGTACTGTGTGGCGTAATTGGAATTGGGGGTACTATTGTGTGGCCATGCCCCTTGCAAGCAAAAACACACCCCTTTTTGGGCTGTGCGCCAAATGTGCAAACTGTTCCTATGTAAAATATGGTGGGTACAAACACCAAAATAAGAACTGCTATGGGTGAGGGGTGATGGTGCTGGGAAAGGGGTGCAGGGTCAGAGCCGGAACCAGCGGTGGTGCTAGGGGGCACCAGCCAAAATCTTGCCTAGGGCATCATATTGGTTAGGGTCAGCTCTGGAGCTGTGGATGGGGTAATGACAGATCTATGGACTGGAGGGGGCTGTGAGAGCTGTGGAGGGAGTAGTGAGAGCTGTGGAAGAGGAAGTGAGAGATCTATGGACTGGAGGGGGTAGTGAGAGCTGTAGAGGGGGTAATGAGAGATCTATGGACTGGAGGGGGTAGCGAGAGCTGTGGAGGGTGCAATGAGAGATCTATGGACTGGAGGGAGTAGTGAGAGCTGTGGAGGGGGTAATGAGAGATCTATGGACTGGAGGGAGTAGTGAGAGCTGTGGAGGGTGCAATGAGAGATCTATGGACTGGAGGGAGTAGTGAGAGCTGTGGAGGGGGTAATGAGAGATCTATGGACTGGAGGAGGTAGTGAGAGCTGTGGAGGGTGCAATGAGAGATCTATGGACTGGTGGGGGTAGTGAGAGCTGTGGAGGGGGTAATGAGAGATCTATGGAATGGAGGGGGTAGTGAGAGCTGTGGAGGGGGTAATGAGAGATCTATGGACTGGAGGGGGTAGTGAGAGCTGTGGAGGGTGCAATGAGAGATCTATGGACTGGAGGGAGTAGTGAGAGCTGTGGAGGGTGCAATGAGAGATCTATGGACTGGAGGGAGTAGTGAGAGCTGTGGAGGGGGTAATAAGAGATCTATGGACTGGAGGGGGTAGTGAGAGCTGTGGAGGGTGCAATGAGAGATCTATGGACTGGTGGGGGTAGTGAGAGCTGTGGAGGGTGCAATGAGAGATCTATGGACTGGAGGGAGTAGTGAGAGCTGTGGAGGGGGTAATTAGAGACAGTGCCGTAACTAGACATTTTAGCGGTGTGCAAGAAACGGCATTGGCGGCCCCCCTTACTCAAAATAGGGCCAGTGCGCGCCATGGGCGCGCACCAAAAGTGTAGTGGCGTGGCTTAATGGGGAAGGGGTGTGACCACAAAATAATACAAATTCATATTACGCTGCACAGTAGTCTCCATTACTCAAATTATGCCGCACAGTATAGCCACTACACCAGGTAGAGCCCTTTTTACACAGTATGGCAGAGTCCCTTTTCTCTTACGTCCTAGAGGATGCTGGGGACTCCGTAAGCACCATGGGGTATAGACGGACTCCGCAGGAGACATGGGCACTATAAAGAACTTTTAGTATGGGTGTGCACTGGCTCCTCCCTCTATGCCCCTCCTCCAGACCTCGGTTAGATTCTGTGCCCAGAGGAGACTGGGTGCATTACAGGGAGCTCTACTGAGTTTCTCTGAAAAATAATTTTGTTAGGTTTTTTATTTTCAGGGAGCACTGCTGGCAACAGGCTCCCTGCATCGTGGGACTGAGGAGAGAGAAGCAGACCTACTTAAGTGATAGGCTCTGCTTCTTAGGCTACTGGACACCATTAGCTGCAGAGGGATTCGGAACGCAGGTCTCCCCCTGCCGTTCGTCCCAGAGCCGCGCCGCCGTCCTCCTCGCAGAGCCGCAAGATAGAAGCCGGGTGAGTATAAGAAGAAAAGAAGACTTCTAGGCGGCAGAAGACTTCAGATCTTCCCTGAGGTAAGCGCGCAGCGGTAACGCTGCGCGCCATTGCTCCTACACACACTACAAAGCACTGATGGGTGCAGGGCGCAGGGGGGGCGCCCTGGGCAGCAATATAAACCTCTGGACTGGCATTTTAGTTATATGGGCTGCGGAGGCAATAAATATATAAACCCCCGCCATTTTTTGTACATTTGAGCGGGACCAAAGCCCACCGCTGGAGGGGGCGGAGCTTGGTCATACAGCACTAACCAGCGCCATTTTCTCCACAGTGATAGAGAAGCTGGCTCCCCGGACTCTCCCCTGCTGAACGGTGACACAGGGCTGAAAAAGAGGGGGGGGGGGGGGGCACATGTAGGCGCAGTGAGTGTATTACACGATTAATATATATATATATATATATATATATATATATAAAAGCGCTATATCTGGGAATTATTTCCAGTGTCAGTTGGCGCTGGGTGTGTGCTGGCATACTCTCTCTCTCTCTCTCTCCAAAGGGCCTTGTTGGGGAACTGTCCCCTTATAGATATATCCCTGTGTGTGTGTGGGGGGGTGTCGGTACGCGTGTGTCGGCATTTCTGAAGTGGAAGGCTCGTCCAAGGAGGAGGTGGAGCAGATGATCGTGGTGTCTCTGTCGGCAACGCCGACTCATGATTGGTTGGACATGTGGAATATTTTAAATGCAAATGTGACCTTATTACATAAGAGAATGGACAAAGCTGAGTCCAGGGAAAAAGCAGGGAGTCAATCCACGGATTTGACTGGGTCACAGGGCCCTTCAGGGTCTCAAAAACGTCCCCTATCCGAAATAGCAGACACTGATACCGACACGGATTCTGACTCCAGTGTCGACTATGATGAGGCAAGGTTACACCCAAAGGTGGCCAAAAGTATTCATTATATGATTATGGCAATAAAAGATGTTTTGCATATCACAGATGATCCCTCTGTCCCTGACACGAGGGTACACATGTTTAAGGGAAAGAAACCTGAGGTAACTTTTCCTCCATCTCATGAACTGAACGAATTATTTGAAAAAGCTTGGGAAACTCCAGACAAAAAACTGCAGATTCCCAAGAGTATCCTTATGGCGTATCCTTTCCCTGCAAAGGACAGGGTACGGTGGGAATCCTCGCCCAGGGTGGACAAGGCTTTAACGCGTCTGTCAAAGAAGGTGGTGCTACCATCTCCAGACACCGCAGCCCTCAAGGATCCTGCTGATCGCAGACAGGAAACTACTTTAAAATCTATTTATACGCATACGGGTGCTTTGCTCAGGCCAGCGATAGCATCGGCATGGGTTTGTAGCGCAGTTGCAGCGTGGACAGATACCTTATCAGCTGACATTGATACCCTGGACAGGGATACCATTTTACTGACCTTAGGTCACATTAAAGACGCAGTCTTATATATGAGAGACGCTCAAAGAGACGTTGGGCTGCTTGGTTCCAGAGCCAACGCTATGGCAATTTCTGCGAGACCAGCTCTGTGGACCCGCCAATGGACGGGTGATGCCGACTCAAAGAAGCATATGGAGGTTTTACCTTACAAGGGTGAAGTTTTGTTTGGGGATAGTCTCGCGGACCTGGTTTCCACAGCTACCGCGGGTAAATCTACGTTTTTGCCTTTTGTTCCCCCACAGCAAAAGAAAACTCCACGATATCAGATGCAGTCCTTTCGGTCGCATAAGTCCAGAAGAGGTCGGAGCTCCTCTTTTCTCGCCAGAGGTAAGGGTAGAGGTAAGAGAACACCTGCTTCAGCTAGTTCCCAAGAGCAGAAGTCCTCCCCGGCTTCTGCTAAATCCACCGCATGACACTGGGGCTCCATGGAGGGAGTCCGCACCAGTGGGAGCACGTCTTCGACTCTTCAGCCAGGTCTGGGTTCTTTCAGACGTGGATCCTTGGGTGATGGAAATTGTATCCCAAGGTTACAAACTGGAGTTCGAAGAGGTGCCCCCTCGCCGATTTTTCAAGTCGGCCTTGCCAACTTCTCCCCCGGAGAGGGAAGTAGTATTAGCTGCAATTTAAAAGCTGTGTCAGCAGCAAGTGATTGTCGAGGTTCCCCTAGTCCAACAGGGGAAAGGGTACTATTCAACCCTGTTCGTGGTCCCGAAGTCGGATGGTTCGGTCAGACCCATTTTAAATCTAAAATCCCTAAACCTGTACTTGAAAAAATAAGATTTTACTTACTGGTAAATCTATTTCTCTAACGTCCTAAGTGGATGCTGGGGACTCCGTAAGGACCATAGGGGGGGGGGGGGGGGATAGCGGCTCCGCAGGAGACTGGGCACATCTAAAGAAAGCTTTAGGACTATCTGGTGTGCACTGGCTCCTCCCCCTATGACCCTCCTCCAAGCCTCAGTTAGATCTCTGTGCCCGAACGAGAAGGATGCACACTAGGGGCTCTCCTGAGCTTCTTAGTGAAAGTTTTAGTTTAGGTTTTTTATTTTCAGTGAGACCTGCTGGCAACAGGCTCACTGCATCGAGGGACTAAGGGGAGAAGAAGCAAACTCACCTGCGTGCAGAGTGGATTGGGCTTCTTAGGCTACTGGACATTAGCTCCAGAGGGACGATCACAGGCCCAGCTTGGATGGGTCCCAGAGCCGCGCCGCCGGCCCCCTTACAGAGCCAGAAGGCAGAAGAGGTCCGGAAAATCGGCGGCAGAAGACGTCCTGTCTTCAACAAGGTAGCGCACAGCACTGCAGCTGTGCGCCATTGCTCTCAGCACACTTCACACTTCGGTCACTGAGGGTGCAGGGCGCTGGGGGGGAGCGCCCTGAGACGCAATAAAAACACCTTAGATGGCAAAAAAATGCATCACATATAGCTCCTGGGCTATATGGATGCATTTAACCCCTGCCAGAATACATAGAAAAACAGGAGATAAGGCCGCCGATAAGGGGGCGGAGCCTATCTCCTCAGCACACTGGCGCCATTTTCCCTCACAGCTCCGTTGGAGGGAAGCTCCCTGGCTCTCCCCTGCAGTCACTACACTACAGAAAGGGTTAAAAAAGAGAGGGGGGCACTAATTAGGCGCAGTATTAACTATACAGCAGCTATAAGGGGAAAAACACTTATATGAGGTTATCCCTGTATATATATAGCGCTCTGGTGTGTGCTGGCAAACTCTCCCTCTGTCTCCCCAAAGGGCTAGTGGGGTCCTGTCCTCTATCAGAGCATTCCCTGTGTGTGTGCTGTATGTCGGTACTTTTGTGTCGACATGTATGAGGAGAAAAATAATGTGGAGACGGAGCAGATTGCCTGTAATAGTGATGTCACCCCCTAGGAGGTCGACACCTGAGTGGATGAACTGTTGGAAGAAATTACGTGACAGTGTCAGCTCTGTATAAAAGACAGTGGTTGACATGAGACAGCCGGCTACTCAGCTTGTGCCTGTCCAGACGTCTCATAGGCCGTCAGGGGCTCTAAAGCGCCCGTTACCTCAGATGGCAGATATAGACGCCGACACGGATACTGACTCCAGTGTCGACGGTGAAGAGACAAATGTGACTTCCAGAAGGGCCACAAGTTACATGATTGAGGCAATGAAAAATGTTTTACACATTTTTGATAATACGAGTACCACCAAAAAGGGGTATTATGTTCGGTGAGGAAAAACTACCTGTAGTTTTCCTGAATCTGAGAAATCAAATGAGGTGTGTGATGATGCGTGGGTTTCCCCCGATAACAACTGATAATTTCTAAAATGTTATTGGCATTATATCCTTTCCCGCCAGAGGTTAGGGTGCGTTGGGAAACACCCCCTAGGGTGGATAAAGCGCTCACACGCTTGTAAGGGCTCTACCCTCGCCTGAGATGGCCGCCCTTAAGGATCCTGCTGATAGAAAGCAGGAGGGTATCCTAAAAGGTATTTACACACATACTAGTGTTATACTGCGACCAGCAATCGCCTCAGCCTGGATGTGCAGTGCTGGGTTGGCGTGGTCGGATTCCCTGACTGAAAATATTGATACCCTAGATAGGGACAGTATATTTTTGCCTATAGAGCATTTAAAAGATGCATTTCTATATATGCGTGATGCACAGCGGAATATTTGCCGACTGGCATCAAGTCTAAGTGCGTTGTCCATTTCTACCAGTAGAGGGTTATGGACACGTCAGTGGTCAGGTGATGCGTATTCCAAACGGTATTTGGAAGTATTGCTTTATTAAGGGGAGGAGTTATTTGGGGTCGGTCTTTCAGACCTGGTGGCCACGGCAACAGCTGGGAAATACACGTTTGTACCCCAGGTCGCCTCTCAACATGAGAAGACGCCGTATTATCAGGCGCAGTCTTTTCGTGGACAAGCGGGCAAAAGGTTCCTCATTTCTGCCCCGTGACAGAGGGAGAGGAAAAAGGCTGCAGAAATCAGCCAGTTCCCAGGAACAGAAACCCTCTCCCGCCTCTGCCAAGCCCTCAGTATACGCGGGGGCTTTACAAGCAGAATCAGGCACGGTGGGGGGCCCGTCTCAATGAATTTTAGCGCGCAGTGGGCTCACTTGCAAGTAGACCCCTGGATCCTTCAGGTGATATCTCAGGGGTACAAATTAGAATTTGAGACGTCTCCCCCTCGCCGTTTCCTAAAGTCGGCTTTACCGATGTCTCCTTCTGACAGGGAGACAGTTTTGGAAGCCATTCACAAGCTGTATTCCCAGCAGGTGATAATCAAGATACCCCTCCTGCAACAGGGAACGGGGTATTATTCCACACTGTTGTGGTACCGAAGCCGGACGGCTCGGTGAAACCGATTGTAAATCTAAAATCTTTGAACACTTACATACAGAGGTTCAAATTCAAGATTGAGTCACTCAGAGCAGTGATTGCGAACCTGGAAGAAGGGGACTACATGATGTCTCGGGACATCAAGGATGCTTACCTTCATGTCAAAATTTACCCTTCTCACCAAGGGTACCTCAGGTTTATGGTACAGAACTGTCACTATCAGTTCAGACGCTGCCGTATGGATGGTCCACGGCACCCCGGGTCTTTACCAAGGTAATGGCCGAAATGATGATATTCCTTCGAAGGAAGGGAATTGTAGTTATCCCTTACTTGGACAATTCTCTGATAAGGGTAAGATCCAGGGAACAGTTGGAGGTCGGTGTAGCACTATCTCAGGTAGTGTTGCGGCAGCACGATTGGATTTTCAATATTCCAAAATCGCAGCTGGTTCCGACGACGTGTCTTCTGTCCCTAGGGATGATCCTGGACACAGTCCAGAAAAAGGTGTTTCTCCCGGAGGAGAAAGCCAGGGAGTTATCCGAGCTAGTCAGGAACCTCCTAAAACCGAGCCAAGTCTCAGTGCATCAGTGCACAAGGGTTCTGGGTAAAATGGTGGCTTCCTACGAAGCAATCCCATTCGACAGATTCCACGCAAGAACTTTCCAGTGGGACCTGCTGGACAAATGGTCCGGGTCGCATCTTCAGATGCATCAGCGGATAACCCTGTCACCAATGACAAGGGTGTCCCTCCTGTGGTGGTTGCAGAGTGCTCATATTCCAGAGGGCCGCAGATTAGGCATTCAGGACTGGGTCCTGGTGACCACGGATGCCAGCCTGCGAGGCTGGAGAGCAGTCACACAGGGAAGGAATATCCAGGGCTTATGGTCAAGCCTGGAGACATCACTTCACATAAATATCCTGAAGCTAAGGGACATTTACAATGCTCTAAGCTTAGCAAGACCTCTGCTTCAAGGTCAGCCGTGTTGATCCAGTAGGACAACATCACGGCAGTCACCCACGTAAACAGACAGGGTGACACAAGAAGCAGGAGGGCAATGGCAGAAGCTGCAAGGATTCTTCGCTGGGCGGAAAATCATGTGATAGCACTGTCAGCAATATTCATTCCGGGAGTGGACAACTGGGAAGCAGACTTCCTCAGCACGACCTCCACCCGGGAGAGTGGGGACTTCACCCAGAAGTCTTCCACATGATTATAAACCGTTGGGAAAAACTCGACAGGTATTGCGCCAGGTCAAGGGACCCTCAGGCAATAGCTGTAGACGCTCTGGTAACACCGTGGGTGTACCAGTCAGTGTATGTGTTCCCTCCTCTGCCTCTCATACCCAAGGTACTGAGATTGATAAGATGGAGAGGAGTAAGCACTATATTCGTGGCTCCGGATTGGCCAAGAAGGACTTGGTAACCGGAACTTCAAGAGATGCTCACGGAGGATCCGTGGCCTCTACCTCTAAGAAGGGACCTGCTCCAGCAAGAACCCTGTCTGTTCCAAGACTTACCGCGGCTGCGTTTGACGGCATGGCGGTTTTGAACGCCGGATCCTGAAGGAAAAAAGGCATTCCGGATGAAGTCATCCCTATCCTGATCAAAGCCAGGAAGGATGTAACCGCAAAACATTATCACCGCATTTGGCGAAAATATGTTGCGTGGTGCGAGGCCAGTAAGGCCCGACGGAGGAAATTCAACTGGGTCGATTCCTATATTTCCTGCAAACAGGAGTGTCTATGGGCCTGAAATTGGGGTCCATTAAGGTTCAAATTTCGGCCCTGTCAATTTTCTTCCAAAAAGAACTAGCTTCAGTCCCTGAAGTTCAGACGTTTGTAAAAGGGGTACTGCATATACAGCCTCCTTTTGTGCCTCCAGTGGCACTTTGGGATCTCAATGTAGTTTTTGGGTTCCAAAAGTCACATTGGTTTGAACCACTTAAATCTGTGGAGTTAAAATATCCCACATGGAAAGTGGTCATGCTGTTGGCCCTGGCCTGGGCCAGGCGCGTGTCAGAATTGGCGGCTTTATCCTGTAAAAGCCCTTATCTGATTTTCCATTCGGACAGGGCGGAATTGAGGACTCGTCCTCAGTTTCTCCCTAAGGTGGTTTTCAGCGTTTTCACCTGAACCAACCTATTGTGGTGCCTGCGGCTACTAGGGACTTGGAGGACTCCAAGTTGCTAGACGTTGTCAGGGCCCTGAAAATATATGTTTCCAGGACGGCTGGAGTCAGGAAAACTGACTCGCTGTTTATCCTGTATGCACCCAACAACCTGGGTGCTCCTGCTTCTAAGCAGACTATTGCTCGTTGGATTTGTAGTACAATTCAGCTTGCACATTCTGTGGCAGGCCTGCCACAGCCAAAAATCTGTAAATGCCCACTCCACAAGGAAGGGGGCTCATCTTGGGCGGCTGCCCGAGGGGTCTCGGCTTTACAACTTTGCCGAGCAGCTACTTGGTCAGGAGCAAATACGTTTGTAAAATTCTACAAAATTGATACCCTGGCTGAGGAGGACCTGGAGTTCTCTCAATTGGTGCTGCAGAGTCATCCGCACTCTCCCGCCCGTTTGGGAGCTTTGGTATAATCCCCATGGTCCTTACGGAGTCCCCAGCATCCACTTAGGACGTTAGAGAAAATAAGAATTTACTTACCGATAATTCTATTTCTCGTAGTCCGTAGTGGATGCTGGGCGCCCATCCCAAGTGCGGATTGTCTGCAATACTGGTACATAGTTATTGTTACCAAAAAATTGGGTTATTGCTGTAGTGAGCCATCTTTTCTAGAGGCTCCTCTGTTATCATGCTGTTAACTGGGTTCAGATCACGAGTTATACGGTGTGATTGGTGTGGCTGGTATGAGTCTTACCCGGGATTCAAAATCCTTCCTTATTATGTACGCTCGTCCGGGCACAGTATCCTAACTGAGGCTTGGAGGAGGGTCATAGGGGGAGGAGCCAGTGCACACCAGATAGTCCTAAAGCTTTCTTTAGATGTGCCCAGTCTCCTGCGGAGCCGCTATCCCCCCCCCCCCCCCCCCTATGGTCCTTACGGAGTCCCCAGCATCCACTACGGACTACGAGAAATAGAATTATCGGTAAGTAAATTCTTATTTTCTCGTAGTCCGTAGTGGATGCTGTGGACTCCGTAAGGACCATGGGGAATAGACGGGCTCCGCAGGAGACAGGGCACTTTAAGAAAGAATTAGGATACTGGTGTGCACTGGCTCCTCCCTCTATGTCCCTCCTCCAGACCCCAGTTAAGGAAACTGTGCCCGGAAGAGCTGACAGTACAAGGAAAGGATTTTGGAATCCAGGGTAAGACTCATACCAGCCACACCAATCACACCGTATAACTTGTGATAAACGTACCCAGTTAACAGTATGAACAAGAACAGCGCACCAGATAAACCTGATGCAACCATAACATAACCCTTATTTAAGCAATAACTATATACAAGTATTGCAGAAGAAGTCCGCACTTGGGACGGGCGCCCAGCATCGACTACGAACTACGAGAAATAGATTTACCGGTAAGTAAAATCTTATTTTCTCTAACGTCCTAGTGGATGCTGGGGACTCCGTAAGTACCATGGGGATTATACCAAAGCTCCCAAACGGGCGGGAGAGTGCGGATGACTCTGCAGCACCGAATGAGCAAACACAAGGTCCTCCTCAGCCAGGGTATCAAACTTGTAGAACTTTGCAAAAGTGTTTGAACCCGACCAAGTAGCTGCTCGTCAAAGCTGTAATGCCGAGACCCCTCGGGCAGCCGCCCAAGAAGAGCCCACCTTCCTTGTGGAATGGGCTTTTACTGATTTTGGAGGCGGCAATCCAGCCGCAGAATGAGCCTGCTGAATCGTGTTACAGATCCAGCGAGCAATAGTTTGCTTTGAAGCAGGAGCACCCAGCTTGTTGGATGCATACAGGATAAATTGCGACTCAGTTTTCCTGACTCCAGCCGTTCTGGCTACATAAACCTTCAAAGCCCTGAATACATCTAGTAACTTGGAATCCTCCAAGTCACGAGTAGCCGCAGGCACCACAATAGGTTGGTTCAAATGAAAAGAGGACACCACTTTTGGCAGAAATTGAGGACGAGTCCGTAATTCTGCCCTGTCCATATGGAAAACCAGATAGGGGCTTTTATGTGACAAAGCCGCCAATTCTGACACACACCTAGCCGAAGCTAAGGCCAATAGCATGACCACCTTCCACGTGAGATATTTTAACTCCACGGTTTTAAGTGGCTCAAACCAGTGTGATTTCAGGAAACTCAACACCACGTTAAGATCTCAAGGTGCCACTGGTGGCACAAAAGGGGACTGAATATGCAGCACTCCCTTTACAAACGTCTGAACTTCAGGAAGAGAAGCCAGTTCCTTTTGAAAGAAAATGGATAGGGCTGAAATCTGGACCTTAATGGACAATTTTAAGCCCAAAGTCACTCCCGACTGTAGGAAGTGAAGGAAACGGCCCAGCTGGAATTCCTCTGTAGGGGCATTCCTGGCCTCACACCAAGCAACATATTTTCGCCATATACGGTGATAATGTTGAGCCGTCACGTCCTTCCTAGCCTTTATTAGCGTAGGAATAACCTCATCCGGAATGCCTTTTTCTGCTAGGATCCGGCGTTCAACCGCCATGCCGTCAAACGCAGCCGCGGTAAGTCTTGGAACAGACAGGGCCCCTGTTGCAACAGATCCTGTCTGAGAGGCAGAGGCCATGGGTCCTCTGTGAGCATTTCTTGCAGATCTGGATACCAAGTCCTTCTTGGCCAATCCGGAACAATGAGTATTGTTCTCACTCCTCTTTTTCTTACGATTCTCAGCACCTTGGGTATGAGAGGAAGAGGAGGAAACACATAAACCGACTGGAACACCCACGGTGTCACTAGTGCGTCCACAGCTATCGCTTGAGGGTCTCTTGTCCTTGCGCAATACATTTGTAGCTTTTTGTTGAGGCGGGATGCCATCATGTCCACCTGTGGTAGTTCCCATCGATTTGTAATCTGTGTGAAGACTTCTTGATGAAGTCCCCACTCTCCCGGGTGGAGGTCGTGCCTGCTGAGGAAATCTGCTTCCCAGTTGTCCACTCCCGGAATTAACACTGCTGACAGTGCTTGCACGTGATTCTCCGCCCAGCGAAGAATTCTGGTGGCTTCCGCCATCGCCACCCTGCTCCTTGTGCCGCCTTGGCGGTCTACATCAGCCACTGCGGTGATGTTGTCTGACTGAATCAGCACCGGATGGTTGCGAAGCAGAGGTTCCGCTTGACTTAGGGCGTTGTATATGGCCCTTAGTTCCAGGATATTGATGTGCAGACAAGTCTCCTGACTTGACCACAGACCCTGGAAATTTCTTCCCTGTGTGACTGCCCCCCACCCTCGGAGGCTTGCATCCGTGGTCACCAGGACCCAGTCCTGAATGCCGAACCTGCGACCCTCGAGAAGGTGAGCACTCTGCAGCCACCACAGAAGAGACACCCTGGCCCTGGGGGATAGGGTGATCAGCCGATGCATCTGAAGATGCGATCCGGACCACTTGTCCAACAGATCCCACGGAAAGGTCCTCGCATGGAACCTGCCGAAGGGAATGGCCTCGTATGACGCCACCATCTTTCCCAGGACTCGCGTGCAGTGATGCACCGACACCTGTTTTGGTTTTAAGAGGTCTCTGACCAGAGTCACGAGCTCCTGAGCCTTCTCCGTCGGGAGAAAAACCTTCTGGTCTGTGTCCAGAATCATGCCCAGGAAGGGCAGATGCGTCGTAGGAATCAGCTGCGACTTTGGAATATTCATAATCCAGCCGTGCTGTTGCAACACTTCCCGAGAGTGTGCTACGCTGATCAGCAACTGCTCTCTGGACCTCGCCTTTATGAGGAGATCGTCCAAGTATGGGATAATTGTGACTCCTTGCTTTCGCAGGAGCACCATCATTTCTGCCATTACCTTGGTAAATATTCTCGGTGCCGTGGACAGACCAAACGGCAACGTCTGGAATTGGTAATGACAGTCCTGTACCAAAAATCTGAGGTACTCCTGATGAGGTGGATAAATGGGGACATGCAGGTAAGCATCCTTTATGTCCAGAGACACCATAAAATCCCCCTCTTCCAGGCTTGCAATGACCGCTCTGAGCGATTCCATCTTGAACTTGATCCGTTTCAGGTAACTGTTCAGGGATTTTAAATTCAATATGGGTCTGACCGAACCGTCCGGTTTCGGCACCACAAACATTGTTGAATAGTAACCCCTTCCCTGTTGAAGGAGGGGAACCTTTACCACCACCTGCTGGAGATATAATTTGTGAATTGCCGCTAACACTATTTTCCTCTCTATGGGGAAAGCTGGCAGGTCCAATTTGAGGTAACGGTGAGGGGGCATCACTTCGAATTCCAGCTTGTATCCCTGAGATACAATCTGTATAGCCCAGGGATCCACCCGTGAGCGAACCCACTGGTGGCTGAAATTTCGGAGAAGCGCCCCCACCGATCCTGGCTCCACCTGTGGAGCCCCAGCGTCATGCGGTGGATTTAGTGGAAGCCAGGGAGGACTTCTGTTCCTGGGAACTAGCTGTATTGTGCAGCTTCTTCCCTCTACCCCTGCCTCTGGAAAGAAAGGACGCACCTCGGACTCTCTTGCCTCTTTGTGATCGAAAGGACTGCATTTGGTAATAAGGTGCTTTCTTAGGTTGTGAGGGAATATATGGCAAAAAATTTGACTTCCCAGCCGTAGCTGTGGAAACTAGGTCCGAGAGACCGTCCCCAAACAATTCCTCACCCTTGTAAGGTAAAACCTCCATGTGCCTTCTTGAGTCGGCATCACATGTCCATTGCCGAGTCCACAGGACCCTTCTGGCAGAAATCGAGATTGCATTTATTCTAGAGCCCAGTAGGCTAATGTCTCTCTGGGCATCTCTCATATATAGGACCGCGTCTTTTATTTGCCCCAGGGTCAGTAATATAGTATCCTTGTCCCAGGTATCAAGTTCCTCAGACAAAGTATCTGTCCATGCTGCTACAGCACTACACATCCAGGCCGACGCAATTGCCGGCCTTAGTAGGGTACCTGAATGTGTATAAATGGACTTCAGGATACCTTCCTGCTTTCTATCCGCAGGATCTTTTAGGGTGGCCGTATCCTGTGACGGCAGGGCTACCTTCTTAGATAAGCGTGTCAAAGCTTTGTCTACCCTAGGGGAGGGTTCCCAGCGTAACCTGTCCGTTGGCGGGAAAGGATACGCCATAAGCAACCGTTTGGAAATCTGCATTTTTCTATCTGGAGAGTCCCAAGCTTTTTCACATAACTTATTTAACTCATGTGAAGGGGGAAAGGTCACCTCATGCCTTTTTTCCCCAAACATATAAACCCTCTTGTCAGGGACTGGGTTTTCCTCTGAGATGTGCAATACATCCTTCATTGCTATAATCATGTAGCGGATGGCTTTAGCCATTTTAGGCTGCAACTTTGCATCATCGCCATCGACACTGGAGTCAGAATCCGTGTCGATATCTGTGTCAACAATTTGGGATAGTGGGCGCTTCTGAGACCCTGACGGCCTCTGCGCTGTAGGAGCAGGCATGGGTTGAGACCCTGACTGTCCTAAGGCTTCAGCTTTATCCAACCTTTTATGCATGGAATTAACATTATCATTTAAAACCTTCCACATATCCATCCAATCGGGCGTCGGCGGCGTTCCCACATTCATTTGTACCTGCTCTGCTTCCACATAGCCTTCCTCGTCAAACATGCCGACACAAGCGTACCGACACACCACACACACAGGGGATGCTCTATTTGAGGACAGAACCCCCACAAGGCCTTTTGGAGAGACAGAGAGAGAGTATGCCAGCACACACCCAGCGCTATATGTCCCAGGAATTACACAGTAACTTAGTGTTTACCCAGTAGCTGCTGTATATACTGATTTTGCGCTAAATTTATGTGCCCCCCCTCTCTTTTTACCCTCTTTCTACCGTGAATCTGCAGGGGAGAGCCTGGGGAGCTTCCTCTCAGCGGAGCTGTGGAGAGAAAATGGCGCTGGTGAGTACTGAGGAAGAAGCCCCGTCCCCTCAGCGGCGGGCTTCTGTCCCGCGATTTTGTGTAAAATAATGGCGGGGGCTCATGCATATATACAGTGCCCAACTGTATATATGCCCACTTTGCCATGAGGTCTTTAATTGCTGCCCAGGGCGCCCCCCCCCCTGCGCCCTGCACCCTACAGTGACCGGAGTGTGTGGGTTTAATGTGGGAGCAATGGCGCACAGCTGCAGTGCTGTGCGCTACCTCATGTGAAGACTGGAGTCTTCTGCCGCCGCTTTTGAAGTCTTCTTGCTTCTCACGCCGGCTTCTGGCTCTGCGAGAGGGACGGCGGCGCGGCTCTGGGATCGGACGACCAAGGTGCGTTCCTGTGTTCGATCCCTCTGGAGCTAATGCTGTCTAGTAGCCTAAGAAGCATGACCTATCCACAGTGAGTAGGGCTGCTTCTCTCCCCTCAGTCCCACGTAGCAGAGAGTCTGTTGCCAGCAGACCTCTCTGAAAATAAAAAAATCCTAACAAAATACTTTCTATTCAGCAAGCTCAGGAGAGCTCACTAAAGTGCACCCAGCTCGTCCGGGCACAGATTCAAACTGGGGTCTGGAGGAGGGACATAGAGGGAGGAGCCAGTGCACACCAGTATTCCTAATTCTTTCTTAAAGTGCCCTGTCTCCTGCGGAGCCCGTCTATTCCCCATGGTCCTTACGGAGTCCCCAGCATCCACTAGGACGTTAGAGAAAGTTCAAATTCAAGATGGTATCACTCAGGGCTGTGATTTTCAGTCTGGAAGGGGGGGATTTTATGGTGTCACTGGACGTGAAGGATGCCTACCTTCATGTCCCCATATATCCTCCTCATCAGGAGTACCTGAGATTCGCTGTACAGGACTGTCATTACCAGTTTCAGGCGTTGCCGTTTGGGCTTTTCCACGGCACCGAGAATTTTCACCAAGGTGATGGCGGAGATGATGGTGCTCCTGCGCAGGCAGGGAGTCACAATTATCCCATACTTGGACGATCTGCTGATAAAAGCGAGATCGAGAGATCAATTGCTGAAGAGCGTGTCGCTCTCCCTGAGAGTACTACAACAGCACGGTTGGATTCTCAATCTGCCAAAGTCACAATTGATTCCAACGACTCGGCTATCATTCCTAGGCATGATTCTGTACACGGAACAGAAGAGGGTTTTTCTCCCGATGGAAAAAGCCCAGGACCTCCAGAACATGGTCAGAGACCTGCTAAAACCAAAAAGAGTGTCGGTTCATCAATGCACTCGAGTTCTGGGGGAAATGGTGGCAGCTTACGAGGCCATCCCCTTCGGCAGGTTCCATGCAAGGACATTTCAGTGGGACCTTCTGGACAAGTGGTCAGGGTCCCATCTGCAAATACATCAAAAGATAAGCCTGTCCCCCAGGGCCAGGGTGTCTCTCCTGTGGTGGCTGCAAAGTGCTCACCTTCTAGAGGGTCGCAGGTTCGGCATTCAAGACTGGCTTCTGGTGACCACGGACGCGAGCCTCCGAGGATGGGGAGCAGTCACACAAGGAAGAAATTTTCAGGGACTATGGTCAAGCCAGGAGGCTTGTCTACACATCAACGTGCTGGAATTGAGGGCCATATGCAATGGCCTACGCCAAGCGGAGAACTTCTTCGCGACCTACCGGTGCTGATTCAATCAGACAACGTCACTGCCGTGGCTCATGTAAACCGCCAAGGCGGGACAAGGAGCAGAGTGGCAATGGCGGAAGCCACCAGGATTCTGCACTGGGCGGAAAATCACGTAAGCGTTCTGTCAGCAGTCTTCATACCGGGAGTGGACAACTGGGAAGCAGACTTCCTCAGCAGGCACGATCTCCATCCAGGAGTGTGGGGACTTCATCAAGAAGTCTTTGCAGAGATAACAAGTCATTGGGGACTTCCTCAAATAGACATGATGGCGTCACGCCTCAACAAAAAGCTTCGGAGGTATTGTGCCAGGTCAAGGGACCCTCAGGCAGTAGCGGTAGACGCCCTAGTGACACCATGGGTGTTTCAGTCGGTCTATGTGTTCCCTCCTCTGCCTCTCATCTCAAAAGTATTGAGAATCATAAGGCGAAGAAGAGTACAGACAATACTCGTTGTTCCAGATTGGCCTCAAGGGGCCTGGTATTCAGATCTTCAGGAAATGCTCACAGAAGATCCGTGGCCTCTTCCTCTCAGGGAGGACCTGTTGCAGCAGGGGCCCTGCATGTTCCAAGACTTACCGCGGTTACGTTTGACGGCATGGCGGTTGAACGCCGAATTCTAGCTGGGAAAGGTATTCCGGAGGAAGTCATCCCTACTCTGATAAAGGCTAGGAAGGAGGTGACGGCGAAGCATTATCACCGTATCTGGAGGAAGTATGTATCTTGGTGTGAAGCCAAGAATGGTCCTACGGAAGATTTCCATCTGGGACGTTTTCTCCACTTCCTACAGACAGGAGTGGATATGGGCCTGAAGTTAGGCTCCATTAAGGTACAGATTTCGTCCCTATCTATATTCTTTCAGAAGGAATTGGCTTCTCTCCCGGAAGTCCAGACTTTTGTGAAGGGAGTGCTGCACATCCAACCCCCTTTTGTGCCCCCAGTGGCACCATGGGACCTTAACGTGGTGTTACGGTTCCTAAAATCTCACTGGTTTGAGCCTCTTCAAACGGTTGAATTAAAATTTCTCACTTGGAAGGTGGTCATGTTGTTGGCCTTGGCATCTGCAAGGCGGGTGTCAGAGTTGGCGGCCTTGTCTCACAAGGCCATGTGGATAGAGCAGAGTTGAGGACAATTTTTGCCTAAGGTGGTTTTTTCATTTCATATGAACCAACCTATCATGGTGCCGGTGGCTACGGGTGACTTGGAGGACTCCAAGGCCCTGGATGTAGTCAGGGCCTTAAAAATTTATGTAGCCAGGATGGCTAGGGTTAGGAAAACAGAGGTTCTGTTTGTCCTGTATGCAGCCAACAAGGTTGGCACTCCTGCTTCTAAGCAGACTATTGCTCGATGGATCTGTAACACGATTCAGCAGGCTCATTCTACGGCTGGATTGCCGTTACCGGATTCGGTAAAGGCCCATTCCACTAGGAAGGTGGGCTCTTCTTGGGCGGCTGCCCGGGGCGTCTCGGCATTACAGCTTTGCCGAGCAGCTACTTGGTCAGGTTCAAACACTTTTGCAAAATTCTACAAGTTTGATACCCTGGCTGATGAGGACCTCGCGTTTGCTCAATCGGTGCTGCAGAGTCATCCGCACTCTCCCGCCCGGTTTGGAGCTTTGGTATAAACCCCATGGTCCTTACGGAGTCCCCAGCATCCTCTAGGACGGAAGAGAAAATAAGATTTTAAACCTACCGGTAAATCTTTTTCTCCTAATCCGTAGAGGATGCTGGGCGCCCGTCCCAGTGCGGACTAAATCTGCAAGACTTGTATATAGTTATTGCTTATTTAAGGGTTATGTTACAGTTGAGATCGGTCTTTGACTGATACTGTTTTTTTTTTTTGGTTCATACAGCTAACTGGTTGCGTATGTTCCAGGTTACACAGTGTGGTTGGTGTGGGCTGGTATGAATCTTGCCCTTAGATTAACAAAATCCTTTCCTCATATTGTCCATCTCCTCTGGGCATAGTTTCTCTAACTGAGGTCTGGAGGAGGGGCATAGAGGGAGGAGCCAGTGCACACCCATACTAAAAGTTCTTTATAGTGCCCATGTCTCATGTGGAGCCCGTCTATACCCCATGGTCCTTACGGAGTCCCCAGCATCCTCTACGGACTAGGAGAAAAATCTTATTTTTACACATTATGGTAGGCAAAGTCCCCTTTTACACATTACGACAGGTAAAGCCTCTGTTTACACAATACGGCAGGCAGAGTACCCTTTTTACACATTATGGCACGTATAGTCCCCCTTTTTACACATTACGGCAGGCAGAGTCTCTTTTTACACATTACGGCAGGTAGAGTCCCCCTTTTACACATTGCGACAGGCATATGCGTTGTGTGCCACCTAGTTACAGCCCTGGATGATATACAGCATGTATAGGAGGCACGGCAGCTTATTTTAGCATTGCATATGTAGCAGCAACAGGTGCGGCGGGGGCTGGGTGAGGTGATGGCTCCATGCTACTGAAGCGGTGGGGGAGCCAGGATGGCGCAGACTTTATGAACTAGAGGTGGTAGTGAGCATTGTGGGGGGAGGGGCAATAAGAGATCTATGGACTGGAGGTGGTAGTGAGAGCTGTGGAAGGGGCAATGAGAGATCTATGGACTGCAGGAGACAACAGGAGATCTATGGACTGGGGGCGGAACATTTGGCTTTTCAGCACTTGGGACTATTTTCCGGGATTGATTATCCATAATCCTCAAATGATCCAATTATAACATGAACAGTACTGCTAAGATTTTGCACCTCTACAAGTTGGTGTTCCTCTAATATAGTGTTTACATATTTTTTTCTTTCATATAAGTATTTTTGTTAGAAGTACAGTATGTATGTACATATGTACTTATATTTTGTGAGTCATATTTTTATTTTATATATATATATATATATATATATATATATAGAGAGAGAGAGAGTGAGACGGGCGGCACTCCACGGATTCAAAAAATACAGCAGCTACACAAGCTTAATTTCAACGTTTCAGATGCTACTTTATTGGCACCTTTCGTCAGGATATATATATATGGTTTGTCTGTCTTTTACTTTTTTTATACTCTTTACTGCCTTATTATATTTTTGCAAAGACCACCTACATAGGTGAGGGGGCTCAGAGTTATAATATTGTTAGGGGGCCCATATTTCTTATGGATGGCCCTGCGTGGCACAATCAGCAGTTAAGCTAGATAGTGATAAGTACTACTTAGTGTATAATAGCATTTATTTATGTAACACTTACAGTCTTGCGGGATGTATTCATCTTAAAGAACTACAAAATAATGGGTGGCCCTTTGCTAATGGAGAACCCGATTCAAAGATGGAGCCAGCGGTATCTGCCCGTCCCCTGGTGTTCTAGCCTACAGCTGAATGTATGAGGACTGGGATGCCCGCTGTCAGCGTGTGCGTGCTGTAATACCATCGGTGCACCATCGATGCTATGGCTGGTGTCTCACTATGGCCTCTGCAGCTCAGCATCTGTGAATGAAGCAGCATCTGTGAATGAAGCTGCAATGAACCCACAGCACTGCTGGCTAAGTCTGGAATCTGCAGCCTATAGGTTACAACGGGGCGTTATCTGCGGGGGGCCATGCTCAAGAATGCTTCACATTCTGGAGCTTGTTAAATCTGACCGCATCGCATCTCCCATACAAACCTATGGGGGTTGCAGCTGCTGTCTGGAATGGAGGAACCGCAGCAGATAGCGGCAATATCGGAGATATCTGCTGCTGGGTTCAGTATGAGTTACAGATGGACGGGATGTCAGCGGTCAGTATACCAACAGCGGCATCCCGTTCATCAAAATCCCAACAGACCCTCATTTAGCCATCTAACCCTTCACCTTTTCCCTGCCCTAACCCTCCCTTGTGGGTTCCTAACCCTCCCCAGTGGTGCCTAACCCTAACCCTCCCCGTCTGGAACCTAACCCTCCCTTCCCCACTGCCTAAACCTAACCCTCCCCGTCTGGTGCCTAACCCTCCACAGTGGTGCCAAACCCTAACCTTCCCTTCCCCACTGCCTAAACCTAACCCTCCCTGCCTGGTGCCTAACCCTCCCCGCCTGGTGCCTAACCCTCCCTTCCCCGCTGCCTAAACCTCCCCGCCTGGTGCCTAACCCTCCCTTCCCCGCTGCCTAAACCTAACCCTCCCCGCCTGGTGCCTAACCCTCCCTTCCCCGCTGCCTAAACCTAACATTCCCCGCCTGGTGCCTAACCCTTCCTGCCTGGTGCCTAACCCTAACCCTCCCCAGTGGTGCCTAACCCTAACCTTGCCTTCCCCGCTGCCTAACCCTAACCCTCCCTGCCTGGTGCCTAACCCTAACCCTCCCCAGTGGTGCCTAACCCTAACCTTGCCTTCCCCGCTGCCTAACACTCCCTGCCTGGTGCCTAACCCTAACCCTCCCCGCCTGGTGCCTAACTCTCACGGTCTGGTGCCTAACCCTCCCCAGTGGTGCCAAACCCTTACCTTCCCTTCCCCACCGCCTAAACCTAACCCTCCCTGCCTGATGCCTAACCCTACCCCTCCCCGCCTGGTGCCTAACCCTTCCTTCCCCGCTGCCTAAACCTAACCCTCCCCGCCTGGTGCCTAACCCTAACCCTCCCTGCCTGGTGCCTAATTCTAACCTTTCCCAGTGGTGCCTAACCCTAACCTTCCCTTCCCCGCTGCCTAAACCTAACCCTCCCCGCCTGGTGCCTAACCCTCCCGGCCTGGTGCCTAACCGTAACCCTCCCCGCTTGGTGCCTAAACCTAACCCTCCCCGCCTGGTGCCTAACCCTCCCCGCCTGGTGTCTATCCCTATCCCTCCCCACTTGGTGCCTAAATCTAATCTCCCCTTCTATGTGCCTAACCCTAACCCTCCCTCCCTGGTCCCTAACCCTAACTTTCATGTGCCTGCCCCCTAAGCCTAACCCCCCCTTCTGGTGCCTAAACCTAACCTCCCATACCCCCCGCGGCAGGACGGCAGCGTATCCTGCTGTCAGGACAACCGGGATGCCGTCTGTCTGTATTTTGACGCCGGTATCCCATTTGGCATCTGTATTCTGATGCCAGGTTTGTGTCCTCCCACAGGATCACGGCGTCGGTATATCAACTGCCGGATCCCGTTCGTCGCGAACCTAACTGCTTACCCTGCTGCTTTCCCTCTGTGATACATGGGGGTGAGATAAAATATTTGCAGTCACCCCCCCAAAATGGGTATTTTCAGGGAATAAGCGCAAATATTTGATGATAAATAGACCCCTTAAGCCAGGCTTTCCCAACCACGGTCCTCAAGGCACACCAACAGTGCAGGTTTTAGCGATATCCAGGCTTCAGCACAGGTGACTTAATTAGTAGCTCAGTTATTTTGATTTAACCATCTGTGCTGCAGCCTGGATATCACTAAAACCTGCACTGTTAGTGTGCCTTGAGGACCGTGGTTGGGAATGCCTGCCTTAAGCAGTAAGGTGAGTGAGTACTCATACTTCACCTTTACGTGGCAACGTAAAGCATAATTTTTAGTGTGGTTTTATGGAAAACCTCCCAACTTACTGCAGAGTGGCACGAACATCCTGATCAAGGGAGAACGGAACAGTCCCCTGTAGGAGCGCTTCAAGGGCCTAATTCAGACCTGATCGCAGCAGCAAAATTGTTCTCTAATGGTCAAAACCATGTGCAGTGCAGGTGGGGCAGATGTAACGTGCAGAGAGAGTTAGATTTGGGTGGGGTGTGTTCAAACTGAAATCTAAATTGCAGTGTAAAAATAAAGCAGCCAGTATTTACCCTTCACAGTAACAATGTAACCCACCCAAATTCAAGTCTGGGCCCCCTCCCGTCTTGCCGGCAGCACTGTAGACTCGGGGCTCTAGGGTCACTAGAGGACCCAAGCGCTGTCCCAGAGTCTAGTACACAGGTCTCCGGGAAAATGGCACGAATTACATTTTCCCAGTGAGTTTCTTACTGTGCATGCGTGAAACTCTGGGAAAATGTCCGCTGCTCCATTTTCCTGGTGCTTCCTGCTGCACTGCTGCTGCCGACGCGGAACTCCAGAGGGTAAGTATTCAAAAATGGGTGTGCGGTGTGGGCCACTGGGCACCCGTGTGCACCGCACACACACTGCACCCATTATAAATACGCCACTGTTCCCCTGATTGGACTGTCTCACTTAAATCAGGATGGTTCATGCAGTCCTAACAAGAGCAGATTTATTAATGATAACATTTGCAGTGCAATCTGGTATTGGAGATATCTGCTGCGTTCCCTCTGTGATACATTCAGGGGATACTAAATAGTTGTGCTTACCCCTCGAAAACAGGTTTGTGTTTTTTTCCCCCAGGGAATAAGCCGCAAATATTTTTTGATAAATGGGCCCCATAGTGATCTATTACACACGGTTTTCTGGTGAACAAAACTTTGCGCAACATATCACAGATGACAACAATGAATCATCAGACATCAGATAATATGTCACATGCATTTTCCAGCAAACATCCCTTCACCAAGCACAGCAGAGAAGTGTGTGGTACAATGCAGTACCATTCTATATGGGAAGCCCTACGCCAGAAGCACAGCTTATCCTTAAGTGACATCTCCTCAGGCAGGATAAAGCTGCCTCTTCTGGGAATCAATACTGAGATAGTCCGGTAACCATGGTAACGTACAAAACATAATAAACATGACAATATATTACAAAAATGTGACCCTATTTTTTGTCTCCTAAGCTCTACTGATGTAGTAAAACCAAGCACTTTTGGAATAAAGTCTGAAAGTCTAAGGGGTCTATGTAATTTGGGGTCTATGGGGGTCATTCCGAGTTGATCGCTCGCTAGCTGTTTTTAGCAGCCGTGCAAACACTATGCCGCCTCCCACTGGGAGTGTATTTTAGCTTAGCAGAAATGCGAACAAATGGATCGCAAAGCGGCTACAAAAAAATATTGTGCAGTTTTAGAGTAGCTTCAGACCTACTTAGCGCTTGCGATCACTTCAGACTGTTCAGTTCCTGTTTTAACGTCACAAACACGCCCTGCGTTCGGCCAGCCACGCCTGCGTTTTTCCTGGCACGCCTGCGTTTTTTCGAACACTCCCTGAAAACGGTCAGTTGACACCCAGAAACGCCCTCTTGCTGTCTATCACTCTGCGGCCAGCAATGCGACTGAAAAGCATCGCTAGACCCTGTGTGAAACTACATCGTTCGTTGTAATAGTACGACGTGCGTGCGCATTGTGCCGTATGCACATGCGCAGAAGTGCAGGTTTTTACCTGATCGCTGCGCAGCGAACGAAAGCAGCTAGCGATCAACTTGGAATGACCCCTTATGTACTAAGCTCTGGAGAGAGATAAAGTGGATGGAGATAAATTACCAGCCAACCAACTCTTAAATGTCATTTTCCAAATACAGCCTGTAATACATACTTGCCTACTTTTGAAAACCAGAATTAGGGAGATTACAGTAGGATGTGCCGTGCGAAGCATGTCTGCCGCAGAGAGGGGGGGGGCATACTCTGCCCAACGGGCGTGTCTAGTTCCACAAATGGGCGTGTCTATGCTCAAATGCTTGCTGTTGCGAGATATTTCTATAGAACATAAGAACCAATATACAGTATCTTGGGAGGTTTTGCAAGTATTGATACTAACATTGCTGTCTGCAATTCCGGGTTTCTTGTTTGCAATATATAATATTCACTGTGATATTTCTTTTCTTCTCACTCAGCACAATATACACGAGTAATGTGATGCCTATGCAGTAAATTCCAAATGCAATTTGACCTTGTATGAATTCATCCTTAAGCATATAAGTAAATGATGATTTTAGTGTATTAAATATTGTGAATATTGGTCTGCATCTTGTAGGCACTACCTATATTTATTGGATGTGCTATTTTCCATACCGTTACAGCATTAACCAAATCATTCCACACACCAGATACTCTAATTTAACAAATGTGTAACTAAAGAAAGATTGTTACCCTAACAGCAGAAGCAGAGGCTATAGGTCAGTGCACTGCACATCAGCAAAGATAAGAAGACCCTGTGTGTGATCATGTGCTGCTGTCTCTCCTTTCAGTGTCAGGGAGTCATCAGCAGTGACTCCTGAGCAGCGACAGCAAATCACTGTTCTTGCAAAGAAACTCCTTAGTGTCACCCCTGGCAGAATCTGAAGAATCCAGAAGAATAGACCTACAAAGCAGGACAGCAGATTTATGGCTGAAACAGGAGCCTTCTGCAGGATCCTGGAGAGTAGGCAACTATGCTGTGATATGGCAGTTAGGAGCTGACTGGCTGGTACCCTATAGAAGGGTATTTATCAGAGCTTGGAGAGAGATAAAGTGGAGAGAGATAAGGCACCAACCAATGGGCTCCTAACTGTCATTTTTCAAACACAGTCTTTAAAATTATAATTTTTAAAGCTGATTGGTTAGTGCTTTGTTAAATACCCCCCTTAATATAAAAAGCCAGAGGAGGCATCTTGTGTAAAAGAACATCTACTGCCAGCTTCTGTGATCCGCTGCTTTGTCTGAAGACTGTATTGGATCAACATCACAACTATCGATTACAGCCTTCGGCATTTGAGTCACCCTCCAGTTACTCGGAGTGTCCTGTAAAACTAGGCGGCTGGGGCCAGTGAAGCTGCGTTCGAGGATGCAACCATTGGCTTCGGCACGCCGCCAAAACAGACGATGCCTACATTTTGAGGAATGATCCGTCTTCAGAATCAGGTCCAGAGAGCGGCATGTTTATTAAAGTGATTTTGTGGAACATCTTCCGATAAGTACTCCTTTCTGAAGATTCTTATATTAAATACTAGCTGAATACCTGTGCTTAGCTATGGAATGTCAAGTATATCCGTGCGTATAACTTTAATTTTGAAGGACTTCCTGGTAAACTAATTAGACTTGTATCAGGACATGCTTCGCCGGCTGCTGTCAATCTTTGTCGGGCTGCACCTCTGGGCGGGCCTTCCCTGGATTGATGCTGTCAAAAGCTGGCGCTGAATAATGCGCCTCCTTCTCTGCCCCGTCTCACCTCTGATGTTGCCCTGCTCAGTGCTGTAAATGCTGGGATGACAGGCCAAGCTCCGCCCACTGTATGTTAAATATGTAAGGTTTGCACTTTGCAGGGATAGGCTGACTCTATTCCAAAGGGCCCCAGGTCTCCTTGCTTAGCTTCTCCTTCTCCTTCGGGCTCCTCCTTTGAGGTAAAATGGTAAAGATTTTCGCACAACACTTAAGGTCACTGGGAGAGCTGTCGGTACCCTTTACACAGCAGATAAGCAGTTGCTGACTATCAAGCTTTCCGTAAATGCATTTAAGAGTCACACTATCTATGTCGGGTGTAGTATGGCTGACCGGCGGTTCAGCTTACCGATGCCGGGATGCCGGCAGCATACCGACGCCGGGATCCCGGCGGGGAGGGGCGAGTGCATCAAGTGTAAATTGTAAGACCCCAGTACCTTACCTATCTGTTGGTATGCGACGGGGCTGTAAAGATGCACAAATGCGAAACTTGGCCCGTGGCGCTGCATCAAAGTGGTGCCATAAGCTGCAAAAGAACATCAGGAGGATGCGCACACTTCTGTAAATAGAATCCTGAGCCTATTCTAAAGCCTGGATGGACTCAAGGGGCCGGATGTAATGAAGATCGAGTTGGCTGGTGCAGGTTCCAAACCAAACTGGGATTTTTTATATTTTTTAAAGCAGCAATCATTTTCATGGCATGGTTTTGCTTTGTACACGATTGCCGCTTTAAAAAAATGTCCGAGTTCGGGCGGCCAACCCTGACTTCATTACATCTGTCCGCACATCAAAACTCAGCAAATTTTCAGCAGTATATCCTGCTGCACCTGTGTATAATGCCCACATGTATATCCTGCTGCACCTGTGTATAATGCCCACATGTATATACTGCTGCACCTGTGTGTAATGCCCACATGAATCCATGGGTTCATATATAGGGCGAGATGCAGCAAGTGGCCGCTTACCGCATATGATAGATTCCGGGGCTTGGATGCGTTGGGGAAAACAATCTTCAGATGGCGTTGCTCAATAGAAACCTATGGTTTTCTACTGCGCTGCCTCTTCTGAGAGCGCTCCAACCAACACCCTCCCAGCACCCCCGCGGCACGCGCATCACATGACACATGCGCAGATAGGACTCTGAGTCCTAAACCTGGAAGTCCTATCATCACAAAGGACAGCTCTTACCGCAAGATCTGTCCTTTGTGATTTTCCTCATGCAGTAAATGCCGCTATGCATGTGGAGAGTGGCGGGATGTATCACAAGCAAAATGCGATTCTTGCTGCATCCCGAACACTGTGGGTAAATCTGGCTCTGGTACTGGCCAGTGCCTCCTCAGCCATTTACCTCACCGCACATACCTGGTGTACACTGCTGTATAGCACTGTATAGGTGTGTGGTCAGTGTACACGGAGTATAATAACACACTATATAGTTGTGTGATCAGTGCACACTGCAGTATGTCACACTGTATAGATGTGTGATCAGTGCACACTGCAGTATGGAACACTGTATAGGTGTGTGGTCAAGGCACACTGCAGCATGGCACACTGTATAGGTGTGTGGTCAAGGCACACTGCAGTATGGCACACTGTATAGGTGTGTGGTCAGTGCACACCGCAGTATGGCACACTATATAGGTGTGTGTGGTCAGTGCACTGCAGTATGGCACACTGTATAGGTGTGTGGTCAAGGCACACTGCAGTATGGCACACTGTATAGGTGTGTGGTCAGTGCACACCGCAGTATGGCACACTATATAGGTGTGTGGTCAGTGCACTGCAGTATGGCACACTGTATAGGTGTGTGGTCAAGGCACACTGCAGTATGGCACACTGTATAGGTGTGTGATCAGTGCACACTGCAGTATGGCACACTGTATAGGTGTGTGGTCAAGGCACACTGCAGCATGGCACACTATAGGTGTGTGATCAGTGCACACTGCAGCATGGCACACTGTATAGGTGTGTGGTCAAGGCACACTGCAGTATGGCACACTGTATAGGTGTGTGGTCAGTGCACACTGCAGTTTGGCACACTGTATAGGTGTGTGATCAGTGCACACTGCAGTATGGCACACTGTATAGGTGTGTGGTCAGTGCACACTGAAGTATGGCACACTGTATAGGTGTGTGATCAGTGCACACTGCAGTATGGCACACTGTATAGGTGTGTGGTCAGTGCACACTGAAGTATGGCACACTGTATAGGTGTGTGGTCAGTGCACACTGCAGTATGGCACACTGTATAGGTGTGTGGTCAGTGCACACTGCAGTTTGGCACACTGTATACGTGTGTGATCAGTGCACACTGCAGTATGGCACACTATATATGTGTGTGATCAGTGCACACTGCAGTATGGCACACTATATATGTGTGTGATCAGTGCACACTGCAGTATGGCACACTGTATAGGTGTGTGGTCAGTGCACACTGAAGTATGGCACACTGTGTAGGTGTGTGATCAGTGCACACTGCAGTATGGCACACTGTATAGGTGTGTGGTCAGTGCACAGTGCAGTCTGGCACACTGTATAGGTGTGTGGTCAGTGCACACTGAAGTATAGCACACTGTATAGGTGTGTGGTCAGTGCACTGCAGTATGGCACACTGTATAGGTGTGTGGTCAGTGCACAGTGCAGTATGGCACACTGTATAGGTGTGTGGTCAGTGCACAGTGCAGTATGGCACACTGTATAGGTGTGTGGTCAGTGCACACTACAGTATGGCACACTGTATAGGTGTGTGGTCAAGGCACACTGCAGCATGGCACACTATATATGTGTGTGATCAGTGCACACTGCAGTATGGCACACTGTATAGGTGTGTGATCAGTGCACACTGCAGTATGTCACACTGTATAGATGTGTGATCAGTGCACACTGCAGTATGGCATACTGTATAAGTGTGTGGTCAGTGCACACTGCAGTATGGCACACTATATAGGTGTGTGATCAGTGCACACTGCAGTATGGCACACTGTATAGGTGTGTGGTCAGTGCACACTGAATTATGGCACACTATATAGGTGTGTGATCAGTGCACACTGCAGTATGTCACACTGTATAGGTGTGTGGTCAGTGCCCACTGCAGTATGGCACACTGTATAGGTGTGTGGTCAGTGCACACTGCAGTATGGCACACTGTATAGGTGTGTGGTCAGTGCACAGTGCAGTATGGCACACTGTATAGGTGTGTGGTCAGTGCACAGTGCAGTATGGCACACTGTATAGGTGTGTGATCAGTGCACACTACAGTATGGCACACTGTATAGGTGTGTGGTCAAGGCACACTGCAGCATGGCACACTGTATAGGTGTGTGGTCAAGGCACACTGCAGTATGGCACACTGTATAGGTGTGTGGTCAGTGCACACCGCAGTATGGCACACTATATAGGTGTGTGGTCAGTGCACTGCAGTATGGCACACTGTATAGGTGTGTGGTCAGTGCACAGTGCAGTATGGCACACTGTATAGGTGTGTGGTCAGTGCACACTGAAGTATAGCACACTGTATAGGTGTGTGGTCAGTGCACACCGTAGTATGGCACACTATATAGGTGTGTGGTCAGTGCACTGCAGTATGGCACACTGTATAGGTGTGTGGTCAGTGCACAGTGCAGTATGGCACACTGTATAGGTGTGTGATCACTGCACACTACAGTATGGCACACTGTATAGGTTTGTGGTCAAGGCACACTGCAGCATGGCACACTGTATAGGTGTGTGGTCAAGGCACACTGCAGTATGGCACACTGTATAGGTGTGTGGTCAGTGCACACTGAAGTATAGCACACTGTATAGGTGTGTGGTCAGTGCACACCGTAGTATGGCACACTATATAGGTGTGTGGTCAGTGCACACTGCAGTATGGCACACTGTATAGGTGTGTGGTCAGTGCACAGTGCAGTATGGCACACTGTATAGGTGTGTGGTCAGTGCACAGTGCAGTATGGCACACTGTATAGGTGTGTGATCAGTGCACACTACAGTATGGCACACTGTATAGGTGTGTGGTCAAGGCACACTGCAGCATGGCACACTGTATAGGTGTGTGGTCAAGGCACACTGCAGTATGGCACACTGTATAGGTGTGTGTGGTCAGTGCACACCGCAGTATGGCACACTATATAGGTGTGTGGTCAGTGCACTGCAGTATGGCACACTATATAGGTGTGTGGTCAGTGCACTGCAGTATGGCACACTGTATAGGTGTGTGGTCAGTGCACAGTGCAGTATGGCACACTGTATAGGTGTGTGGTCAGTGCACACTGAAGTATAGCACACTGTATAGGTGTGTGGTCAGTGCACACCGTAGTATGGCACACTATATAGGTGTGTGGTCAGTGCACTGCAGTATGGCACACTGTATAGGTGTGTGGTCAGTGCACAGTGCAGTATGGCACACTGTATAGGTGTGTGATCACTGCACACTACAGTATGGCACACTGTATAGGTTTGTGGTCAAGGCACACTGCAGCATGGCACACTGTATAGGTGTGTGGTCAGTGCACACTGCAGTTTGGCACACTGTATAGGTGTGTGATAAGTGCACACTGCAGTATGTCACACTGTATAGGTGTGTGATCAGTGCACACTGCAGTATGGCACACTGTATAGGTGTGTGGTCAGTGCACACTGCAGTATGGCACACTGTATAGGTGTGTGGTCAGTGCACACTGCAGTATGGCACACTGTATAGGTGTGTGGTCAGTGCACACTGCAGTATGGCACACTGTATAGGTGTGTGGTCAGTGCACAGTGCAGTATGGCACACTGTATAGGTGTGTGGTCAGTGCACACTGCAGTATGGCACACTGTATAGGTGTGTGGTCAGTGCACACTGAAGTATGGCACACTGTATAGGTGTGTGGTCAGTGCACACTGCAGTATGGCACACTGTATAGGTGTATGGTCAGTGCACACCGCAGTATGGCACACTATATAGGTGTGTGGTCAGTGCACTGCAGTATGGCACACTGTATAGGTGTGTGGTCAGTGCACAGTGCAGTATGGCACACTGTATAGGTGTGTGGTCAGTGCACACTGAAGTTTAGCACACTGTATAGGTGTGTGGTAAGTGCACACCGCAGTATGGCACACTATATAGGTGTGTGGTCAGTGCACTGCAGTATGGCACACTGTATAGGTGTGTGGTTAGTGCACAGTGCAGTATGGCACACTGTATAGGTGTGTGATCACTGCACACTACAGTATGGCACACTGTATAGGTGTGTGGTCAAGGCACACTGCAGCATGGCACACTGTACAGGTGTGTGGTCAAGGCACACTGCAGTATGGCACACTGTATAGGTGTGTGATCAGTGCACACTGCAGTATGGCACACTGTATAGGTGTGTGGTCAGTGCACACTGAAGTATGGCACACTGTATAGGTGTGTGATCAGTGCACACTGCAGTATGGCACACTGTATAGGTGTGTGGCCAGTGCACACTGAAGTATGGCACACTGTATAGGTGTGTGGTCAAGGCACACTGCAGCATGGCACACTGTATAGGTGTGTGGTCAAGGCACACTGCAGTATGGCACACTGTATAGGTGTGTGGTCAGTGCACACTGCAGTTTGGCACACTGTATAGGTGTGTGGTCAAGGCACACTGCAGCATGGCACACTGTATAGGTGTGTGGTCAAGGCACACTGCAGTATGGCACACTGTATAGGTGTGTGGTCAGTGCACACCGCAGTATGGCACACTATATAGGTGTGTGGTCAGTGCACTGCAGTATGGCACACTGTATAGGTGTGTGGTCAGTGCACAGTGCAGTATGGCACACTGTATAGGTGTGTGGTCAGTGCACAGTGCAGTATGGCACACTGTATAGGCGTGTGATCACTAGTGCACACTACAGTATGGCACACTGTATAGGTGTGTGGTCAAGGCACACTGCAGCATGGCACACTGTATAGGTGTGTGGTCAAGGCACACTGCAGTATGGCACACTGTATAGGTGTGTGGTCAGTGCACACTGCAGTTTGGCACACTGTATAGGTGTGTGATCAGTGCACACTGCAGTATGGCACACTGTATAGGTGTGTGGTCAGTGCACACTGAAGTATGGCACACTGTATAGGTGTGTGATCAGTGCACACTGCAGTATGTCACACTGTATAGGTGTGTGATCAGTGCACACTGCAGTATGGCACACTGTATAGGTGTGTGGTCAGTGCACAGTGCAGTATGGCACAATGTATAGGTGTGTGATCAGTGCACACTGCAGTATGGCACACTGTATAGGTGTGTGGTCAAGGCACACTGCAGCATGGCACACTGTATAGGTGTGTGGTCAAGGCACACTGCAGTATGGCACATTGTATAGGTGTGTGGTCAGTGCACACCGCAGTATGGCACACTATATAGGTGTGTGGTCAGTGCACTGCAGTATGGCACACTGTATAGGTGTGTGGTCAGTGCACAATGCAGTATGGCACACTGTATAGGTGTGTGGTCAGTGCACACTGAAGTATAGCACACTGTATAGGTGTGTGGTCAGTGTACACGGAATATAATAACACACTATATAGATGTGTGGTTAGTGTACACAGCAATATAGCACGCTATAGGTGTGTGGTCAGTGCACAGTGCAGTATGGCACACTGTATAGGTGTGTGTGGTCAGTGCACAGTGCAGTATGGCACACTATAGGTGTGTGATCAGTGCACACTGCAGTATGGCACACTATAGGTGTGTGCTCAGTGCACACTGCAGTATGGCACACTATATAGGTGTGGGGTCCGTGCACAGTGCAGTATGGCACACTGTATAGGTGTGTGGTCAGTGCACACTGTATAGGTCTGTGGTTAGTGCACACTGTATAGGTGTGCGGTCAGGGCACACTGCAGAATAGCACATGTATAGGTGTGTGGTCAGGGTACAGTGCAGTATAGCACACTGTAGGTGTGTGGTCAGGGCACAGTGCAGTATAACACACTGTATAGGTGTATGGTCGGTGCACACTGCAGAATAGCACATGTATAGGTGTGTGGTCAGGGCACAGTGCAGTATAGCACACTGTATAGGTGTGTGGTCAGTGCACGCTGTATAGGTGTGTTGCCAATGCACACTGTATAGGTGTGTGGTCAGTGCACGCTGTATAGGTGTGTGATCCGTGCACACTGCAGTATGGCACACTGTATAGGTGTGTGATCACTACACACTGCTGAATGGCACACTGTATAGGTGTGTGATCCGTGCACACTGCTGAATGGCACACTGTGTAGGTGTGTGATCCGTGCACACTGCAGTATGGCACACTGTATAGGTGTGTGGTCAGTGCACACTGCAGCATGTCACACTGTATAGGTGTGTGATCAGTGCACACTGCAGTTTGGCACACTGTATAGGTGTGTGGTCAGTGCACAGTGCAGTATGGCATACTGTATAGGTGTGTGGTCGGTGCACACTGCAGAATAGCACATGTATAGGTGTGTGGTCAGGGCACAGTGCAGTATAGCACACTGTATAGGTGTGTGGTCAGGGCACAGTGCAGTATAGCACACTGTATAGGTGTGTGGTCAGTGCACGCTGTATAGGTGTGTTGCCAATGCACACTGTATAGGTGTGTGGTCAGTGCACGCTGTATAGGTGTGTGATCCGTGCACACTGCAGTATGGCACACTGTATGGGTGTGTGATCAGTGCACACTGCAGAATGGCACACTGTATAGGTGTGTGGTCAGTGCACACTGCAGCATGTCACACTGTATAGGTGTGTGATCAGTGCACACTGCAGTATGGCACACTGTATAGGTGTGTGGTCAGGGCACAGTGCAGTATTGCACACTCTACAGGTATGTGGCCAGTGGACATTGTATAGGTGTGTGTGGTCAGTACACACTACAGTATAGCAGTGTATAGGTGTGTGGTCAGTGCACACTATATAGGTGTGTGATCAGGGCACACTGTATAGGTGTGTGGTCAGTACACACTGTATAGGTGTGTGATCAATGCACACTGCAGAATGTTACACTGTATAGGTGTGTTGTCAGTGCACACTGCAGCATATCACACTGCATAGATGTGTGAAGAGTGCACACTGCAGTCTGGCACACTATATTCGGTAGGTGTGTGAAGAGTGCACACTGCAGTATGGCACATGAAAAAGGTGTGTGGTCAGGGCACAGTGCAGTATGGCACACTGTATAGGTGTGTGGTAAGGGCACACTGCACTATAGCACACTGTATAGGTGTATGGTCAGGGCACAGTGCAATATGGCACACTGTATAGGTGTGTGGTCACTGCACGCTGTATAGGTGTGCGGTCAGTGCACGCTGTGTAGGTGTGTGGTCCGTGCACACTGTATAGGTGTGTGGTCAGTGTACACTGCAGCATGTCACACTGTATAGGTGTGTGATCAGTGCACACTGCAGTATGGCACACTGTATAGGTGTGTGGTCAGGGCACAGTGCAGTATTGCACACTCTACAGGTGTGTGGCCAGTGGACATTGTATAGGTGTGTGTGGTCAGTACACACTACAGTATAGCAGTGTATAGGTGTGTGGCCAGTGCACACTATATAGGTGTGTGATCAGGGCACACTGTATAGGTGTGCAGTCAGAGTACACTGCAGTATGGCACACTATATAGATGTGTGGTTAGTGTACACAGCAATATAGCACGCTATAGGTGTGTGGTCAGTGCACAGTGCAGTATGGCACACTGTATAGGTGTGTGTGGTCAGTGCACAGTGCAGTATGGCACACTATAGGTGTGTGATCAGTGCACACTGCAGTATGGCACACTATAGGTGTGTGCTCAGTGCACACTGCAGTATGGCACACTGTATAGGTGTGTGGTCAGTGCACACTGCAGTTTGGCACACTGTATAGGTGTGTGGTCAAGGCACACTGCAGCATGGCACACTGTATAGGTGTGTGGTCAAGGCACACTGCAGTATGGCACACTGTATAGGTGTGTGGTCAGTGCACACCGCAGTATGGCACACTATATAGGTGTGTGGTCAGTGCACTGCAGTATGGCACACTGTATAGGTGTGTGGTCAGTGCACAGTGCAGTATGGCACACTGTATAGGTGTGTGGTCAGTGCACAGTGCAGTATGGCACACTGTATAGGCGTGTGATCAGTGCACACTACAGTATGGCACACTGTATAGGTGTGTGGTCAAGGCACACTGCAGCATGGCACACTGTATAGGTGTGTGGTCAAGGCACACTGCAGCATGGCACACTGTATAGGTGTGTGGTCAAGGCACACTGCAGTATGGCACACTGTATAGGTGTGTGGTCAGTGCACACTGCAGTTTGGCACACTGTATAGGTGTGTGATCAGTGCACACTGCAGTATGGCACACTGTATAGGTGTGTGGTCAGTGCACACTGAAGTATGGCACACTGTATAGGTGTGTGATCAGTGCACACTGCAGTATGTCACACTGTATAGGTGTGTGATCAGTGCACACTGCAGTATGGCACACTGTATAGGTGTGTGGTCAGTGCACAGTGCAGTATGGCACAATGTATAGGTGTGTGATCAGTGCACACTGCAGTATGGCACACTGTATAGGTGTGTGGTCAAGGCACACTGCAGCATGGCACACTGTATAGGTGTGTGGTCAGTGCACACTGCAGTTTGGCACACTGTATAGGTGTGTGATCAGTGCACACTGCAGTATGGCACACTGTATAGGTGTGTGGTCAGTGCACACTGAAGTATGGCACACTGTATAGGTGTGTGATCAGTGCACACTGCAGTATGTCACACTGTATAGGTGTGTGATCAGTGCACACTGCAGTATGGCACACTGTATAGGTGTGTGGTCAGTGCACAGTGCAGTATGGCACAATGTATAGGTGTGTGATCAGTGCACACTGCAGTATGGCACACTGTATAGGTGTGTGGTCAAGGCACACTGCAGCATGGCACACTGTATAGGTGTGTGGTCAAGGCACACTGCAGTATGGCACATTGTATAGGTGTGTGGTCAGTGCACACCGCAGTATGGCACACTATATAGGTGTGTGGTCAGTGCACTGCAGTATGGCACACTGTATAGGTGTGTGGTCAGTGCACAATGCAGTATGGCACACTGTATAGGTGTGTGGTCAGTGCACGCTGTATAGGTGTGCGGTCAGTGCACACTGTGTAGGTGTGTGGTCCGTGCACACTGTATAGGTGTGTGGTCAGTGTACACTGCAGCATGTCACACTGTATAGGTGTGCGATCAGTGCACACTGCAGTATGGCACACTGTATAGGTGTGTGGTCAGGGCACAGTGCAGTATTGCACACTCTACAGGTGTGTGGCCAGTGGACATTGTATAGGTGTGTGTGGTCAGTACACACTACAGTATAGCAGTGTATAGGTGTGTGGTCAGTGCACACTATATAGGTGTGTGATCAGGGCACACTATATAGGTGTGCAGTCAGAGTACACTGCAGTATGGCACACTATATAGATGTGTGGTTAGTGTACACAGCAATATAGCACGCTATAGGTGTGTGGTCAGTGCACAGTGCAGTATGGCACACTGTATAGGTGTGTGTGGTCAGTGCACAGTGCAGTATGGCACACTATAGGTGTGTGATCAGTGCACACTGCAGTATGGCACACTATAGGTGTGTGCTCAGTGCACACTGCAGTATGGCACACTGTATAGGTGTGTGGTCAGTGCACACTGCAGTTTGGCACACTGTATAGGTGTGTGGTCAAGGCACACTGCAGCATGGCACACTGTATAGGTGTGTGGTCAAGGCACACTGCAGTATGGCACACTGTATAGGTGTGTGGTCAGTGCACACCGCAGTATGGCACACTATATAGGTGTGTGGTCAGTGCACTGCAGTATGGCACACTGTATAGGTGTGTGGTCAGTGCACAGTGCAGTATGGCACACTGTATAGGTGTGTGGTCAGTGCACAGTGCAGTATGGCACACTGTATAGGCGTGTGATCAGTGCACACTACAGTATGGCACACTGTATAGGTGTGTGGTCAAGGCACACTGCAGCATGGCACACTGTATAGGTGTGTGGTCAAGGCACACTGCAGCATGGCACACTGTATAGGTGTGTGGTCAAGGCACACTGCAGTATGGCACACTGTATAGGTGTGTGGTCAGTGCACACTGCAGTTTGGCACACTGTATAGGTGTGTGATCAGTGCACACTGCAGTATGGCACACTGTATAGGTGTGTGGTCAGTGCACACTGAAGTATGGCACACTGTATAGGTGTGTGATCAGTGCACACTGCAGTAGGTCACACTGTATAGGTGTGTGATCAGTGCACACTGCAGTATGGCACACTGTATAGGTGTGTGGTCAGTGCACAGTGCAGTATGGCACAATGTATAGGTGTGTGATCAGTGCACACTGCAGTATGGCACACTGTATAGGTGTGTGGTCAAGGCACACTGCAGCATGGCACACTGTATAGGTGTGTGGTCAGTGCACTGCAGTATGGCACACTGTATAGGTGTGTGGTCAGTGCACAGTGCAGTATGGCACACTGTATAGGTGTGTGGTCAGTGCACACTGAAGTTTAGCACACTGTATAGGTGTGTGGTCAGTGCACACCGCAGTATGGCACACTATATAGGTGTGTGGTCAGTGCACTGCAGTATGGCACACTGTATAGGTGTGTGGTCAGTGCACAGTGCAGTATGGCACACTGTATAGGTGTGTGGTCAGTGCACAGTGCAGTATGGCACACTGTATAGGCGTGTGATCAGTGCACACTACAGTATGGCACACTGTATAGGTGTGTGGTCAAGGCACACTGCAGCATGGCACACTGTATAGGTGTGTGGTCAAGGCACACTGCAGTATGGCACACTGTATAGGTGTGTGGTCAGTGCACACTGCAGTTTGGCACACTGTATAGGTGTGTGATCAGTGCACACTGCAGTATGGCACACTGTATAGGTGTGTGGTCAGTGCACACTGAAGTATGGCACACTGTATAGGTGTGTGATCAGTGCACACTGCAGTATGTCACACTGTATAGGTGTGTGATCAGTGCACACTGCAGTATGGCACACTGTATAGGTGTGTGGTCAGTGCACAGTGCAGTATGGCACAATGTATAGGTGTGTGATCAGTGCACACTGCAGTATGGCACACTGTATAGGTGTGTGGTCAAGGCACACTGCAGCATGGCACACTGTATAGGTGTGTGGTCAAGGCACACTGCAGTATGGCACATTGTATAGGTGTGTGGTCAGTGCACACCGCAGTATGGCACACTATATAGGTGTGTGGTCAGTGCACTGCAGTATGGCACACTGTATAGGTGTGTGGTCAGTGCACAATGCAGTATGGCACACTGTATAGGTGTGTGGTCAGTGCACACTGAAGTATAGCACACTGTATAGGTGTGTGGTCAGTGTACACGGAATATAATAACACACTATATAGATGTGTGGTTAGTGTACACAGAAATATAGCACGCTATAGGTGTGTGGTCAGTGCACAGTGCAGTATGGCACACTGTATAGGTGTGTGTGGTCAGTGCACAGTGCAGTATGGCACACTATAGGTGTGTGATCAGTGCACACTGCAGTATGGCACACTATAGGTGTGTGCTCAGTGCACACTGCAGTATGGCACACTATATAGGTGTGGGGTCCGTGCACAGTGCAGTATGGCACACTGTATAGGTGTGTGGTCAGTGCACACTGTATAGGTCTGTGGTTAGTGCACACTGTATAGGTGTGCGGTCAGGGCACACTGCAGAATAGCACATGTATAGGTGTGTGGTCAGGGTACAGTGCAGTATAGCACACTGTAGGTGTGTGGTCAGGGCACAGTGCAGTATAACACACTGTATAGGTGTGTGGTCGGTGCACACTGCAGAATAGCACATGTATAGGTGTGTGGTCAGGGCACAGTGCAGTATAGCACACTGTATAGGTGTGTGGTCAGTGCACGCTGTATAGGTGTGTTGCCAATGCACACTGTATAGGTGTGTGATCACTACACACTGCTGAATGGCACACTGTATAGGTGTGTGATCCGTGCACACTGCTGAATGGCACACTGTATAGGTGTGTGATCCGTGCACACTGCAGTATGGCACACTGTATAGGTGTGTGGTCAGTGCACACTGCAGCATGTCACACTGTATAGGTGTGTGATCAGTGCACACTGCAGTTTGGCACACTGTATAGGTGTGTGGTCAGTGCACAGTGCAGTATGGCATACTGTATAGGTGTGTGGTCGGTGCACACTGCAGAATAGCACATGTATAGGTGTGTGGTCAGGGCACAGTGCAGTATAGCACACTGTATAGGTGTGTGGTCAGGGCACAGTGCAGTATAGCACACTGTATAGGTGTGTGGTCAGTGCACGCTGTATAGGTGTGTTGCCAATGCACACTGTATAGGTGTGTGGTCAGTGCACGCTGTATAGGTGTGTGATCCGTGCACACTGCAGTATGGCACACTGTATGGGTGTGTGATCAGTGCACACTGCAGAATGGCACACTGTATAGGTGTGTGGTCAGTGTACACTGCAGCATGTCACACTGTATAGGTGTGTGATCAGTGCACACTGCAGTATGGCACACTGTATAGGTGTGTGGTCAGGGCACAGTGCAGTATTGCACACTCTACAGGTATGTGTCCAGTGGACATTGTATAGGTGTGTGTGGTCAGTACACACTACAGTATAGCAGTGTATAGGTGTGTGGTCAGTGCACACTATATAGGTGTGTGATCAGGGCACACTGTATAGGTGTGTGGTCAGTACACACTGTATAGGTGTGTGATCAATGCACACTGCAGAATGTTACACTGTATAGGTGTGTTGTCAGTGCACACTGCAGCATATCACACTGCATAGATGTGTGAAGAGTGCACACTGCAGTCTGGCACACTATATTCGGTAGGTGTGTGAAGAGTGCACACTGCAGTATGGCACATGAAAAAGGTGTGTGGTCAGGGCACAGTGCAGTATGGCACACTGTATAGGTGTGTGGTAAGGGCACACTGCACTATAGCACACTGTATAGGTGTATGGTCAGGGCACAGTGCAATATGGCACACTGTATAGGTGTGTGGTCAGTGCACGCTGTATAGGTGTGCGGTCAGTGCACGCTGTGTAGGTGTGTGGTCCGTGCACACTGTATAGGTGTGTGGTCAGTGTACACTGCAGCATGTCACACTGTATAGGTGTGTGGTCAGTGTACACTGCAGCATGTCACACTGTATAGGTGTGTGATCAGTGCACACTGCAGTATGGCACACTGTATAGGTGTGTGGTCAGGGCACTGCAGTATGGCACACTGTATAGGTGTGTGGTCAGTGCACAATGCAGTATGGCACACTGTATAGGTGTGTGGTCAGTGCACGCTGTATAGGTGTGCGGTCAGTGCACACTGTGTAGGTGTGTGGTCCGTGCACACTGTATAGGTGTGTGGTCAGTGTACACTGCAGCATGTCACACTGTATAGGTGTGCGATCAGTGCACACTGCAGTATGGCACACTGTATAGGTGTGTGGTCAGGGCACAGTGCAGTATTGCACACTCTACAGGTGTGTGGCCAGTGGACATTGTATAGGTGTGTGTGGTCAGTACACACTACAGTATAGCAGTGTATAGGTGTGTGGTCAGTGCACACTATATAGGTGTGTGATCAGGGCACACTGTATAGGTGTGCAGTCAGAGTACACTGCAGTATGGCACACTATATAGATGTGTGGTTAGTGTACACAGCAATATAGCACGCTATAGGTGTGTGGTCAGTGCACAGTGCAGTATGGCACACTGTATAGGTGTGTGTGGTCAGTGCACAGTGCAGTATGGCACACTATAGGTGTGTGATCAGTGCACACTGCAGTATGGCACACTATAGGTGTGTGCTCAGTGCACACTGCAGTATGGCACACTGTATAGGTGTGTGGTCAGTGCACACTGCAGTTTGGCACACTGTATAGGTGTGTGGTCAAGGCACACTGCAGCATGGCACACTGTATAGGTGTGTGGTCATGGCACACTGCAGTATGGCACACTGTATAGCTGTGTGGTCAGTGCACACCGCAGTATGGCACACTATATAGGTGTGTGGTCAGTGCACTGCAGTATGGCACACTGTATAGGTGTGTGGTCAGTGCACAGTGCAGTATGGCACACTGTATAGGTGTGTGGTCAGTGCACAGTGCAGTATGGCACACTGTATAGGCGTGTGATCAGTGCACACTACAGTATGGCACACTGTATAGGTGTGTGGTCAAGGCACACTGCAGCATGGCACACTGTATAGGTGTGTGGTCAAGGCACACTGCAGCATGGCACACTGTATAGGTGTGTGGTCAAGGCACACTGCAGTATGGCACACTGTATAGGTGTGTGGTCAGTGCACACTGCAGTTTGGCACACTGTATAGGTGTGTGATCAGTGCACACTGCAGTATGGCACACTGTATAGGTGTGTGGTCAGTGCACACTGAAGTATGGCACACTGTATAGGTGTGTGATCAGTGCACACTGCAGTATGTCACACTGTATAGGTGTGTGATCAGTGCACACTGCAGTATGGCACACTGTATAGGTGTGTGGTCAGTGCACAGTGCAGTATGGCACAATGTATAGGTGTGTGATCAGTGCACACTGCAGTATGGCACACTGTATAGGTGTGTGGTCAAGGCACACTGCAGCATGGCACACTGTATAGGTGTGTGGTCAAGGCACACTGCAGTATGGCACATTGTATAGGTGTGTGGTCAGTGCACACCGCAGTATGGCACACTATATAGGTGTGTGGTCAGTGCACTGCAGTATGGCACACTGTATAGGTGTGTGGTCAGTGCACAATGCAGTATGACACACTGTATAGGTGTGTGGTCAGTGCACACTGAAGTATAGCACACTGTATAGGTGTGTGGTCAGTGTACACGGAATATAATAACACACTATATAGATGTGTGGTTAGTGTACACAGCAATATAGCACGCTATAGGTGTGTGGTCAGTGCACAGTGCAGTATGGCACACTATAGGTGTGTGATCAGTGCACACTGCAGTATGGCACACTATAGGTGTGTGCTCAGTGCACACTGCAGTATGGCACACTATATAGGTGTGGGGTCCGTGCACAGTGCAGTATGGCACACTGTATAGGTGTGTGGTCAGGGCACACTGTATAGGTCTGTGGTTAGTGCACACTGTATAGGTGTGCGGTCAGGGCACACTGCAGAATAGCACATGTATAGGTGTGTGGTCAGGGTACAGTGCAGTATAGTACACTGTAGGTGTGTGGTCAGGGCACAGTGCAGTATAGCACACTGTATAGGTGTGTGGTCGGTGCACACTGCAGAATAGCACATGTATAGGTGTGTGGTCAGGGCACAGTGCAGTATAGCACACTGTATAGGTGTGTGGTCAGTGCACGCTGTATAGGTGTGTTGCCAATGCACACTGTATAGGTGTGTGATCACTACACACTGCTGAATGGCACACTGTATAGGTGTGTGATCCGTGCACACTGCTGAATGGCACACTGTATAGGTGTGTGATCCGTGCACACTGCAGTATGGCACACTGTATAGGTGTGTGGTCAGTGCACACTGCAGCATGTCACACTGTATAGGTGTGTGGTCAGTGCACACTGCAGCATGTCACACTGTATAGGTGTGTGATCAGTGCACACTGCAGTTTGGCACACTGTATAGGTGTGTGGTCAGTGCACAGTGCAGTATGGCATACTGTATAGGTGTGTGGTCGGTGCACACTGCAGAATAGCACATGTATAGGTGTGTGGTCAGGGCACAGTGCAGTATAGCACACTGTATAGGTGTGTGGTCAGGGCACAGTGCAGTATAGCACACTGTATAGGTGTGTGGTCAGTGCACGCTGTATAGGTGTGTTGCCAATGCACACTGTATAGGTGTGTGGTCAGTGCACGCTGTATAGGTGTGTGATCCGTGCACACTGCAGTATGGCACACTGTATGGGTGTGTGATCAGTGCACACTGCAGAATGGCACACTGTATAGGTGTGTGGTCAGTGCACACTGCAGCATGTCACACTGTATAGGTGTGTGATCAGTGCACACTGCAGTATGGCACACTGTATAGGTGTGTGGTCAGGGCACAGTGCAGTATTGCACACTCTACAGGTATGTGGCCAGTGGACATTGTATAGGTGTGTGTGGTCAGTACACACTACAGTATAGCAGTGTATAGGTGTGTGGTCAGTGCACACTATATAGGTGTGTGATCAGGGCACACTGTATAGGTGTGTGGTCAGTACACACTGTATAGGTGTGTGATCAATGCACACTGCAGAATGTTACACTGTATAGGTGTGTTGTCAGTGCACACTGCAGCATATCACACTGCATAGATGTGTGAAGAGTGCACACTGCAGTCTGGCACACTATATTCGGTAGGTGTGTGAAGAGTGCACACTGCAGTATGGCACATGAAAAAGGTGTGTGGTCAGGGCACAGTGCAGTATGGCACACTGTATAGGTGTGTGGTAAGGGCACACTGCGCTATAGCACACTGTATAGGTGTATGGTCAGGGCACAGTGCAATATGGCACACTGTATAGGTGTGTGGTCAGTGCACGCTGTATAGGTGTGCGGTCAGTGCACACTGTGTAGGTGTGTGGTCCGTGCACACTGTATAGGTGTGTGGTCAGTGTACACTGCAGCATGTCACACTGTATAGGTGTGTGATCAGTGCACACTGCAGTATGGCACACTGTATAGGTGTGTGGTCAGGGCACAGTGCAGTATTGCACACTCTACAGGTGTGTGGCCAGTGGACATTGTATAGGTGTGTGTGGTCAGTACACACTACAGTATAGCAGTGTATAGGTGTGTGGTCAGTGCACACTATATAGGTGTGTGATCAGGGCACACTGTATAGGTGTGCAGTCAGAGTACACTGCAGTATGGCACACTATATAGATGTGTGGTTAGTGTACACAGCAATATAGCACGCTATAGGTGTGTGGTCAGTGCACAGTGCAGTATGGCACACTGTATAGGTGTGTGTGGTCAGTGCACACCGCAGTATGGCACACTATATAGGTGTGTGGTCAGTGCACTGCAGTATGGCACACTGTATAGGTGTGTGGTCAGTGCACAGTGCAGTATGGCACACTGTATAGGTGTGTGGTCAGTGCACAGTGCAGTATGGCACACTGTATAGGCGTGTGATCAGTGCACACTACAGTATGGCACACTGTATAGGTGTGTGGTCAAGGCACACTGCAGCATGGCACACTGTATAGGTGTGTGGTCAAGGCACACTGCAGCATGGCACACTGTATAGGTGTGTGGTCAAGGCACACTGCAGTATGGCACACTGTATAGGTGTGTGGTCAGTGCACACTGCAGTTTGGCACACTGTATAGGTGTGTGATCAGTGCACACTGCAGTATGGCACACTGTATAGGTGTGTGGTCAGTGCACACTGAAGTATGGCACACTGTATAGGTGTGTGATCAGTGCACACTGCAGTATGTCACACTGTATAGGTGTGTGATCAGTGCACACTGCAGTATGGCACACTGTATAGGTGTGTGGTCAGTGCACAGTGCAGTATGGCACAATGTATAGGTGTGTGATCAGTGCACACTGCAGTATGGCACACTGTATAGGTGTGTGGTCAAGGCACACTGCAGCATGGCACACTGTATAGGTGTGTGGTCAAGGCACACTGCAGTATGGCACATTGTATAGGTGTGTGGTCAGTGCACACCGCAGTATGGCACACTATATAGGTGTGTGGTCAGTGCACTGCAGTATGGCACACTGTATAGGTGTGTGGTCAGTGCACAATGCAGTATGGCACACTGTATAGGTGTGTGGTCAGTGCACACTGAAGTATAGCACACTGTATAGGTGTGTGGTCAGTGTACACGGAATATAATAACACACTATATAGATGTGTGGTTAGTGTACACAGCAATATAGCACGCTATAGGTGTGTGGTCAGTGCACAGTGCAGTATGGCACACTGTATAGGTGTGTGTGGTCAGTGCACAGTGCAGTATGGCACACTATAGGTGTGTGATCAGTGCACACTGCAGTATGGCACACTATAGGTGTGTGCTCAGTGCACACTGCAGTATGGCACACTATATAGGTGTGGGGTCCGTGCACAGTGCAGTATGGCACACTGTATAGGTGTGTGGTCAGGGCACACTGTATAGGTCTGTGGTTAGTGCACACTGTATAGGTGTGCGGTCAGGGCACACTGCAGAATAGCACATGTATAGGTGTGTGGTCAGGGTACAGTGCAGTATAGCACACTGTAGGTGTGTGGTCAGGGCACAGTGCAGTATAGCACACTGTATAGGTGTGTGGTCGGTGCACACTGCAGAATAGCACATGTATAGGTGTGTGGTCAGGGCACAGTGCAGTATAGCACACTGTATAGGTGTGTGGTCAGTGCACGCTGTATAGGTGTGTTGCCAATGCACACTGTATAGGTGTGTGATCACTACACACTGCTGAATGGCACACTGTATAGGTGTGTGATCCGTGCACACTGCTGAATGGCACACTGTATAGGTGTGTGATCCGTGCACACTGCAGTATGGCACACTGTATAGGTGTGTGGTCAGTGCACACTGCAGCATGTCACACTGTATAGGTGTGTGGTCAGTGCACACTGCAGCATGTCACACTGTATAGGTGTGTGATCAGTGCACACTGCAGTTTGGCACACTGTATAGGTGTGTGGTCAGTGCACAGTGCAGTATGGCATACTGTATAGGTGTGTGGTCGGTGCACACTGCAGAATAGCACATGTATAGGTGTGTGGTCAGGGCACAGTGCAGTATAGCACACTGTATAGGTGTGTGGTCAGGGCACAGTGCAGTATAGCACACTGTATAGGTGTGTGGTCAGTGCACGCTGTATAGGTGTGTTGCCAATGCACACTGTATAGGTGTGTGGTCAGTGCACGCTGTATAGGTGTGTGATCCGTGCACACTGCAGTATGGCACACTGTATGGGTGTGTGATCAGTGCACACTGCAGAATGGCACACTGTATAGGTGTGTGGTCAGTGCACACTGCAGCATGTCACACTGTATAGGTGTGTGATCAGTGCACACTGCAGTATGGCACACTGTATAGGTGTGTGGTCAGGGCACAGTGCAGTATTGCACACTCTACAGGTATGTGGCCAGTGGACATTGTATAGGTGTGTGTGGTCAGTACACACTACAGTATAGCAGTGTATAGGTGTGTGGTCAGTGCACACTATATAGGTGTGTGATCAGGGCACACTGTATAGGTGTGTGGTCAGTACACACTGTATAGGTGTGTGATCAATGCACACTGCAGAATGTTACACTGTATAGGTGTGTTGTCAGTGCACACTGCAGCATATCACACTGCATAGATGTGTGAAGAGTGCACACTGCAGTCTGGCACACTATATTCGGTAGGTGTGTGAAGAGTGCACACTGCAGTATGGCACATGAAAAAGGTGTGTGGTCAGGGCACAGTGCAGTATGGCACACTGTATAGGTGTGTGGTAAGGGCACACTGCGCTATAGCACACTGTATAGGTGTATGGTCAGGGCACAGTGCAATATGGCACACTGTATAGGTGTGTGGTCAGTGCACGCTGTATAGGTGTGCGGTCAGTGCACACTGTGTAGGTGTGTGGTCCGTGCACACTGTATAGGTGTGTGGTCAGTGTACACTGCAGCATGTCACACTGTATAGGTGTGTGATCAGTGCACACTGCAGTATGGCACACTGTATAGGTGTGTGGTCAGGGCACAGTGCAGTATTGCACACTCTACAGGTGTGTGGCCAGTGGACATTGTATAGGTGTGTGTGGTAAGTACACACTACAGTATAGCAGTGTATAGGTGTGTGGTCAGTGCACACTATATAGGTGTGTGATCAGGGCACACTGTATAGGTGTGCAGTCAGAGTACACTGCAGTATGGCACACTGTATAGGTGTGTGGTCAGTGTATGTACACTGCAGTTTAACACACTATAGGTGTGTGGTTAGTACACACTGCAGTATAGCAGTGTATAGGTGTGTTGTCAGTGCACACTGCAGTAAGGCACACTGTATAGCTGTGTGGTTAGTACACACTGCAGTATAGCAGTATATACAGTAGGTGTGTGGTCAGGATACACTGCAGTATGGCACACTGTATAGCTGCACATTGTCATGTTGCATGTAATCAGTGACCTGTCAGTGTGGAGGTCTGTGTGTGTGTGTACTATAGCAGCACAGTGTGGGTGTGGAGAGGGTCGGAGCCATTGGCTGTGCCAGCTGCCAGTTATGAGTGGGTGGGCTCTGTGCACAGGGCAGCAGCAGGAGGAGAGGGCGCTGCTGCTGCTGCTGGACAGACAGACACAGGAGAAGCGCTGCAGGTAGGAGCTGCGGGGGGATTGCAGGTAAGAGGGGCTGAATGCTGTACAGTATACTATCCGCATCAGTATTATTATACAGTACATTACCGGCGGTGTGAGCAGAGAGATGCGAGCAGAGCCTGTCACAGGGCATGGGGAGCAGAGGTCAGTGTCTGGCACCGGGGAGATGGAGGCAGAGCAGCAGCAGGTCTGGGGCTGTGCAGGGAGCCTGCATTATATGGAGCATGGGGGGGCAGAAGTTATATATGGAAGGAACCTGCAGTAGAGATGGAGGAGACTGGCTGTGAGCAATGAGGGTGATTAGCTCTGCAGAGAAGTTTCATGTTGTGTGTGTATTATTCTCATGTGTATCGGAGTATACATCCTGCAGCGGTGTATCCATAGTGAGTGAGTATACCATGCAGATATATAGTGTATAGGAGTATACATCCTGCAGCAGTGTCTCCATAGTGAGTGAGTATACCATGCAGATATATAGTGTATAGGAGTATACATCCTGCAGCAGTGTCTCCATAGTGAGTGAGTATACCATGCAGATATATAGTGTATAGGAGTATACATCCTGCAGCAGTGTATCCATAGTGAGTGAGTATACAATGCAGATATATAGTGTATAGGGAGTATACATCCTGCAGCGGTGTATCCATAGTGAGTGAGTATACCATGCAGATATATAGTGTATAGGAGTATACATCCTGCAGCGGTGTATCCATAGTGAGTGAGTATACCATGCAGATATATAGTGTATAGGAGTATACATCCTGCAGCAGTGTCTCCATAGTGAGTGAGTATAGCATGCAGATATATAGTGTATAGGAGTATACATCCTGCAGCGGTGTCTCCATAGTAAGTGAGTATACCATGCAGATATATAGTGTATAGGAGTATACATCCTGCAGCGGTGTATCCATAGTGAGTGAGTATACCATGCAGATATATAGTGTATAGGAGTATACATCCTGCAGCAGTGTCTCCATAGTGTGAGTATACCATGCAGATATATAGTGTATAGGAGTATACATCCTGCAGCAGTGTATCCCATAGTGAGTGAGTATACCATGCAGATATATTGGGGGTAATTCCAAGTTGATCGCAGCAGGATTTTTGATAGCAATTGGGCAAAACCATGTGCACTGCAGGGGAGGCAGATATAACATGTGTAGATAGAGTCAGATTTGGGTGGGTTATTTTGTTTCTGTGCAGGGTAATTACTGGCTGCTTTATTTTTACACTGCAAATTAGATTGCAGATTAAACACACCCCACCCAAATCTAACTCTCTCTGCACATGTTATACCTGCCTCCCCTGCAGTGCACATGGTTTTGCCCAATTGCTAACAAAAATCCTGCTGCGATCAACTTGGAATTACCCCCATAGTGTATAGGAGTATACATCCTGCAGCGGTGTCTCCATAGTGAGTGAGTATACCATGCAGATATATAGTGTATAGGAGTATACATCCTGCAGCGGTGTCTCCATAGTGAGTGAGTATACCATGCAGATAATTATATAGTGTATAGGAGTATACATCCTGCAGCGGTGTCTCCATAGTGAGTGAGTATACCATGCAGATATATAGTGTATAGGAGTATACATCCTGCAGCGGTGTCTCCATAGTGAGTGAGTATACCATGCAGATATATAGTGTATAGGAGTATACATCCTGCAGCGGTGTATCCATAGTGAGTGAGTATACCATGCATCCTGGAGGAATGTATCCATAGTGAGGGGATATAGTATTAGATGGAGTGTATCACAGTGAGTATACCATGCAGAGATAGTGTATAGGAGTATACATCATGGAGGAATGTTCCTTAGTGAGTGGATATAGTATTAGATGGAGTGTATCACAGTGAGTATACCATGCAGAGTTAGTGTATAAGGCGTATATTGCATATCCTGGAGGAATGTATCCATAGTGAGGTGATATATAGTTAAAGTGTAGAATAGTTATTATACCACTAGTAACCAGCCTATCAAAATGGCGGAACAACATATCAGTAATGTCAACACGCCAAACGGAGCAACAATTGAATTTTTCCGGTGGGCGCCATCTAGTTGCTACCGGTGCACAAAACACTTGAATTCCCCCATAGAGTTGAGGAGCAGCGTTAACCTTTTATTAGGATGGGGATTGTATAGAAAGTATGTGACCTGCAAAGAATACACACACACACACACACACACACACACACACACACACACACACACACACACACACACACACACACACACACACACACACACACACACACACACACACACACACACCATGGAGAGACATTGGGGTAAATTTACTAAGATTCGTATTTTCCCGTTTCAGGTCAAAGTTCAATCACGAATGACATCGAAAGTGTAAAACTGCAACTTTTTGAATTTGTTACGATGGATTTACTAAGCTGTCGTATTCGGGTTTTTCTTTTCTTCCGATGTCGATGTCATTCGTGTTTTTTTTGTGTTTTTCACGGCAGTGATTAGCAAAACACTGCCGACTTTTTTACAATTAATCTCGGCCGGATCTGTGTGATCCGTGCTGGGGTTCTATTTTTTTTTTTTTTTTAATTAAACACTGTAAAATTTTTAAAAAAAATTGCGTGGGGTCCCCCCTCCTAAGCATAACCAGCCTCTGGCTCTTTGAGCCGATCCTGGCTGCCGAAATATGGGTTCCCCCATATTTAAGCAACCAGCATCGGGCTCTGCGCCTGGTCCTGGTCCCAAAAATACGGGGGACAAAAAGAGTAGGGGTCCCCCGTATTTTTAAAACCAGCACCGGGCTCCACTAGCTGGACAGATAATGCCACAGCCGGGGGTCACTTTTATATAGTGCCCTGCGGCCGTGGCATCAAAAATCCAACTAGTCACTCCTGGCCGGGGTACCCTGGGGGAGTGGGGACCCCTTCAATCAAGGGGTCCCCCCCCCCAGCCACCCAAGGGCCAGGGGTGAAGCCCGAGGCTGTCCCCCCCCATCCAATGGGCTGCGGATGGGGAGGCTGATAGCCTTTGTTGTAAAAGAAAAGATATTGTTTTTAGTAGCAGTACTACAAGGCCCAGCAAGCCTCCCCCGCATGCTGGTACTTGGAGAACCACAAGTGCCAGCATGCGACGGAAAAACGGGCCCGCTGGTACCTGTAGTACTACTACTAAAAAAATACCCAAAAAAAGACAAGACACACACACCGTGAAAGTATAATTTTATTACATACATACACACATACATACATACCTTAAGTTCCCACGCAGGTCGGTCCTCTTCTCCAGTAGAATCCAAGGGGTACCTGTTGAAGAAATTATACTCACGAGATCCAGGGGTCCAGGCTCCTCGGGAAATCCAGGGGTAATCCACGTACTTGAAAAAAATAACAAAACGGTGTCCCGACCACGAACTGAAAGGGGACCCATGTTTGCACATGGGTCACCTTTCCACGAATGCCAGAAACCCACTTTGACTTCTGTCTAAGTGGGTTTCTTCAGCCAATCAGGGAGCGCCACGTTGTAGCACTCTCCTGATCAGCTGTGTGCTCCTGTCCTCACTGACAGGCAGCACACGGCAGTGTTACAATGTAGCGCCTATGCGCTACATTGTAACCAATGATGGGAACTTTCTGCCCTGCGGTTGACCTAAAGTGACGTCACCGCTGAGCAGAAAGTTCCCAGCATTGGTTACAATGTAGCGCATAGGCGCTACATTGTAACACTGCCGTGTGCTGCCTGTCAGTGAGGACAGGAGCACACAGCTGATCAGGAGAGTGCTACAACGTGGCGCTCCCTGATTGGCTGAAGAAACCCACTTAGACACAAGTCAAAGTGGGTTTCTGGCATTCGTGGAAAGGTGACCCATGTGCAAACATGGGTCCCCTTTCAGTTCGTGGTCGGGACACCGTTTTGTTATTTTTTTCAAGTACGTGGATTACCCCTGGATTTCCCGAGGAGCCTGGACCCCTGGATCTCGTGAGTATAATTTCTTCAACAGGTACCCCTTGGATTCTACTGGAGAAGAGGACCGACCTGCGTGGGAACTTAAGGTAAGTATGTATGTATGTGTGTATGTATGTAATAAAATTATACTTTCACGGTGTGTGTGTCTTGTCTTTTTTTGGGTATTTTTTTAGTAGTAGTACTACAGGTACCAGCGGGCCCGTTTTTCCGTCGCATGCTGGTACTTGTGGTTCTCCAAGTACCAGCATGCGGGGGAGGCTTGCTGGGCCTTGTAGTACTGCTACTAAAAACAATATCTTTTCTTTTACAACAAAGGCTATCAGCCTCCCCATCCGCAGCCCATTGGATGGGGGGGGGACAGCCTCGGGCTTCACCCCTGGCCCTTGGGTGGCTGGGGGGGGGGGACCCCTTGATTGAAGGGGTCCCCACTCCCCCAGGGTACCCCGGCCAGGAGTGACTAGTTGGATTTTTGATGCCACGGCCGCAGGGCACTATATAAAAGTGACCCCCGGCTGTGGCATTATCTGTCCAGCTAGTGGAGCCCGGTGCTGGTTTTAAAAATACGGGGGACCCCTACTCTTTTTGTCCCCGTATTTTTGGGACCAGGACCAGGCGCAGAGCCCGATGCTGGTTGCTTAAATATGGGGGAACCCCTGTCATTTTTTTTCCCATATTTCGGCAACCAGGATCGGCTCAAAGAGCCCGAGGCTGGTTATGCTTAGGAGGGGGGACCCCACGCAATTTTTTTTGAAAAAATAAGCACTTTCCCACCCCTTCCCACTGATATACATGCACGGATCTCATGGATCCGTGCATGCCTATCCAATCACGAATAAAAAAAAAAGGTCTGTTTTTTTTTAGCACTTTTTTACGAGTTGTAATTTTTCACGGCAGTGTTTGTTTTTTTTTTGCTTTGCACTTCTTAGTAAATGACCGAGATTCATACTTAAACAGCCGCGTTTTGACCGATGGTGTATTCATTCGTAATTTTTTACTTGGACTTGCAAAAAATAACGAATGCCCTCATCTCTGCCGTGATTAGTGTTTAGTAAATTACCGAGATGACACTTTGATGAAAAAACGGCATCTCGGTCAAAATCGGGAGCTTAGTAAATTTCCCCCATTGTGTATGAATAATGCATTTCAATGGAAAGTATATACCCTGGATAAAATCTTTCTGAAGTGAATGTTTACCATGGGGAGTTAGTGTACGTGTCTATAGAAAGTATATATGATGGGTAGGAGGTACCTATAGTGGGCATGTGCCATGGGGAGTTAGTGTACGTGTCTATAGCAAGTATATATGATGGGTAGGAGGTACCTATAGTGGGCATGTGCCATGGGGAGTTAGTGTACGTGTCTATAGAAAGTATATATGATGGGTAGGAGGTACCTATAGTGGGCATGTGCCATGGGGAGATAGTGTACGTGTCTATAGAAAGTATATAGGATGGGTAGGAGGTACCTATAGTGGGCATGTGCCATGGGGAGATAGTGTACGTGTCTATAGAAAGTATATAGGATGGGTAGGAGGTACCTATAGTGGGCATGTGCCATGGGGAGATAGTGTACGTGTCTATAGAAAGTATATATGATGGGTAGGAGGTACCTATAGTGGGCATGTGCCAAGGGGAGATAGTGTACGTGTCTATAGAAAGTATATAGGATGGGTAGGAGGTACCTATAGTGGGCATGTGCCATGGGGAGATAGTGTACGTGTCTATAGAAAGTATATAGGATGGGTAGGAGGTACCTATAGTGGGCATGTGCCATGGGGAGATAGTGTACGTGTCTATAGAAAGTATATAGGATGGGTAGGAGGTACCTATAGTGGGCATGTGCCATGGGGAGATAGTGTACGTGTCTATAGAAAGTATATAGGATGGGTAGGAGGTACCTATAGTGGGCATGTGCCATGGGGAGATAGTGTACGTGTCTATAGAAACTGTATAAGTGTATAAGATGTATTTACAGATATATCCTCATACATCTTTACCGAAGTCGCGCCAGTCAGCCGCTCGCTGTGTGTCATGTCAGGTGAGACTCTGTAGCAGCTGGCATCTTTTTTGCCAAAAATGCTCCTTAGTCGCAATGCCACGGGAGAGTATGCTGCTTCATTTGATGTGCGACACTTGTATATTTCCAACACTTGTATATCTGTGTGCGACTGAGTCTCTGAATCTGCGAAGTGCCGCGCTGCAGCGGCTGTTGTCTATTTCCTGTTCGGTTGTGCATTGTATACAGGCTCAGTCGCACACAGAGAGACAAATGTTATATATCACATTAACCAGCACGTTGGCGTAGCGACTAAGATGCATTTTCAGCAAAAATAGACGCTGATGGAGTTGTACGGGACCTGGCTGATCATCACGCCAGGAATCTCCTGCTGCGTGGCGTATTGAGGCTAAATTTCTGGAAACACATCTGTATAGTGGGTATGTACCATGGACAGATAAATGAGGCACAGCTGAGCTGTACACGGCGGTAAAGCAGCTGTACTGTAGCAATGGAGTTCATTTAAGTTTCAAAAGTTGGTGCAAACAATTCCTACAGGTTTTCTAATGCTTGTTGATTCCTCAAGCTCCCTGCCTGTACGAGGGCAGTGTTGGGATAGATGGGAGGCATTCGATATGCCGACTGTTGGGATCCCGGCACTCACCATACCGACGCCGGAATCCCGACAACTATTCTCCCTCTTGGGGGTGCACGACACCCCTGGAGGGAGAATAAATAGCGTGTCGTGTGTAGTTTGCCACTGTCCCCGCAGAGTGGCTAGCACAGCGAGCCCACAAGGGGCTCTTTTGCGCTCACCCCGATGCCTGCATGCCAGTGGTCAGGATCCCGGCGCCGGTTTGCTGGGCGCCAGGATCCCAAGCGCCGGCATAACATGCTACACCCGGGATAGACTGTCTTCACCCTCTGAAGGGGAAGCAGTCAGGATCCCGGCTGTCGGGGACCTGGGAGTCAGAATACTGACACCGGCATCCCGACACTAGTCTGAATGCCGACACCGGCATTCAGGAAGGGGGCCACATCCCGGCCCCGGAATCCCGGCAGCCGATATCACGAACGAGGAGGCACCCCGGCGCTGCAGAGGTAAGCCGCGATGGTGGGGGTGGGGCTAGTTTAGGTTTAGGCTGCGTCCCAGAGGGTTAGGCTGCATCCTCGGGGGTTAGGCTCTGTGGGGAGGGGGGGGGGGTTAAGGGTTAGGCACCCCCCTGGGAGGGTCAGGGTTAGGCTTCGTGGCGGGAGGGTTAGGTTTAGGCAGTGGGGATAGGGGGTTAGGTTTAGGCACAGAGGGGGGAGGTTAGGGTTATGCTGCGGGTAGGGACGGTTAGGGGGGTGGGGAGAGGGTAGAACACTCTTGACTCACTCCTGACGGTCTTTTAAACTCCGTAATCCTGGCGTCGGTATTTCGCACACCGGGATACCATACGCCGGGATCTCATACTGATCCCCTTCTGAAGCTATTTGGCCAGTGTTGCACTGCAGAAGTAGTATTGTTTATCACTTTCATAATGGGCAGAAAAGGGCAAATAACAAATGAAGACAGACATACCACCAGAACCCATAAAGGTGTAGAAAATAAGAAAGAAAGCCACAGTGTCAGTGAGTACAGTTTGCTACAGCACCACAAGGCACTTAGAAACTGGATGAAACCATGGCAGGGAGAGGTCCGGTAGACCCAAACCGCAACAGCTTGTGCGTCAGCAGCTTGTGCGGTAGGTGGCTTGACAATGCTAAATTCCTCTGTCGTATAAACAACCCTTTATGAAGCTAAGAACACTGTACGCTGTTTACTTAAGAAGTACCGTAATGGTACGCTAGTTGCGTAACGATCGCTCAGCCGTAGGCGAGACGCTCAAGCGTCACGTTCGCTCACGGCCCAGCGATCACAGGACACGTTATTGGTTATGTCTAGAGTAATGATTCGCTATGGCGTAGCGGACGCTCGAGACCACGAGGAGATCACCAGCGGCGCAGACGCTCACAACGCTATACCTTAATGTTTAAACCTTATACCAAAGAAATACAAAGAATACCTTAATGTGAGTACAGGGTGTAAGTGCAACCTTGTGTAACCTGACTAACTACAAAGCTGCTTGAGCGTCACCGACGCTCAAGTGAACACTTAACACTATAGGAAATACACAGATACTGGTTTAGGTTCCAAGGCCTATTAACTGTATTATATCTAATATACTTGTAAAAGGGGATAACAGTACAAATGATACACTACAATATAACAGAGACTTCCTAACCACAGATCTAAACAATAAATACAAAAAGACAATACTATACTAACCTGAATGCTATACAATACAATGCTATAATACTATGAGAGATATAAGAGTAAAGAAGAGAGAGAGAGATGGAGAGAGAGAGAGAGGAATTGGCTCACAGAAAGACAATGATTACGGAGAGAAACTTACGCACAAAGGGTAATGATCGCAAGCGCCTCTGGACAGCCAGCTTCCCGATTATCAGCAATGATAACAGTTTGAAGAGAAGTGAGAGCTGGATGTGGTCGGCCTGCCTATTTATGCCCCACACACAATGCAATCTCCTGGTCCTACAATCCCATTGTCCATTGGCCGAAGGAATTCGGCCCTGCATCATAACAAAAGGTCATAGGGTGATTCATACAGGTGGGCTGTGACGATTTCCAACAGCTCAGGTGGGTGGGAAACTGGGTTTCCCGCCGCATACCTGAGTATGTGTAATTAATAGAAATGGACATAAACTTCTTATGTCCATAACTATTCGCACGAGCGATTAATACGCTCCAAACCAACACCGGAATATTGCTAATTAAATACTCTTCCGATGGGTACCAAACACTGCTGTATGATTCCTGTTAGACCCTTTGTACGATATAAAGAGGGATTCCTCAGCTCTGGGACATTGTATTTTAACCAAACTTTCAGAATCTATCAAGGGGACCATGATTTATAAACTACATTAATTGTGAACATTTGTAACGAATGAGTCGCACGCTACGACTACATAAACTCTACCGTAAATACGCATACCGCGCCTGCGAGTGCACGTTATTGCGGGTATGCGCATCCACGGGAGAGCGCACGCACGCGCAGCGCGGACCAGTGTGCGGTGCAAATATGGCAACGTGCATTGAGACATTTTTCTGACTTTGACAGTCCACCCTTTGGCAGTCAATAATAACTGCCACAAAACATTTAAGGAGAAAAATGTAAGTCAGGGGTTAATTGATTTCCATGGTTGGGTAGGGGAGGAGAGAGGAGAAGGTGTGAAGAGGGTATGACCTAGTGAGATAGCAGAAGCATGTGTGTATGAATCCATGTTTGGGGGGTCATGTATCATCGTGCCGTACGTGTTGTAAATCAAGCTTCGAGGTATTGCGAAGTATACATTTGAATTCCTTCTTATCCTGTGGTACAGGTCTGTGGATGGGCTGTCAAACTTTACCGAGCTCATTTCGGCTGTGGTTGTAACAAAATGGGGATGCACATTTTAGTTGATGATACATGAATGGGGGAGGTATGTGGTTGCTGATATCTGTGCCTGTATTCCCTATCGTCTATGTGTGTCGTTACCTGAGGGTTGTAGAGATGAAGATAAAGAACACTTACGAAAAATGCAATGATATTCTATGTCAGGGAAATGTACATCTGTTGTTGAAGTTGTGTTCGGTATCTGTTGAGAGTCGTCTTCTTTGCGCTGTTTTGCTCCTTAGGCATGAGCAACAAGCTTTGTCAGTGCCATCAGATTTACAAAAATGGTGGGCTAGCGTGAGTTTAAAAATACTAGGGAAACTGGGGATCCATGGCAAAGTTCATCAAGTGTCCATATTTAAAGTTGTCAAATCTTCTTATTTGGTCAATCCGTTGTCTGTATACATCTCGTCTCGTCAGCTTCCTCGTCCAAGGGGGTCTTTGTATCTTGGAGAAAAGCAGAAAAACAGGTGAAAGAAACGGACCGTATAATCGCATTTTCATCACATTCTGGTTTCTATCATTGGGTCATAAATTAAATCCAGGTTAATTACGGTTTCCTCACTCCTCAAGCTCATCACTTTTGTACTTTGTTTGCACCTCATTAAAGCCTGCCCGCATCTAAATATCAATCCAATCGATATAATGACACCCAAGATACATAGTAGAAACTTTCCAACATCCATTATGACTCCTTGAGCCCAGTCTCCCAAACCGGAGAACCAATTTCGCGGGTTCAACCATGACACCCAACCAGTCAGCTCATTACCTACAGCAGCAAGGGTGAGATTGTGTTTTCGACGAAATTCCCACTTTAATTGCAGAATATCGTCCATCTTTTGGTCTATGACCTCTACCGGATCCTCGGTGCTATTTGTGATATACGTGCAACACTTTATGCCGTACTGTGTTGCCAATGTAACACAATATCCGCCTGTTACTGCTGTAAGGTAATTAAGAACCATCCTATGCTGAACTAGTTCTGTTTTGTAAGCTTGAAGTTCTCTTCCAGTGTATCTAAACGTGTCATCATACATTTCAGTGATATTATCTAACAAATTGGCGAGTGCGGAAATGTATTTATAATTCATCACACCTCGAGCGGTGCGAGTGAAATCTAACGCTACCAGAACCTGAATCCCGGTGGATTCATGGATAAGATCAGAGGCCGGATGCTCTAACCTTTCTGACAGTTGTCTTTTAACTCGGTGCTCGTAATGAGTGTGAGTATAAGGAGCTTGGGCACCACGGTGTATGTCCTTCATTTTGTCATGTGTAACAGTCATCACTTCAGGCAATACTTTTCCAATATAACACAATCCTTCAGAGTTTGGGGCAAGCCACTTGTACGCCTTTCTCCCGCATATGAAATATGCATCATCGGGGAGAACATATGGGACGGAGAAGGACATGACCATGTTACAAACCTTCCAGGTGAAATCTCCTGACCCTAATTCTTCCATCTGCTTAATGCACGTATCGGTTTGTACGATGTGTGCACAGTATCCTGGTGATACCTCTCCAACTCTAGTAATCCTATTTCCTAAGGTATATCGATACCGGAAAGATTTTCCTCTACTGGCTATGTGGCGTACGAGCTCTGTATCTGTAGGCATTCTATCTGCTCTGTGTGAAAAGGTCATGGTAAGGTTGCTCCATGACACTTCCCAATTTCCCGGTTTTCTGGGATTGGAGATGTTAAAACATATGAGGGACCTATCCACATGGTATTGGTGGAGCTTCAAACTAGGAGGGCTGGAGATATTAAACCTCCGGTCCACCGGTCTCCCACCACTTAGCTCAAGTACCTCCCCTAACGTTAAAGGAAATGGTACTAGCCCTGATTTGCTGTGTCCCTGAGGTACTTGAGAGCATACCCAACAATCGGTCTTATTTAACACATTACCCACTAAGGAGTGATAGTCACTCAATGGATGCCGGTCCATATGGATATTAAAACTGGATTGGCATTTCTTTGTTACAGAGCCTACAGATACAACTTTCTTTTTGAACTAACATTCCTTCACAGTTGTTTACAAATAACATGGTTGTTAGATCGTGCCCGGTACTCGCCTTTGCTTGGTGATTGGGTTGCTATTGGAAATTTACACCTCCGTCTCAGTCATCAGGACCTTTCTGGATCCTTTCTCGACCTCACTGGTACTCTCACCGAAACAGACTGCTCTGGTCAACATCATGGTTAACGGGAAAATCCATGTCACAGTCTCTTGGGGCAAGTCCATCTTACAGGAGGAGAAAAGAAGAAATTTGTAAAGGGGGTATAAGAAAATCAGTTTGAGGGGGAGAGAACTCGTTACGATAATAAGTTCTCTCGTTTTGTTGTTCTTTTTGTTCTGCTGTCCTCTCAAAAGGTGCTGTCTCTTCAGTCTTCCGAATGAACCTTCTGGTGATGTAATCTTTCTTCCTAACTAGCGATCTTTCTGTGTGGAGCAAAAATCTGGCATTACCATTGGTTAACACTTAGGGGTGACATACCATCTTTAAATCATGGAAACATGAGTGAGGAGAGAGAGAAAATAAAAAACAAAAGAGATAGAGAACAATTCATGTGCATATATACATTACATAACCCGACAATAACCACCAATAAGAGAAGAGAAACAAAGCATTTTTAAACGTTGTCAACATTAAGAAAACATTGTCAGACTATTAGGCTGTCGTATCTACGTGTCTAATGGTTTCCTTGAGCAGTCCCTCCCCACCAGCACTTGCATTATTCCACTGTCTGTATCTGGCCAGAATACATTGTGGTGGATAGGTCATGCTGGGGTTTGGTAGACTTCTGCAAGGACCAAGCGAATATGCAATGTTTGAATTCTTACCAATAATCGTCAGAGATGGGGATAGAGAGAGAAAGAAAAAACATTTTTCACAAATACATTTACAACGTTTAACCTGGTCATTCCTGTGTCTTCAGTGAATGACCTCCCAATTTACTAACCGTTACCTCAGGCTTACCATCAGTCCTAATGATCACCTTTCCTAACTATATATTATGGGTGTGGCCCAAAATTCTTCCTATATGATCCCTGCTTGTAATTTGGTGTGTCATAACTTTTGCTCATTTTCATGTCTAGGGGGTCTGATTTTATGTGGGCTGTTGCAGTTACTGGCATAATGCCCTTCTCTTTTGCACAGATCACAAATCCTTAAGTTCCTCCATGTGCCAATGGCCTGGGGTTTTGGTTGATTTGATGCCTCCTCAAACGCTCGGATGTTCATCATCATCAATCGTTTCCCCTGTACTTCCCTGATTCTTTGGTTTTTTATGATTATGGTGTTGTTTTTCTCTTGACCTACAATCTCTTGCAATGTGTCCCTTTTTATGACAACTGTAACAGACTTTCATATCTGGATTTCTCGCAGGGGTGTGTGGCTTTTGTTGGGGTGGTCTTGTGGTTTGGGCCTGAATATTTGCTGCCATTAACTTATCTTTTAGTGACTCTCTGTACCTGGTGCTATTCTGATCATGATTAATGACGGCCTCTCTTAGTGCGGCCACCGAGATCTCTCTCCAGTTTGGGTTGGTGGTCTGTACCCTTGTTTTTAATTCATCCTTTAAACCATTCATTAATACCTTAACCGCTATTCCTTTATGTTGTGCATTTGTCTTGATGTCTGCGATCCCAGTGTTCCTAGCCATTATTTGCAGTGCTCGATTGAAATAATTAGAAACATTTTCCTTTTCGTTTTGCCTTATGGAGAAAATTTCACTCCACTTGACAGTGGTTGGGAAATATATTCCTAACTGTCGGTTAATCTGCCTAATACATTCCTGATTGTGTTCCTCCATACAGGGTACCTCCATGTTTAATTTACAATCAGCAATGAATTTTTCAGGGTCAACCCTGGAGGGCAAACATGCCCTCAGCACTGTCCGCCACTCTTTGTTGGTGGGTTCTGTGGCGTTTCCTAGTTCTTTAATAAACCTTTGGCATTTGGCTAGATTTTTCCCAGGATCAGGAAATTCGGACATAATTGATCTCAATTCGGTCCGGGACAAGAGACAGCGCATTGCACTGTCCTTGACGGGAATGATTCCCTGATCGTCAGTCTTCCCATTGGGGACTGAGATCACCCTGGCCAGATCGAGCTCAGTTACATCATCTTGTGTTGGTCTTACAATATGGGGTACCTCTGTTTGTGCGTGATATGAAACATTGTACGTACCTGTGGACACGACCTCACCTGACCCTCCGTTAGGGGGTTCGATTATTGCCTTTACCAATTTGGTCGTGTCCACCTGGATGGCTTTTGTGATGGTTGCTGGAAGAGGTGCTGACATCGTTCTGGGCTCACTGTCTTGTTTGTATTCCTGAGGGAGGTTTGACATGGGGGGCAACTTGCACAGGTTAATAGTTGTACATTCAACAGTATTACAATAATCATAGTTACATTTATTACACTTATTCTTATAATCTATATTACAGTTGCTAAGAGCGTTTTTATTGTTCCACTTTTGTGCTTTTCTCTCCGCAATCAACTCCTCTCCTGCTGCCATGTCTCTCCCCTCAAGATAAGAGTCAGAAAAGTCAATAGACTCTTTTTGTAATTCACTTTCCTGTTGCCATAACTGTAAATATTCATAATGTTTATTTTGTCTCTTCGTTGGTTCAACGAGACTTATCCTCCTCCTTAAATTTTGTAACACTACTGGACTGAAGCTACCTATTCTTGGGAATTTGTCCCTGTCTTGTACAGTCATTCTCTCCCATTCATCACATAAAACTTCAGCGTGATTTCCATATTTCTTACACATCACATATCGTGCCGACCCGATGGATCGGTTCTCTGAATCAACCCGAACCGAGGTTGATCGCCCCCTACCTGAACAAATGGCCCCCATAATCTGCAGGCGTTGCCTATTCCTCCTTGAATATCAAGGCTTTCAGCGAACCCTTACAAACAAACCAAGATGTCCTTGGGCAGGCCGGCGGTGGTGGTTTATCAAGTACCCCACTTACTTCTCGCCCACGTTGGCCTGTGCTGCAATCACTGTAGCCAGAGCTGCTGTACCCAACCTAGGGCCCCTGTGAACCTTTATTTACTGGGGCGCTTTCCCCAGCAAGTATCGGTTGTTGGATAGTTCCTGAGTGACCAGCGAACTTCCCTTCCCAAAAAATAAAAAATTACACAAATCACGTCAGAATGTACAAATAGCGTTTGTGACCACTTTACTCTAATGGTATTAGGTCAGATTACTAACTACTGCACACAATAACGTGCGGTCCAATCGTTCAGTATACGAGCACTACTTGTCATGTACTGAAAGATCAATGGAATCTATGTTTCCGGCTGCGATTCCTTCAGCCAGAGCTTGTATGGCCTATATGGGTTCTGCACCAACACCCCAGGCGTTGTGCCACTGTACTTTTATAGCGGACCTCTTTGTCTATTTTACCTGTTACCTTATGACCTCCTGGTCTGTTACCTTATGACCTCCTGGTCTTGTTACCTTATGACCTCCTGGTCTTGTTACCTTATGACCTCCTGGTCTTGTTACCTTATGGTCCGCTATACTCTAATGCTCAAATATTATTTAACCAGAGATGCCTCCCTAGCCACCGTATATGTCACTTACACGTATGTCCCTCGACGAGTACTCGGCTTTTCCTTTTGGTTCCACCTTTTAAATTGTATAAACACACTCACTCAACACATGTACACTTTGTTTCTATGTCTATTTCTGCGCAGAAATTGTCTTCAGGCCAAGAGTGTTACCAATTAGGAGCAGGATCTGTTAAACTAAATTTCAGATTTTCTAAAAATAGATTTGCGTTATTTACCGCGTCGCGTTATCTACCGCTGTGCGTTAATTATCGCCTTTGCGTTACTTCACTTTATCACAACTTGAGCTACGTGGGCGTAACCGGACGCTACGTTGCGTAATGAACGCTGCGTGCGTCTGCCTTTTGGATTGCGTACGCTAGTCTTTGTTAGCGACACGTGTACGCAATGCAAAGGATCCACCGTAACACAATATATTTATTTATCAATGTAGGTGATCCCTGATCATCTACCGCAATCCACACTGACTGCCTTGTATCTTCAGACAAACCGTGTGTTGTTCTATACTTTAACTATTACCTCTACTATTAAATAACAGCAAATCTCCTTTTAGCACTTTCTATCAACTATAAAATTTGGCAAACAGGAATAGTGATATACGAAAAATGAAATACACAAGTGAAAAGAAATGCAGGTATGTATGCGTACGCAAGACAAAAGAAAAATAAACAGTTTTAAAAAGACACAAGCGTTTTGTTCTTACTTCCGGTTACCGGGTTCCTTCAGCACTCTTTATCTAAGCGAAGCAGACGCTTATCCCGCCAGCACTATGAGACAATCTCCCACCCTTTGCTGGGGGATAATGTCTGCTGATCTACCTAGTGCAGATGTGAGAAGTATAGGACGAGTCCCCAATTGACAATGCTAAATTCCTCTGTCGTATAAACAACCCTTTATGAAGCTAAGAACACTGTACGCTGTTTACTTAAGAAGTACCGTAATGGTACGCTAGTTGCGTAACGATCGCTCAGCCGTAGGCGAGACGCTCAAGCGTCACGTTCGCTCACGGCCCAGCGATCACAGGACACGTTATTGGTTATGTCTAGAGTAATGATTCGCTATGGCGTAGCGGACGCTCGAGACCACGAGGAGATCACCAGCGGCGCAGACGCTCACAACGCTATACCTTAATGTTTAAACCTTATACCAAAGAAATACAAAGAATACCTTAATGTGAGTACAGGGTGTAAGTGCAACCTTGTGTAACCTGACTAACTACAAAGCTGCTTGAGCGTCACCGACGCTCAAGTGAACACTTAACACTATAGGAAATACACAGATACTGGTTTAGGTTCCAAGGCCTATTAACTGTATTATATCTAATATACTTGTAAAAGGGGATAACAGTACAAATGATACACTACAATATAACAGAGACTTCCTAACCACAGATCTAAACAATAAATACAAAAAGACAATACTATACTAACCTGAATGCTATACAATACAATGCTATAATACTATGAGAGATATAAGAGTAAAGAAGAGAGAGAGAGATGGAGAGAGAGAGAGAGGAATTGGCTCACAGAAAGACAATGATTACGGAGAGAAACTTACGCACAAAGGGTAATGATCGCAAGCGCCTCTGGACAGCCAGCTTCCCGATTATCAGCAATGATAACAGTTTGAAGAGAAGTGAGAGCTGGATGTGGTCGGCCTGCCTATTTATGCCCCACACACAATGCAATCTCCTGGTCCTACAATCCCATTGTCCATTGGCCGAAGGAATTCGGCCCTGCATCATAACAAAAGGTCATAGGGTGATTCATACAGGTGGGCTGTGACGATTTCCAACAGCTCAGGTGGGTGGGAAACTGGGTTTCCCGCCGCATACCTGAGTATGTGTAATTAATAGAAATGGACATAAACTTCTTATGTCCATAACTATTCGCACGAGCGATTAATACGCTCCAAACCAACACCGGAATATTGCTAATTAAATACTCTTCCGATGGGTACCAAACACTGCTGTATGATTCCTGTTAGACCCTTTGTACGATATAAAGAGGGATTCCTCAGCTCTGGGACATTGTATTTTAACCAAACTTTCAGAATCTATCAAGGGGACCATGATTTATAAACTACATTAATTGTGAACATTTGTAACGAATGAGTCGCACGCTACGACTACATAAACTCTACCGTAAATACGCATACCGCGCCTGCGAGTGCACGTTATTGCGGGTATGCGCATCCACGGGAGAGCGCACGCACGCGCAGCGCGGACCAGTGTGCGGTGCAAATATGGCAACGTGCATTGAGACATTTTTCTGACTTTGACAGGCTCATGGGACAACAACTTCAGGGACGTCCTAACGTTATCCAAAGTAGCCAAGGGGCAGATGTACTAAGCCTTGGAGAGTGATAAAGTGGAGAGAGATAAAGTACCAACCAATCAGCTCTTACTGACATTTTTCAAACACAGCCTGTAACATGGCAGCTAGGAGCTGATTGGCTTAGTTTATCTTTTGAGTTTTTGTACCTGCTGACCAAATGCATGGCCGACCTCTTGACTGTTGATCTATCATCGGCCATCCAAGTTGGCGAAAGAATGGTTCCTCAGTGTGTGACATCAACTGTCAAACATGGAGCAGGGAGCGTGATGGCTTGGAACTCTTTTGCTGGATACTGAGTAGGAGACTTGCATATAATGACCCACACCTTGAACAAAAATGGCTTCCGGAGATTTTTGCAGCGTCACGCAATAGCCACTGGTCTACTGTACACCTAGCTGCCCAAGAGTTCATCCTACAGCCGGATAATGACCGAAAACATACCACCGGCTTATGTCAGCACTACCTCCGCGATAAAGAACAAGAGTGTAAGCTCCTAAGTCCTGTAGAGGCCAGCACGGTTTCCAGACTTAAACCCCATTGAACTGGTTTGGGAAGAAGCGGAAAGAAGAGCAAAAGAAAAGCAACGTAACTTTGTGTAAATTTCTGCAAAAGTGTTGGGAAAAATTACATTGGAGAAAGAATTATACGGGTGTGTTTGGCCGTTATATGGGGAGATGTATGTATCTATAGAAAGTATACATGATTGGTAGGATGTATCTCTAGTGATGTTCTATATATCTATAGAAAGTCTATGTCATACGCCGCTGGTCTTCTGTTACCAGGTACGGTCAGGCGCAGACTCCTATGTTCTCCCCTCCATCTTCGCAACACCTTCAGACAGCTGCAGCAAATCACAACCTGGTAAAGCCTGGTCAGCTGACAAGACTCAAACCAGTCACAGACCCCCTCTAGACAGGCGGACTATTTAACACCTCACACACCATTCCATTGCCAGATCTTCATCATTCCTTTTGGGAATCTGGTCTTTGGTTCCTGGATCTCCATAGTCTCCAGTCTCCTGGTGCTGTTTATACGGTCTCTCTGTTTGCTGGTTGGAATACCTCTGTGCTCCCTACTTTACCACTGATTATTGGTGTCTTGTACCTCCCACGAGTCAGGCATCTCTGCATCCAAGGAAGTTCTCCTATTATCACTCTGGCATTATATCCTCAGATTGCCTGTGCCGCCTACCTCGTACCTCCAGTTTACTTCGGCAGCCTCTTGTTCTGTGCGTCTTGAGTCCCTTAGCAGTTTGCCATCTAGTCCATATTTTTTCCCTAATCAGTCTCCTCCCATCCCATTGTTGGTAAGCACCAGGGGGTCCAGTAGACCACACGCCTCTGAGCTAGTAGGGCCAAATCCGGGGAAACATTCTCAGGGTCCGCCAACCTCCAAAGATATGTGATGGTATATACCCTGGATTGAATGTATCTACAGGGGTGGTATTCATGTGACCAGCGGACGACAGTCACATGACCTCCTCCACCATCCCGACGACTCACTATCCCGATGGTCGGCATGCCGACCAACAGGGACTATTTCCACTCGTGGGTGTCCACGACACCCATAGAGTGGGAATAGAACCCGTGGCGACCGCAGGTCGCCACCGAGCCCGCAGCGTGGCGAGCGCAGCAAGCCCGCAAGGGGCTCGCTGCACTCGCCCCCCCCCCCCCCGCCGTGATCCCGGCGTCGGTAAGCTGACCAGCGGTCTCCAGCCGTACTACACCCATCTACAGTGACTATGTACCAAGAAATGAAGCTATAAAAACATAAACATTTATGCCAATATCGTTTATTTTAAGCTTGAAATCGTCCAGTGTGTATGGGGGTCAGATTGATGAACGATGCACGCGGCCGCACGTCGCTCAGCGTTGGTCAATATTGAGCGGTCGTTAATGTCGGGCTGAGCTGCATGTTCCGGAATGGCGGCGATGACGTCACTGAACGTTATTGTTGAACGATAACGTTCAGTGTGTACGCACTATATCATTGAACGCTATATCGTTCAACGTTATACTCGTCCATCGATTCCGCTCCGCCGTTGGGTAGTGTGTACCCGCCTTTAGAGAAATTGGCCAGTAGAGAGAGTGGAGAGTAGCAATATAGAGTATTTATACTGGAGAAAAGTTGGAGAGTATCTGTGAGAGAGTACATTGGAAATATTTACCTGTCGGAGAGTAGGTTATAAAACAGCACCTAGCGATTTGCTTATTACATTCATAAAACAAATATAATATTTTTTTGGAAATGTTTCAGGGTGGGAACAGGGCATGGACACCACACCCATAGGGTGGGAACAGAACCTGTGGCGAGTCACCAAGCCTGCCGGCATTCTCAGGGTCGGTATGCTGACTTCTGGGATCCTGACTGCCGACGGGTGTAGTATGTTATGCCGGCGGTCGGGCTCCTGGCGGCCAGCATACCGGTGCCGAAATCCCAACCGCCGGCATACCGACAGCTGGGCGAGCGCTAATGAGCCCCTTGCTTCTGTGCTCATAAACCAGGGGTCTGCTGAGAACGGAGGTGTCCTGCCTCCCGATTGTAAAGTATAGAAAAGGGGAATTTTATCCAAGAGCTTGGCTTGTGCTGAGCTTTATGGAGGCTTTTGTGCATCAGTGTCCATCTTAGTCGCATTGTGATGTGACAGAACCACTTCACGAGACTGCACTGATTCATCTGATATGTGACACCTGTATATCAGTGTGCGACCAGGTGCCTCGTTCCACATGGCGTATTGAAGTTAGGGGTAATTTTACTAAAGCTTATAAAACAGAGAATTGGTGATGGTGTCCATAGCAACCAATAAGATGCTCTCTATCATTTCTCTGGATCTGGGACTCCAGGTCGACATCAAAAATGTCGACACACCTTAGGTCGACGCCAATTGGTCGACACACCTTAGGTCGGCGTGGACAAAATTTCGACATGGACAAAAGGTCGACATGGACAAGGTCGACATGGAAAAAGGTCGACTTGAGTTTTTAATGTTTTTTTTTTTTTGGTGTCGTTTTCTTCGTAGAGTGACCGGGAACCCCAATTAGTGCACCGCGTCCCCTCGCATGGCTCGCTTCGCTCGCCATGCTTCGGGCATGGTGCCTTCGCTCCGCTTGGCACAGATTACCGTTCCAATCGTAGTCCACATGGATCGTTAAGAATGAAAAAGTTCCAAAAAAGAAAAAAATTGTGAAAAACTCATGTCGACCTTTTTCCATGTCGACCTTGTTCATGTCGACCTTTTGTCCATGTCGACCCAAGGCGCGTCGACCAATTGGCGTCGACATAAGGTGTGTCGACCTTTTTGTTGTCGACCTGGAGTCCGGATACCATTTCTCTATTGCTTTTAGAAAATGATAGGCAGCATCTAATTGGTTGCTATGGACAACATCACCAATTCTCTGAGCATAGGGGGTGTTACGGCCGCAAAGGAGAGCTGTGCATGGTGGGCAGATCGCAGCATTGTGGCTCCTACCCCCCACTGTACAGTGCCGAGAAAACAGGCAGTCTGTCGGGGGGGGAAGCTACGATGACATGCTTCAGCACAAATTGCATCATGGGCCCCCTCAGACAGCCCACTTGTGCTCTGTAAGTTGGCGTCCGTGGGAGGTGTGAGCGGCTGGATAGGTGTGTGGGAGACTTGCCCACTTTTCCCGGGGGCCGGGAGCACCACCCTATTTTCGGAAGCCTCCCGGCATGTGTAAGCCAGCATACTGAGGTGATAAATCTCCACCTGTGTGCATTTCCCCACTACTGTCTGCCTGTATCTGCAATGGGAGTGGTGTGAGGTGCCGGCGGCCGGGTCCCCTAAGAGGGTGAAAAGGTGTCGTTATGCCGGTTGTCGGGATTCCGGCGCCGGTAAACTGTGCGCCGGGATCCCAACAACCGGTATACTGATTACCACTCTCTGCGGTCACATCTAGATTTTGCCCTTCCTCAGCCAGCCGCAGACAGTGGCACACAATGGCGGAGGTGCTGCTGCCAGTACATTTTACAGGGAACGGAGGAGCCGCAGTAGACACTGGGCTTGTGCTGCAGGCCGGAGAGGCTTTCAGGCATTAAGGTGTCAGTTTCATCTGGGTAGGGACTGTTTCTTTGCTCACAAAACAGGGCTTGGACACCTAATACCTCCAAGAATTTCCACAGCACCACTTTGGTATTTTAATAAGGTTAAAACTTTAGTCAAAATTAAACCCTATTCATCTATCAGAGGTCAATGCACAGTGTAAATATGGATTATTCACTAGGATTAGAGCAGCCTCCGGCGTCTCTCTGGGGCTTGGAACGCACAGAGATAGATGGCGAGTGTTGAGTCGCACCTGTCGCCGTAAAGAACAACATACAGTATGTGTATTCAGCAGCACATTTACCTATATGTTATACTAGATGGCTTTCTCCATAAATTACTGCTTTCAGTCACTTGTCACTGGGATATGAGCGGCTGCTCTTGTTGTTTTTACGCTTTTGTATCATACAGTTATTAGGTGGGCGGAGCAAGAATCATCCTGTAGAATTACAGTTTTCTTCTCATACCTGTATATGCCATTCTGCCACTCACTCACTGAGAGATGACAGGAGCTGGTGGGCTGCTACTTTATCTCTCTCCACGTTATCACCTTGGAGAGTGATAAATAGCACGGTGATAAAGTACCAGCAAATCAGCTCTTAACTTCCTTGTCACAGGCTGTGTTTGAGAAATGACAGTTAGGAGCTGGTTGATTGGTTGGTACTTTATCACCGTGCTATTTATCACTCTCCAAAGCTTGATAAATCTGGGCCATAGTACATAATCTGGCACAATACATTTTGGATGCAAATAAGGTGTGCACCTCCTAAAGTACCTGAGGATAATTCAGCAAGGATCACTATTGTGATCCCCTGCACACTTTCCTGATTATCGGGAAACTGCGAAAGACCTGTTCTGTGCATACGCAGAACGGTTCCTGCATGATCGCAGGCAGCCCTCCGGCGACCAGCGTTGCCGGGAACGCCCCCATTTTCTCTAACGTCCTAGTGGATGCTGGGGACTCCGTAAGGACCATGGGGAATAGACGGGCTCCGCAGGAGACTGGGCACTCTAAAGAAAGATTTAGTACTACCTGGTGTGCACTGGCTCCTCCCTCTATGCCCCTCCTCCAGACCTCAGTTAGAATCTGTGCCCGGCCAGAGCTGGGTGCTTTTAGTGAGCTCTCCTGAGCTTGCTAATAAGAAAGTATTTTAGTTAGGTTTTTTATTTTCAGAGAGCTTCTGCTGGCAACAGACTCTCTGCTACGAAGGACTGAGGGGAGAGAAGCAAACCTACTAACTGCGGCTAGGTTGCGCTTCTTAGGCTACTGGACACCATTAGCTCCAGAGGGTTCGAACACAGGATCTTAACCTTGGTCGTCCGTTCCCGGAGCCACGCCGCCGTCCCCCTTGCAGAGCCAGAAGACAGAAGCCGGCAGAAGCAAGAAGACATCGAAATCGGCGGCAGAAGACTCCTGTCTTCACATGAGGTAGCGCACAGCACTGCAGCTGTGGGCCATTGCGCCCACACTACCCACACACTCCAGTCACTGTAGGGTGCAGGGCGCAGGGGGGGGGCGCCCTGGGCAGCAATTAGGATACCTCTTGGCAAAAAGACACATATATACAGCTGGGCACTGTATATATGTACGAGCCCCCGACATTTTATTTACACAGACCCGGGACAGAAGCCCGCCGCTGAGGGGGCGGGGCCTTCTTCCTCAGCACTAACCAGCGCCATTTTCTCTCTACAGCTCCGCTGAGAGGAAGCTCCCCAGGCTCTCCCCTGCAGTATCAAGGTAGAAAAAGGGTAAAAAGAGAGGGGGGGGGCACATAAATTTAGGCGCAAATTATCATAAACAGCAGCTACTGGGTGAACACTAAGTTACTGTGTAATCCCTGGGTTATATAGCGCTGGGGTGTGTGCTGGCATACTCTCTCTCTGTCTCCCCAAAAGGCCTTGTGGGGTCCTGTCCTCAATTAGAGTATTCCCTGTGTGTGTGCGGTGTGTCGGTACGTTGTGTCGACATGTTTGACGAGGACGGTTACGTGGAGGCAGAACAAGTGCAAGTGAATGTGGTGTCGCCGCCGACGGCGCCGACACCTGATTGGATGGATATGTGGAAGGTGTTAAATGATAACGTAAGCTCCTTGCATAAAAGGTTGGATAATCAGTCAGGGTCTCTACCCATGTCTGATTCTACAGCTCAGAGGCCGTCAGGGTCTCAAAAGCGCCCACTATCCCAGTTGGTTGACACAGATGTCGACACGGATTCTGACTCCAGTGTCGATGACGATGATGCAAAGTTGCAGCCTAAAATGACTAAAGCCATCCGATACATGATTATAGCAATGAAGGATGTGTTGCACATATCTGAGGAAAACCCTGTGCCTGACAAGAGGGTTTATATGTTTGGGGAGAAAAAGCAAGAAGTGACTTTTCCCCCTTCACATGAATTAAATGAGTTATGTAAAAAAGCGTGGGATTCCCCTGATAGGAAAGTACTGATTTCCAAAAGATTACTTATGGCGTATCCTTTCCCGCCAAGGGTAGACAAAGCGTTGACACGCTTATCTAAGAAGGTGGCCCTGCCGTCGCAGGATACGGCCGCCCTAAAGGATCCTGCCGATAGGAAGCAGGAAGGTATCCTGAAGTCTGTTTATACACATTCTGGTACTCTACTGAGGCCAGCTATTGCTTCGGCCTGGATGTGTAGTGCTGTAGCAGCATGGACAGATACTCTGTCTGAGGAGATAGATACCCTGGACAGGGAGACTATTTTACTGACCCTAGGGCATATCAAAGACGCTGTCCTATATATGCGGGATGCCCAGAGGGACATTTGCCTGCTGGGCTCTAGAATAAACGCAATGTCGATTTCTGCCAGAAGGGTCCTATGGACTCGGCAATGGACAGGTGATGCCGACTCTAAAAGACACATGGAGGTGTTACCTTATAAGGGTGAGGAATTGTTTGGGGACGGTCTCTCGGACCTAGTTTCCACAGCTACGGCTGGGAAGTCAAATTTCTTGCCATATATTCCCTCACAGCCAAAGAAAGCACCGTATTACCAAATGCAGTCCTTTCGTTCACAAAAAAGCAAGAAAGTCAGAGGTGCATCCTTTCTTGCCAGAGGCAGGGGTAGAGGAAAAAAGCTGCACCATGCAGCTAGTTCACAGGAACAAAAGTCCTCCCCGGCTTCCACTAAATCCACCGCATGACGCTGGGGTTCCACAGGCGGAGCCAGGAGCGGTGGGGGCGCGTCTCCGAAATTTCAGCCACCAGTGGGTTCGCTCACGGGTGGATTCTTGGGCTATACAAATTGTGTCTCAGGGATACAAGCTGGAATTCGAGGTGACGCCCCCTCACTGTTACCTAAAATCGGCCTTGCCAGCTTCCCCCATGGAAAGGGAGGTAGTGTTGGCAGCAATTCACAAGCTATATCTCCAGCAGGTGGTAGTGAAGGTTACCCTCCTTCAACAGGGAAGGGGTTACTATTCCACCATGTTTGTGGTACCGAAACCGGACGGTTCGGTCAGACCCATTTTGAATTTAAAATCCGTGAATATTTATCTGAAGAAATTCAAGTTCAAGATGGAATCGCTCAGAGCGGTCATTGCAAGCCTGGAGGAAGGGGATTTTATGGTGTCTCTGGACATCAAGGATGCGTACTTGCATGTCCCCATTTATCCACCTCATCAGGAGTACCTCAGGTTTGTGGTACAGGACTGTCATTACCAATTCCAGACGTTGCCGTCTGGCCTGTCCACGGCACCGAGAATATTTACCAAGGTGATGGCGGAAATGATGGTGCTCCTTCGGAAGCAAGGGGTTACAATTATCCCATACTTGGACGATCTCCTCATAAAGGCGAGGTCCAGGGAGCGGTTGCTGATCAGCGTAGCACACTCTCAGGAAGTGTTGCGACAGCACGGCTGGATTCTGAATATTCCAAAGTCGCAGCTGATTCCTACGACGCGTCTGCCCTTCCTGGGCATGATTCTGGACACAAACCAGAAAAAGGTGTTTCTCCCGGAGGAGAAGGCTCAGGAGCTCGTGACTCTGGTCAGAGACCTCCTAAAACCAAAACAGGTATCGGTGCATCACTGCACGCGAGTCCTGGGAAAGATGGTGGCGTCATACGAAGCCATTCCCTTCGGCAGGTTCCATGCGAGGATCTTTCAGTGGGATCTGTTGGACAAGTGGTCCGGATCGCATCTTCAGATGCATCGGCTGATCACCCTGTCCCCCAGGGCCAGGGTGTCTCTTCTGTGGTGGCTGCAAAGTGCTCACCTCCTCGAGGGCCGCAGGTTCGACATACAGGACTGGGTCCTGGTGACCACGGATGCAAGCCTCCGAGGATGGGGGGCAGTCACTCAGGGAAGAAACTTCCAGGGGCTGTGGTCAAGTCAGGAGACTTGTCTGCACATCAATATCCTGGAACTAAGGGCCATATACAACGCCCTGAGTCCAGCGGAGCCTCTGCTTCGAAACCAACCAGTGCTGATTCAGTCAGACAACATCACTGCAGTGGCCCATGTAAACCGCCAGGGCGGCACAAGATGCAGGGTGGCAATGGCAGAAGCTACCAGGATTCTTCGTTGGGCGGAGAATCACGTACTAGCACTGTCAGCAGTGTTCATTCCGGGAGTGGACAACTGGGAAGCAGACTTCCTCAGCAGGCACGACCTCCACCCGGGAGAGTGGGGACTTCATCAAGAAGTCTTCACGCAGATTGTAAATCGATGGGAACTGCCACAGGTGGACATGATGGCGTCCCGTCTCAACAAAAAGCTAAAAAGGTATTGCACCAGGTCAAGGGACCCTCAGGCGATAGCTGTGGACGCACTAGTCACACCGTGGGTGTTCCAGTCGGTCTATGTGTTTCCCCCTCTTCCTCTCATACCAAAGGTGCTGAGAATTGTAAGAAAAAGAGGAGTGAGAACAATACTCATTGTTCCGGATTGGCCAAGAAGGACTTGGTACCCGGAATTGCAAGAAATGCTCACAGAGGACCCATGGCCTCTGCCTCTCAGACAGGACCTGTTGCAACAAGAGCCCTGTTTGTTCCAAGACTTACCGCGGCTGCGTTTAACGGCATGGCGGTTGAATGCCGTATCCTAGCGGAAAAAGGCATTCCGGATGAAGTTATTCCTACGCTGATAAAGGCTAGGAAGGACGTGACAGCAAAGCATTATCAAAAAGAACTGGCTTCACTGCCTGAGGTTCAGACGTTTGTTAAGGGAGTGCTGCATATTCAGCCCCCTTTTGTGCCACCAGTGGCACCTTGTGATCTTAACGTGGTGTTGAGTTTCCTGAAATCCCACTGGTTTGAGCCACTTAAGACCGTGGAGCTAAAGTATCTCACGTGGAAAGTGGTCATGCTGTTGGCCTTAGCTTCGGCTAGGCGTGTGTCAGAATTGGCGGCTTTGTCATGTAAAAGCCCCTATCTGATTTTCCATATGGATAGGGCAGAATTGCGGACTCGTCCGCAATTTCTGCCAAAGGTGGTGTCATCCTTTCATTTGAACCAACCTATTGTGGTGCCTGCGGCTACTTGTGACTTGGAGGATTCCAAGTTGCTTGACGTAGTCCGGACTTTGAAGATTTATGTGACCAGAACGGCTGGAGTCAGGAAGACTGACTCGCTGTTTGTCCTGTATGCATCCAACAAGCTGGGTGCTCCCGCTTCAAAGCAAACTATTGCTCGCTGGATCTGTGGCACGATTCAGCAAGCTCATTCTGCGGCTGGATTGCCGCATCTAAAATCAGTGAAAGCCCATTCCACAAGAAAGGTGGGCTCGTCTTGGGCGGCTGCCCGAGGGGTCTCGGCATTACAGCTTTGCCGAGCTGCTACTTGGTCAGGTTTAAACACATTTGCAAAATTCTACAAGTTTGATACCCTGGCTGAGGAGGACCCTGTGTTTGCCCATTCAGTGCTGCAGAGTCATCCGCACTCTCCCGCCCGTTTGGGAGCTTTGGTATAATCCCCATGGTCCTTACGGAGTCCCCAGCATCCACTAGGACGTTAGAGAAAATAAGATTTTACTCACCGGTAAATCTATTTCTCGTAGTCCGTAGTGGATGCTGGGCGCCCGTCCCAGGTGCGGACTTTCTGCAATAAGTGTATATAGTTATTGCTTACTAAAGGGTTATGTTATGTGGCATCAGTTGAGTGATGCTTGTTTGTTGTTCATACTGTTAACTGGGTATGTTATCACAAGTTGTACGGTGTGATTGGTGTGGCTGGTATGAGTCTTACCCTGGATTCCAAATCCTTTCCTTGTACTGTCAGCTCTTCCGGGCACAGTTTCCTTAACGGAGGTCTGGAGGAGGGGCATAGAGGGAGGAGCCAGTGCACATCAGGTAGTACTGAATCTTTCTTTAGAGTGCCCAGTCTCCTGCGGAGCCCGTCTATTCCCCATGGTCCTTACGGAGTCCCCAGCATCCACTACGGACTACGAGAAATAGATTTACCTAGATTTACCGGTGAGTAAAATCTTATTTTCTGGGAATGGCGAGGCCAAGGTCTGCATCTAGAGAGGTAGATTTCTTGGCCTCTCAAGGCCCCCTGCGGCTGCTAGCCAGCGTAAGCTTAGGCTTACTCAGCTGTCCGTTTGCCGGGAACGATGGTCGCAATGTTGATCCCAGGCTGCCACGCCGGTCACAACACTGGGATTGCAGGGTATTTGCATTTTTAGTGATTGCATTTGCAGAGCTGCTTGCGTGCCGCCTTGCAAATGCAATCGATGCTGAATGAGGGCCTCTGTGTCCCCAGGTACAAGACACAAAGCTGGTCTCTTGCTATAGTTGTACCTATTGTAGAGAACACGGGCGGACGCTGTAACTCTATGCAGGTAGCAATCACATGACCTGTGTAATCACTTTTTTTTTTACAGTATTGAGGATGTTGCTGTATTTTCATCTGACTTTCAGTGTGACATTTCTTTTGTATCCCGGCGGAGATCATGATGTCCTTGTCTCTTTTCTCCTTTCCCAGGGATGAGGGAAGACTCCTACTTCTCTGGGATGAGGGACCACGGTTATTTTGCTTGCATTGTCAGGGGGAGAGAGTTTCTGCTGCTCTGCCCGGTCCACAGAAACAAGGAGTTGTCCAGATTCCTGACAGAAGATTTTCAGGGCATCACAGATTTCAACGATCTTCCCACCTCCTTGTTCGCCTGCAATGTCCACCAGTCCGTGTTTGAAGACGGGAGCAGCAAGGTAGGATTGTGGGGTCCCATGCAAATGCAGAGTGGGTGTTTTCCACAGTAACCCCATAGTGTGCAAACTGCCTGGCGGCTTGATTCAGAGATGTACCTGAATGCATTCGCAGCTACAAATGTGCACGCAGCGGCTGGGCTAAAATATGCAATTCTGATGTCTGTAGTTCCTAGCGAACTGATTGGCTGCAAGTGTGTGTGTGGAGGTGGGGCAAACAGCCGAGCTCCAGCTCTGATTGGCTGCATTCCAAGGATGCTGGTTGATGCCACCCTCTAAATAACCTATTTGAAAACTTAAGGTGGGTACACACTGTCCGATATATCGCCCGTTCTATTGCACGGCCGATATATCGCGGGTCCGTCGGCCAGTGTGTACGGCTTATTTGTCTGTGAACTCCGTCGTTCACAGACATATTGCGTCGGCCCCGCAGCACAGCCGACGGCCAATATATCGGTAGATATATTGGCGTGTCGCTGTGTGTGTGTACAGGCGGTCGGCCGACCGCCCATACACATGCTGCGGCGGCCGGCGGTGATTGACAGCTGAACTGGGCGGGCATGTGTACACGCCCGCCCAGTTCATGACGTCAGTCCCCGACGGATCGGGCAGTGTGTATGCACAGCACACTGCCCGATCCGTCCATAGATCTATCAATTGATCGGCAGATATATCTGTCAGTGTGTACCCACCTTTAGAATAAATCTGAGATGTCTGCTTTTGGTCCATGGACCGGCTGAGGAATGAAGCTGTAACATAGAAACGTGGCGCACTGATAACTGCAACAAAGTGCAGAGTAGCCTGAGACCCACGTGACTTCACCATGAAGATGGAGGAGCTGGGTATCTGGAGAAATGCGGGATGTTTGGCTGCATAGCATTGGGAATCTGTCCCACGCAGCTGGATGAACCTCATGTTATTACAGTGGGGCTTGTGGACAGATAGGTGGGGGAGCACACACGGGGTGGGGCCTTATCTTGTGCCTGAGAGAGCATTGAAGGAGTGGGTCAATGGCGGCTCTAGAGGTGGGGCTGCAGCACAGTCCACAGTTCAAATAGGGGAGCAACACCAACTGCCAGTGAGTCAGTTTGGGATGACAGTTGGTTCCAGTTGGTGTGTCTCCCCTGGACTGTGCTGCAGCCCCACCTCTGAAGCGGCCACTGGTGGGGGGCATACCCATGGTAGGCCCTGCTGCAGGATGTCACTGCTGCTAATGGGAGCTGAAAGCCGGAGGTGTGTGCACATGTGAGACACTCAGTGTGCGTGACTGGATCGACCAGCCTGTAAAATGGGATTTTATAGGCGACAACTGGGTGGTTACTGGCCATCTCATGGGAGTACTGGTGGCGTGTAGCCCAATCTTATGCTTGTTTAATGCAAATGGGGGACGCCTGTTTCAGGGAAAGAAGTGGACGGTGCGAGGCATACGCATGTAGATGGACAGATACTCACATACATGGCCAGATACTCACGTAGATGGAGAGATACTTATGTAGATGGAGAGATACTCGCTTAGACGGACATATACTCACATAGAAGGACACATACTCACGTAGATGGACAGAATTTGCAGAGGTCTGCGAACAGATAGTCGCCGCTCTGAGAGAGTGAAAATCCGCCCCGTGCAAGTGTGCCAAGGTATGTGTACGCCGTGCGAAAACTTCACCAGACAGCGGACATCTGCAAATCACTTCGCAACTCACTCACCATCTAATGATTTTCCAGTCTGTGCAGTGTGTGCGCAGCCCAGAACTTACTCCTACAGTGTGATACAAACAGGCTGATCGGGCCGGAGCTGACGTCGAACACCCTCCCAGAAAACGGCCAGTTACCACCAACAAACGTCCTCTTCCTGACAATCACCTTGCGTACACCTAGTGATCGTAATTTTCGCACCATTCTGTCGCTGTTTGGTGACGTGCCTGCACATTGCGGTGCATACGCATGCGTAGTCATTTGATAATCGGCCGCTGAGCGAATTCGCACAACGGCGATCAGGTCTGAATCAGGCCCATAGATAGATATTCGCATAGACGCCCATATACAGATGTGTCCTCTTACATCCTTGCTGCAGTCACGCTAAACAGCTCTTCAAGTCGCACCATGGCAGTGCGAGACTCTGTAGTGCCATGCATCTTTGTTTGCATTTTATGCCGCGAAAATGCATTTTAGTCACAAATAGTAATGCAATATGACTCACAAGCAGATCGTGCTGATTAAAATGATATGCAGCATGCCTATATTCTGTCTGTAATTGCGCCTGTATCTGCATCCAAAATGCCACATTACAGTAATTTCCAGGAAAACACTGTAGCATAGGATTTGGTATGCAGATACAGTCACAGTCACACACAGAATATATAGGCATGCTGCATATCATTTTAATCAGCATGATCTGCTTGTGCATTCTGACAAGTCGGGTTTCCCGACTTGTCGGAAAAAATGGGGGCGTAATTAATAGGTGGGAACCTCTTCCGACCTAAAACTGTCGGAAGCTGCCGTCTTTCCGACAAGATGGCAGCTTCCGACAGTTATTGAATATATCCCTGAGTCTCTGAATCTGTACATTAATTGCTACAATGTAGCAGCTGCAGCTTTTTTCTAACAAAGGCCCCCATTTATCAAGCCTTGGAGAGTGATAAATAGCACGGTGATAAAGTACCAACCAATCAGCTCCTAACTGTCATGTTACAGTCTGGGTTTGAAAATGACAGTTAGGAACTGATTGGTTGGTACTTTAGCACTGTGCTATTTATCACTCTCCCAAGTCTTGATAAATCTGGGACGAAGTTCTGTTCTGCTCTGTATACAGACTCAGTCACACACAATATACAAGTGTCATATATCAAATTATACAGCACAGTCTCCTCATGCGTCCTACTCACACTGCATTGTGACTAAGGTACATTTTCAGCAATAAAAGACGCTTGATGTTAGCAGAGCTGCAGGGGACCTGGCGGCTCACTGAGGCCAGACATCTTGCGCAGCATGGCGTATTGCGGCTGGATGTATGAGGACGCATCTGTAATTGAAGCTCATTAAACGCCTGTTAATTGCATAACAACAGTTGAAGCTGCTTGTAGAGTTACTCCGTACTAATTCCCCCTCATGGCTCATATACCATTATATCAGCTTTGTATTTTATGGTCCCTTAAAATTGGCAATAAAATGTGTACAGAGTAACAGGGAGATCAGGGGAACTGCGAGACTGTGCTGGGAGCGTTCCACAAGCCTTACACTAATCTGCTGCGTGTGTTGCCGGTCACTGGCAGCTAATTACACCTCTCACCTAACCATTCCCTCCAGAGCACACTGCTCCCTGCTTTCCTACACATTGTCACATTGCTGAGATACAACACAGTCTTATCTCTGTTACCATAATAATAAGGTTACTATAGCCTGCAGGTCACTATAGACTGCGGGTCACTATAGACTGCAGGTCACCATAGACTGCGGGTCACTATAGACTGCGGGTTACTATAGACTGCAGGTCACTATAGACTGCGGGTTACTATACACTGCAGGTCACTATAAACTGCAGGTTACTATAGACTGCGGGTCACTATAGACTGCAGGTCACTATAGAGTGCAGGTTACTACTGAGTGCAGGTTACTACTGAGTGCAGGTTACTACTGAGTGCAGGTTACTATAGAGTGCAGGTTACTATAGAGTGCAGGTTACTATAGAGTGCAGGTACCTATAGACTGCAGGTACCTATAGACTGCAGGTCACTATAGACTGTAGGATACTATAGACTGCCGGTCTCTATAGACTGCCGGTCACTATAGACTGTAGGTTACGATAGCTTCAGGTCCCTAAAATCTGCAGGTCACTATAGACTGCAGGTCACTATAGACTGCAGGTTACAATAGACTGTAGGTTACGATAGCTTCAGGTCACAATTGACTGCAGGTTACTATAGAGTGCAGGTTACTATAGAGTGCAGGTTACTATAGAGTGCAGGTTACTATAGTCTGCAGGTCACTAAAATCTGCAGGTCACTAAAATCTGCAGGTCATTATAGACTGTAGGTCACTATAGTCTGCAGGTTACGATAGACTGCATGTCACGATAGGCAGCAGGTCACTATAGACTGCAGGTCATGATAGACTGCAGGTCACTATAGTCTGCAGGTCACTATAGTCTGCAGGTCACTATAGTCTGCAGGTCACGATAGACTGCAGGTCACGATAGACTGCAGGTCACGATAGACTGCAGGATACTATAGACTGTAGGTCACTATGGACTGCCGGTCTCTATAGACTGCCGGTCTCTATAGACTGCAGGTTACGATAGACTGCAGGTCACTATAGACTGCAGGTTTCTATAGACTGCTGGTCACTATAGTCTGCAGGTTACTATACACTGCTGGTCACTATAGACTTGAGGTTACTATAGACTGCAGGGGACATTTGTCATAAAAAGGTCCAAATGAATCTGTTCATCAGTCGCATACATACAGTAGGTACATTATTCCATTGTACCTGTATATGTATAGCTACTTACTAACTCTCCTGTGGCAGCTTCTGGTGATATCACCGCTACATCACTTTGGGGGAGATTTATCAAAGCTTGGAGAGAGATAAGGCAGAGAGAGATAATGTACCAGGCAATCAGCTCCTAACTGCCGTGTTACAGGCTGTGTTTCAAAAATGACAGTTAGGAGCTGATTGGTTGGGAGTTTAGCGATCTCCACTTTGATATATCACCCCCTTTGTCCTAAACGTCACCCATTGAGGGAGATATATCACAACCTAAAGAGGACAAGAGGAGGTGTTGTCCGCAGCATCCAATCAGATTCTACCTATCGGTTATGTAGTGCTTCCTATAAAATTATAGCTAAAATCTGCTTGGTTGCTAAGGGCAACGCCTCCACATCTCCTCTTCTGAAGATGAGATAGTTCTCCCCCATTGTCTGCACACAGTAGAAGCAGCCATTTTGTGGCCTGCACCAGGGGTGCTTTAAGAGAGGAGGAGGCCCGGGTGCAGCCTCCTCCGCTCGGATCCCCTCCTTTCTGCTGTCAGTGGAGAGTGTGCACCGTGTGTCACCACACCTGGTGACGCCTCTGCTGCTGACTTAACGGTCAGTTAGAATTTGGAGGTGGACATAGGCTGATTAATAGCAAGAGATATTATAATGAAATGTATTATGGTTTGTATGCTGCTAATTCCTCCGATCACATGCAATTGCTATATTAAACTAGACTTTAATGCTGTAAAATGGGGAGTGAATTCTATCATTAAGGAACAATGACCTGACCGAGACATTTTGAACCCATAAATTTAGTACCTACAGGTTTGCAAAAACATTGAATTTTTTCATATATTTCTCATGGTTCCTTCAGGGCAAATGTTATTGGTGATGGGACGATGGCTTCTATATTAATGCCGTGCAGGTTCATACTGATCCCATGTTGCTGTAGCTGTTATGTTTTTTTTTTTTTTTGTGCAGTCTGAAACTAGAGTGTATATTGTATATAGATTGTTTTACTAAATAGTTATTCTTGGTTTCAGGTAATGGTTATACTTTGGCCCCATTTCCGCTTGCTAGAGGGACTCGTCGTGGTTGTCCTCTGTCCCCGGCCCTCTTTGCTATTGAGCCCCTGGAGTGTCTTTTGCGCACTGATCCTGATGTCTGTGGTCTCAGAGCTGGGGTGGTGGAGGATGTTGTAGCATTATCTGCTTATTCTTAGCAGACGCTGATGACTCTTTGGAGTCAGTATTTTGTAAAGGCCTATGTGGTTTTCTCTGGGTTACTTATTAATTGGGATAAGTCCAACATGTTTCCTATATCAGGCAATTTACCAGACGTTGAGCAATCCCTTTGTCCCTTACAGTGGACTTTACGGTTTAAGTACCTGGGGGTGTGGATTACGCTTCAAGCCTCGGATTACGTGACTCAAAATATAGATCCCGTTACATCTCATTTCAGAGTACGAGCCCATACATGAAAGAAATTGCCCCTGACTGTTGTGGGTTGCGTTAACCTATTAAAAATGTCCATCCAACCTAAACACCTATATCACCTGCAGCACTCTCCTGTTTACATTCCTAAAAAAGTGTTTCCTGGTATCAACAGTATACGAATTTCCTTTATTTGGGGGAATACGCCAGCTAGGGTTGCCATCAAAGCCTGATACAAGTCTAAGGCGTCAGGTGGTTTAGGCCTCCCCAGTCTCAGGTAGTATTACATTGCCCCACAATTGGTTCACCTGACTAGCTGGACCCGTGAGACTGAGGGTTCAACTTTGGTGGGATATTTGGCCAAGCGGGTGGGGTCCTCCCTTTCTGCTATGCAATTTCTGCTTTCTGGCTCCTCTCCTCCTGGTCTTCCTCCTTTACTTCAACAAGCCCCATTGGTTTGGCGATATGCCCACCCTCTATTCAGCTGGTCCGACTCTGATGCTGATTCCCCTCTATGGTTTAACACTTTCTGAACTGCATAAAATCTCCTCAGATAATATTTGGGTGCTGAATAGATAGTTGCACCTACGGCAAGCGGTGCAGGCTCCAATTGTGTGTACCCCTCCCGCTCTGTCACCCTACCCAGTTTTCTCTAACGTCCTAGTGGATGCTGGGGACTCCGTCAGGACCATGGGGAATAGCGGGCTCCGCAGGAGACAGGGCACATCTAAAAAAGCTTTTAGGTCACATGGTGCGTACTGGCTCCTCCCCCTATGACCCTCCTCCAAGCCTCAGTTAGGTTTTTGTGCCCGTCCGAGAGGGTGCAATCTAGGTGGCTCTCTTAAAGAGCTGTTTAGAAAAGTTTTTTTTTAGGTTTCAATCTCAGTGATTCCTGCTGGCAACAGGATCACTGCATCGAGGGACTTAGGGGAGAGATTTCCAACTCACCTGCGTGCAGGATGGATTGGAGTCTTAGGCTACTGGACACTTAGCTCCAGAGGGAGTCGGAACACAGGTCAGCCTGGGGTTCGTCCCGGAGCCGCGCCGCCGATCCCCCTTACAGACGCTGAAGAGACGGCAGAACGGAGGTCCGGAAAACAGGCGGCAGAAGACTCCACAGTCTTCATGAAGGTAGCGCACAGCACTGCAGCTGTGCGCCATTGTTGTCACACGGCTCACTGACTCAGTCACGGAGGGTGCAGGGCGCTGCTGGGGGCGCCCTGGGCAGCAATATAATTACCTTTAGTGGCAAAATAAATACATCACATATACCCATTAAGGCTATATGTATGTATTTTGACCCAGGCCAGTTTCTTAAAAACCGGGAGAAAAATCCCGCCGAAAAAGGGGCGGAGCTTATTCTCCTCAGCACTCAGCGCCATTTTCCTGCTCAGCTCCGCTGGTGAGGAAGGCTCCCAGGACTCTCCCCTGCACTGCACTACAGAAACAGGGTAACAAAGAGAAGGGGGGCATAAATTGGCGATATTTATATATTAAGAGCGCATATATAGTAAACAACACCTTCTAGGGTTGTTTATATACATTTATAGCGCTTTTGGTGTGTGCTGGCAAACTCTCCCTCTGTCTCCCCAAAGGGCTAAGGGGTCCTGTCTTCGATTAGAGCATTCCCTGTGTGGCTGCTGTGTGTCGGTACGTGTGTGTCGACATGTATGAGGACGATGTTGGTGTGGAGGCAGAGCAATTGCCGATGATGGTAATGTCACCCCCTAGGGAGTCGACACCGGAATGGATGGCTTTAGTTATGGAATTACGTGATAATGTCAGCACACTACAAAAGTCAGTTGACGAAATAAGACGCCCGGCAAACCAGTTAGTACCGGTTCAGGCGTCTCAGACACCGTCAGGGGCTGTAAAACGTCCTTTACCTCAGTCAGTCGACACGGGTACCGACACAGATGAATCTAGTGTCGACGGTGAAGAAACAAACGTATTTTCCAATAGGGCCACACGTTATATGATCACGGCAATGAAGGAGGCGTTGCAGATCTCTGATACTGCTGGTACCTCAAAAAGGGGTATTATGTGGGGGGTGAAAAAACTACCTGTATTTTTCCCAGAATCAGAGGAATTGAATGATGTGTGTGATGAAGCGTGGGTTACCCCCGATAGAAAATTGCTAATTTCAAAGAAGTTATTGGCATTATACCCTTTCCCACCAGAGGTTAGGGCGCGCTGGGAAACACCCCCTAAGGTGGATAAGGCGCTCACACGTTTATCAAAGCAAGTGGCGTTGCCGTCTCCTGATACGGCCGCCCTCAAGGATCCAGCAGATAGGAGGCTGGAAACTACACTGAAGAGTATATACACACATACTGGTGTTATACTGCGACCGGCAATAGCCTCAGCCTGGATGTGCAGTGCTGGGGTAGTGTGGTTGGATTCTCTGACTGAAAATATTGAGACCCTGGATAGGGACAGTATTTTATTGACTCTAGAGCAATTAAAGGATGCTTTTCTTTATATGCGAGATGCTCAGAGGGATGTTTGTACTCTAGCATCAAGAGTAAGCGCGATGTCCATATCTGCCAGAAGAAGTTTATGGACGCGACAGTGGTCAGGTGATGCGGATTCCAAGAGGCATATGGAAGTATTGCCATATAAAGGAGAGGAATTGTTTGGGGTCGGTCTTTCGGACCTGGTGACCACGGCAACTGCCGGCAAATCCACCTTTTTACCTCAGACCCCTTCACAACAGAAAAAGACACCGTCTTTTCAGCCGCAGTCCTTTCGCTCCTATAAAATGCGACCAAAAGGACAGTCTTATCTGCCGAGAGGCAGAGGAAAGGGTAAGAAAGGGCAGCACGCAGCCCCTGCCCAGGAAAAGAAGCCCGCCCCGGCTTCTACAAAGCCATCAGCATGACGCTGGGGCTTTACAAGCGGACTCAGGAACGGTGGGGGGTCGACTCAAGATTTTCAGCAATCAATGGGCTCACTCACAAGTGGACCCGTGGGTCCTGCAGATAATATCTCAGGGTTACATGCTGGAGTTCGAAAGGTTTCCCCCTCGCCGGTTCCTAAAGTCTGCTTTACCAACGTCTCCCTCAGAAAGGACGTCGGTTTTGGAAGCCATTCACAAGCTGTATTCTCAGCAGGTGATAGTCAAGGTACCCCTCCTACAACAGGGAAAGGGGTATTATTCCACTCTATTTGTGGTACCGAAACCGGACGGTTCGGTAAGGCCTATTCTAAATCTGAAATCCTTGAACCTGTACATACAGAAATTCAAGTTCAAGATGGAGTCACTCAGGGCAGTGATAGCGAATCTGGAAGAAGGAGACTTCATGGTGTCCTTGGACATAAAAGATGCTTATCTACATGTCCCGATTTACCCCTCACACCAAGGGTATCTCAGGTTCGTGATACAAGACTGTCATTATCAGTTTCAAACGCTGCCGTTTGGTTTGTCCACGGCCCCTCGGGTCTTTACCAAGGTAAGGACCGAAATGATGGTTCTTCTACGAAGAAAAGGCGTATTAATTATCCCATACTTGGACGATCTCCTGATAAGGGCAAAGTCCAGAGAACAGCTGGAAGTCGGTGTGGCGCTAACACAAGTAGTGCTTTAGCAACACGGGTGGATTCTAAATCTTCCAAAATCTCAATTGACCCCGACAACGCATCTGTTGTTCCTGGGTATGATTCTGGACACGGTTCAGAAAAAGGTATTTCTCCCGGAAGAGAAAGCAAGGGAGTTATCCGAACTTGTCAGGAACCTCCTAAAACCAGGAACTGTGTCAGTACATCAATGCACAAGAGTCCTGGGAAAGATGGTGGCTTCGTACGAAGCGACTCCATTCGGCAGATTCCATGCACGGACATTTCAGTGGGATCTGCTGGACAAATGGTCCGGATCGCATCTGCACATGCATCAGCGGATAACACTGTCACCGAGAACAAGGTTGTCTCTCCTGTGGTGGTTGCAGACTGCCCATCTGTTAGTGGGCCGCAGATTCGGCATACAGGACTGGGTCCTGGTGACTACGGATGCCAGCCTACGAGGTTGGGGAGCAGTCACAAAGGGAAGAAACTTCCAGGGCGTGTGGTCAAACCTGGAGACGTCTCTTCACATAAATATACTGGAGCTAAGAGCGATCTACAATGCTCTAAGTCTGGCAAAACCGCTGCTTCAGGGTCAGCCGGTGTTGATCCAGTCCGACAACATCACGGCAGTCGCCCACGTAAACCGACAAGGCGGCACGAGAAGCAGGAGTGCAATGGCAGAAGCTGCAAGGATTCTGCGCTGGGCGGAGAATCATGTCATAGCACTGTCAGCAGTGTTCATCCCGGGAGTGGACAACTGGGAAGCAGATTTCCTCAGCAGACACGACCTTCACCCGGGAGAGTGGGGACTTCATCCAGAAGTTTTCCACATGATTGTGAACCGTTGGGAAAAACCAAAGGTGGACATGATGGCGTCTCGCCTCAACAAAAAATTGGACAGGTATTGCGCCAGGTCAAGAGACCCTCAGGCAATAGCTGTGGACGCTCTGGTAACACCGTGGGTGTACCAGTCAGTGTATGTGTTCCCTCCTCTGCCTCTCATACCAAAGGTACTGAGAATTATACGGAAAAGAGGAGTAAGAACGATACTGGTGGCTCCGGACTGGCCAAGAAGAACTTGGTATCCGGAACTTCAAGAGATGCTCACGGAGGATCCGTGGCCTCTACCTCTAAGAAGGGATCTGCTTCAGCAGGGACCTTGTATGTTCCAAGACTTACCGCGTCTGCGTTTGACGGCATGGCGGTTGAACGCCGGATTCTAAAAGAAAAGGGCATTCCAGAGGAAGTTATTCCTACCTTGATTAAGGCTAGAAAGGAAGTGACTGTACAACATTATCACCGCATTTGGCGAAAATATGTTGCGTGGTGTGAGGCCAAGAAGGCTCCAACGGAAGAATTTCAATTGGGTCGATTCTTACATTTCCTGCAAGCAGGATTGTCTATGGGCCTAAAATTGGGGTCCATTAAAGTTCAAATTTCGGCCTTATCAATTTTCTTCCAGAAGGAATTGGCGTCAGTGCCTGAAGTACAAACTTTTGTCAAAGGTGTACTACATATACAACCCCCAATAGTGCCTCCAGTGGCACCGTGGGATTTGAACGTGGTTCTAAATTTTCTCAAATCTCATTGGTTTGAGCCGTTAAAATCGGTAGAATTAAAATACCTTACATGGAAGGTAACCATGCTGTTGGCCCTGGCTTCTGCCAGGAGAGTTTCAGAGTTGGCAGCTTTGTCATACAAGAGCCCATATCTGATATTCCATTCGGACAGGGCAGAATTGAGGACACGTCCTCAATTTCTCCCTAAGGTGGTTTCGGCATTTCACTTAAACCAGCCTATTGTGGTGCCTGCGGCTACTAGCGACTTGGAGGACTCCAAGTTACTGGACGTTGTCAGAGCATTAAAAATATATATTTCAAGGACAGCTGGAGTCAGAAAAACTGACTCGTTGTTTACATTGTATGCACCCAACAAGATGGGTGCTCCTGCGTCTAAACAGACGATTGCACGTTGGATCTGTAGCACAATCCAACTTGCACATTCTGTGGCAGGCGTGCCACAGCCTAAATCTGTAAAGGCCCACTCCACAAGGAAGGTGGGCTCATCTTGGGCGGCTGCCCGAGGGGTCTCGGCATTACAACTTTGCCGAGCAGCTACGTGGTCAGGGGAGAACACGTTTGTAAAATTTTACAAATTTGATACTCTGGCTAAAGAGGACCTGGAGTTTTCTCATTCGGTGCTGCAGAGTCATCCGCACTCTCCCGCCCGTTTGGGAGCTTTGGTATAATCCCCATGGTCCTGACGGAGTCCCCAGCATCCACTAGGACGTTAGAGAAAATAAGAATTTACTTACCGATAATTCTATTTCTCATAGTCCGTAGTGGATGCTGGGCGCCCATCCCAAGTGCGGATTGTCTGCAATGCTTGTACATAGTTATTGTTACAAAATCGGGTTATTACTGTTGTTGTGAGCCATCTTTTCAGAGGCTACTTCGTTTTGTTATCATACTGTTAACTGGGTTCAGATCACAAGTTGTACGGTGTGATTGGTGTGGCTGGTATGAGTCTTACCCGGGATTCAAGATCCTTCCTTATTGTGTACGCTCGTCCGGGCACAGTACCTAACTGAGGCTTGGAGGAGGGTCATAGGGGGAGGAGCCAGTACGCACCATGTGACCTAAAAGCTTTTTTAGATGTGCCCTGTCTCCTGCGGAGCCCGCTATTCCCCATGGTCCTGACGGAGTCCCCAGCATCCACTACGGACTATGAGAAATAGAATTATCGGTAAGTAAATTCTTATTATATTATTGGTTGGGCTCTAGGGGTCAAATTTCCACAAGTTTATGCTACACTCAATGCCAAACTCTTCCAAGGCCTCCTTGATCCCCTCAAACTTAAAAGGGAGACGGATATAGGTTCACTCTAAAGAACACTGGGTGCAAATCCTGGGTTCTAATAAATATATCACTCCCTGCGTTAGATACCAGTCAGTGTTTTTTTATATTCTCCACAGAGTACTGGTGTCCCCCCCCCCCTGGGGGAAATTTGGGGTGATATTCTATCTACGGACCCCTCTCTTCCTCCACTATCACATATAATCTGTCTACCTGGTTTAGATTTAGAGGAGACACATTCCCTGGTGCTTTACCGCTATACTTTATGCCTTACCACCATGGCTAAGGTGATTGCGGCGAGGTCCTGGTTTGCATCTAATCCCCCTGACCCTTATAAATGGAGAGCCTTAGTTTGTGATGTGGCTAAACACGAAAGGCAGCTATTTAAAAGCCTCAGCTCTGTCTTAGTTCCATGATAAGTGGGATAGATGGTGTCTTTCCAGGCTGGGTAGGGGAGAGGGATCATCGAGGGACTCCTGGACTACCTGTATTATTACAGTGTCCAGGTTGTGGTGGTGTGTCTCCTTGGCGGCTTTCAACATCTTGTTAACACCTCGTCTGTTCCTGAGGTGTCTCTAATTAAATTTGCACTTTTTTTTTCTTTCGACGATTTATTTATTTGTGTCACTGTTTGTCTCTGTGTACTTTGTAGTACCCGTAACTGGTTTCTAGCTGCAATGCACTGTTTGCACTTGTGTTCTGTGTACTTTGCTGATGATGCGGGAGGCAGTCAATTTACTGGCTGTCGGGATTCTGCCTGTCAGGATACCGATGCGGAAATCCAGACACCCGGTGAAATAGCGGCGGTCAGAATCCCGACCGCAGGCTGGAATCCCCACTTGAGCAGTGGTCCACACCACCACCCAGGGGGGAATATAACCCTGTAGCAAGCAAAGGTCACCACCGGGCCCAAAGCGTGGCGAGCCCGCGAGGGGACACGCTGCCCTCACCGCTGGTATCACGGCTCTCGGAAAAACCCGGCGTCGGTCTCCTGACAGACAGCAATGATATCATACTGATCCCATGACGGTATGGTTGTTGTTTTGTTTGTTTTGTATTGTTTACTAAAAATGTAAATAAAAAATACCTGATTTAAAAAAAAAAGTTATTGTTGGGGACAGTAATTCTCATCATTGTTTGGAATTTAATAACTACAGTACCTTACTTTGGCGATATTAAACCGGCAACAATAGGGGTGCCACCGGTGACGGACAATGCAGACTGACAGGAATAATATAAGCGTCTGTTTCCTGTAACTAGCAGAAGTGTCGCTCTTTGGACAGCGTGTACTGTGACCTGACAAGCTGCGCTTGGGGGCCGGGGGTCACCTTGTGCATGACACAGGCAAGAATGTGTGTTTCGTAGTATTATCTCTGGCTGTTATATTTGTACTAGGTAACGAGAAGGGTTTCCCTGCGTGCACATGAAGGCTCCCCCCACAGCTAGAGAAGGGTGGTCTCAACCAAATATGATTAATGCCAAGGAGCAAGCAGCAGCCTACTTAGAGAAGACGCCAGGTGCAGCGGAGGATTCTCCCGCCGTTACTCTCCGTCACCCTGAACAGAAAGCCATAGAGACAATACATTATGTTCCGTTAAATCTGAATGCTGCAATGGATGTAAGAAAACAAATACCCTCCGTGGGCTGCTGTGATAAAAGGTAGTGCTCAGGTGTGTCCTGATGGGTTTTTGGCATCAGTGGATATTTCTCTAACGTCCTAGTGGATGCTGGGGACTCCGTCAGGACCATGGGGAATAGCGGCTCCGCAGGAGACAGGGCACATCTAAAGAAAGCTTTTAGGATCACATGGTGTGTACTGGCTCCTCCCCCTATGACCCTCCTCCAAGCCTCAGTTAGGTTTTTGTGCCCGTCCGAGCAGGGTGCAATCTAGGTGGCTCTCCTAAAGAGCTGCTTAGAAAAAGTTTTTTTAGGTTTTAAATCTCAGTGAGTCCTGCTGGCAACAGGCTCACTGCATCGAGGGACTTAGGGGAGAGATTTTCAACTCACCTGCGTGCAGGATGGATTGGAGTCTTAGGCTACTGGACATAGCTTCAGAGGGAGTCGGAACACAGGTCATCCTGGGGTTCGTCCCGGAGCCGCGCCGCCGACCCCCCTTACAGATGCTGAAGATCGGAGGTCCGGAAACAGGCGGCAGAAGACTCTTCAGTCTTCATGAAGGTAGCGCACAGCACGGCAGCTGTGCGCCATTGTTGCTACACACTTCTCACTGACCAGTCACGGAGGGTGCAGGGCGCTGCTGGGGGCGCCCTGGGCAGCAATATTAAATACCTTTTAGTGGCAAAGAATACATCACATATAGCCATTAAGGCTATATGTATGTATTTAACCCAGGCCAGTTTTCTCAAAACCCGGGAGAAAAGCCTGCCGAAAAGGGGGCGGAGCTTATTCTCCTCAGCACTCAGCGCCATTTTCCTGCTCAGCTCCGCTGTGAGGAAGGCTCCCAGGACTCTCCCCTGCACTGCACTACAGAAACAGGGTAACAAAGAGAAGGGGGGCATAAATTGGCGATATTTATATATTAAAAGCGCTTATAACAAAAACAACACCTTTTAGGGTTGTTTATATACATTTATAGCGCTTTTGGTGTGTGCTGGCAAACTCTCCCTCTGTCTCCCCAAAGGGCTAAGGGGGTCCTGTCTTCGATTAGAGCATTCCCTGTGTGGCTGCTGTGTGTCGGTACGTGTGTGTCGACATGTATGAGGACGATGTTGGTGTGGAGGCAGAGCAATTGCCGGTAATGGTGATGTCACCCCCTAGGGAGTCGACACCGGAATGGATGGCTTTAGTTATGGAATTACGTGATAATGTTAGTACATTACAAAAGTCAGTAGACGAAATGAGACGGCCGGAAAACCAGTCAGTACCGGCTCAGGCGTCTCAGACACCGTCAGGGGCCGTAAAACGTCCCTTACCTCAGTCAGTCGACACGGGTACCGACAGATGAATCTAGTGTCGACGGTGAAGAAACAAACGTATTTTCCAACAGGGCCACACGTTATATGATCACGGCAATGAAGGAGGCTTTGCAGATCTCTGATACTGCTGGTACCTCAAAAAGGGGTATTATGTGGGGGGTGAAAAAACTACCTGTATTTTTCCCAGAATCAGAGGAATTGAATGACGTGTGTGATGAAGCGTGGGTTAACCCAGATAGAAAACTGCTAATTTCTAAGAAGTTATTGGCATTATACCCTTTCCCACCAGAGGTTAGGAAGCGCTGGGAAACACCCCCTAGGGTGGATAAGGCGCTCACACGTTTATCAAAGCAAGTGGCGTTGCCGTCTCCTGATACGGCCGCCCTCAAGGAACTACCCTGAAAAGTATATACACTCATACTGGTGTTATACTGCGACCGGCAATAGCCTCAGCCTGGATGTGCAGTGCTGGGGTAGTGTGGTTGGATTCCCTGACTGAAAATATTGATACCCTGGATAGGGACAGTATTTTATTGACTCTAGAGCAATTAAAGGATGCGTTTCTTTATATGCGAGATGCTCAGAGGGATATTTGTACTCTAGCATCAAGAGTAAGTGCGATGTCCATATCTGCCAGAAGAAGTTTATGGACGCGACAGTGGTCAGGTGATGCGGATTCCAAAAGGCATATGGAAGTATTGCCATATAAAGGAGAGGAATTATTTGGGGTCGGTCTATCGGATCTGGTGGCCACGGCAACTGCCGGCAAATCCACTTTTTTACCTCAGACCCCCTCCCAACAGAAAAAGACACCGTCTTTTCAGCCGCAGTCCTTTCGCTCCTATAAAAACAAGCGAGCAAAAGGACAGTCTTATCTGCCGCGAGGCAGAGGAAAGGGTAAGAGAGGGCAGCAAGCAGCCCCTGCCCAGGACCAGAAGCCCGCCCCGGGTTCTACAAAGCCATCAGCATGACGCTGGGGCTTTACAAGCGGACTCAGGAGCGGTGGGGGGTCGACTAAAGATTTTCAGCAATCAGTGGGCTCGCTCACAGGTGGACCCGTGGATCCTGCAGATAGTATCTCAGGGTTACATGTTGGAGTTCGAAAGGTCTCCCCCTCGCCGGTTCCTAAAGTCTGCTTTACCAACGTCTCCCTCAGAAAGGACGACGGTATTGGAAGCCATTCACAAGCTGTATTCTCAGCAGGTGATAGTCAAGGTACCCCTCCTACAACAGGGAAAGGGGTATTATTCCACACTATTTGTGGTACCGAAGCCGGACGGTTCGGTAAGACCTATTCTAAATCTGAAATCCTTGAACCTGTACATACAGAAATTCAAGTTCAAGATGGAGTCACTCAGAGCAGTGATAGCGAATCTGGAAGAAGGGGACTTCATGGTGTCCCTGGACATAAAAGATGCTTATCTGCATGTCCCAATTTACCCCTCACACCAAGGGTATCTCAGGTTCGTGATACAAGACTGTCATTATCAGTTTCAAACGCTGCCGTTTGGTTTGTCCACGGCCCCTCGGGTCTTTACCAAGGTAATGACCGAAATGATGGTTCTTCTACGAAGAAAAGGCGTATTAATTATCCCTTACTTGGACGATCTCCTGATAAGGGCAAAGTCCAGAGAACAGCTGGAAGTCGGTGTAGCACTAACCCAAGTAGTGCTTCAGCAACACGGGTGGATTCTGAATCTTCCAAAATCTCAATTGACCCCGACAACACGTCTGTTGTTCCTGGGAATGATTCTGGACACGGTTCAGAAAAAGGTGTTTCTCCCGGAGGAGAAAGCAAGGGAGTTATCCGAACTGGTCAGGAACCTCCTAAAACCAGGAACTGTGTCAGTACATCAATGCACAAGAGTCCTGGGAAAGATGGTGGCTTCTTACGAAGCAATTCCATTCGGCAGATTCCATGCACGAACATTTCAGTGGGATCTGCTGGACAAATGGTCCGGATCGCATCTGCACATGCATCAGCGGATAACACTGTCACCAAGAACAAGGTTGTCTCTCCTGTGGTGGTTGCAGAGTGCCCATCTGTTAGAGGGCCGCAGGTTCGGCATACAGGACTGGGTCCTGGTGACTACGGATGCCAGCCTACGGGGCTGGGGAGCAGTCACACAGGGAAGAAACTTCCAGGGTGTATGGTCAGACCTGGAGACGTCTCTTCACATAAATATACTGGAGCTAAGAGCGATATACAATGCTCTAAGCTTGGCAAAACCGCTGCTTCAGGGTCAGCCGGTGTTGATCCAGTCGGACAACATCACGGCAGTCGCCCACGTAAACAGACAAGGCGGCACGAGAAGCAGAAGAGCAATGACAGAAGCTGCAAGGATTCTTCGCTGGGCGGAAAATCATGTCATAGCACTGTCAGCAGTGTTCATCCCGGGAGTGGACAACTGGGAAGCAGACTTCCTCAGCAGACACGACCTTCACCCGGGAGAGTGGGGACTTCATCCGGAAGTTTTCCACATGATTGTGAACCGTTGGGAAAAACCAAAGGTGGATATGATGGCGTCTCGCCTCAACAAAAAACTGGACAGATATTGCGCCAGGTCAAGAGATCCTCAGGCAATAGCTGTGGACGCTCTGGTAACACCATGGGTGTACCAGTCAGTGTATGTGTTTCCTCCTCTGCCTCTCATACCAAAGGTACTGAGAATTATTCGGAAAAGGGGAGTAAGAACAATACTAGTGGCTCCGGATTGGCCAAGAAGAACTTGGTATCCGGAACTTCAAGAGATGCTCACGGAGGATCCGTGGCCTCTACCTCTAAGAAGGGATCTGCTTCAGCAGGGACCTTGTATGTTCCAAGACTTACCGCGACTGCGTTTGACGGCATGGCGGTTGAACGCCGGATTCTAAAAGAAAAGGGCATTCCAGAGGAAGTTATTCCTACCTTGATTAAGGCTAGGAAGGAAGTGACCGCACAACATTATCACCGCATTTGGAGAAAATATGTTGCGTGGTGTGAAGCCAAGAAGGCCCCAACGGAAGAATTTCAATTGGGTCGATTCTTACATTTCCTGCAGGCAGGATTGTCTATGGGCCTCAAATTGGGGTCTATTAAAGTTCAAATTTCGGCCTTATCAATCTTCTTCCAGAAGGAATTGGCTTCAGTGCCTGAAGTACAAACTTTTGTCAAGGGTGTACTACATATACAGCCCCCCATTGTGCCCCCAGTGGCACCGTGGGATCTAAACGTAGTTTTGGATTTTCTCAAATCTCATTGGTTTGAGCCTCTCAAATCTGTAGATTTGAAGTATCTTACATGGAAAGTAACCATGCTACTGGCCCTGGCTTCAGCCAGGAGAGTTTCAGAGTTGGTGGCTTTATCGTACAAAAGCCCATATCTGATTTTCCATTCGGACAGGGCAGAACTGCGGACACGTCCTCATTTTCTCCCTAAGGTGGTTTCGGCTTTTCACTTGAACCAGCCTATTGTGGTGCCTGCGGCTACTAGCGACTTGGAGGACTCCAAGTTACTGGACGTTGTCAGAGCATTAAAAATATATATTTCAAGGACAGCTGGAGTCAGAAAATCTGACTCGTTGTTTATATTGTATGCACCCAACAAGATGGGTGCTCCTGCGTCTAAGCAGACGATTGCGCATTGGATCTGTAGCACAATCCAACTTGCACATTCTGTGGCAGGCCTGCCACAGCCTAAATCTGTAAAGGCCCACTCCACAAGGAAGGTGGGCTCATCTTGGGCGGCTGCCCGAGGGGTCTCGGCATTACAACTTTGCCGAGCAGCTACGTGGTCAGGGGAGAACACGTTTGTAAAATTTTACAAATTTGATACTCTGGCTAAGGAGGACCTGGAGTTCTCTCATTCGGTGCTGCAGAGTCATCCGCACTCTCCCGCCCGTTTGGGAGCTTTGGTATAATCCCCATGGTCCTGACGGAGTCCCCAGCATCCACTAGGACGTTAGAGAAAATAAGATTTTACTTACCGATAATTCTATTTCTCATAGTCCGTAGTGGATGCTGGGCGCCCATCCCAAGTACGGATTGTCTGCAATACTTGTACATAGTTATTGTTACAAAAATCGGGTTATTATTATTGTTGTGAGCCATCTTTTCAGAGGCTACTTCGTTTGTTATCATACTGTTAACTGGGTTCAGATCACAAGTTGTACAGTGTGATTGGTGTGGCTGGTATGAGTCTTACCCGGGATTCAAGATCCTTCCTTATTGTGTACGCTCGTCCGGGCACAGTACCTAACTGAGGCTTGGAGGAGGGTCATAGGGGGAGGAGCCAGTACACACCATGTGATCCTAAAAGCTTTCTTTAGATGTGCCCTGTCTCCTGCGGAGCCGCTATTCCCCATGGTCCTGACGGAGTCCCCAGCATCCACTACGGACTATGAGAAATAGAATTATCGGTAAGTAAATTCTTATTTTTTGTTGTCATGGCTTAGAGGTCTGTTTATTATTACTTAATAATAATAATAATAATAATTTTATTTATATAGCGCTCTTTCTCCAATAGGACCCAAGGCGCTTAACAGATACATAGCAGATACATAGCACTTATGTAATGCCTTTCCCCCGTCCCTCCGGCAAATCGGTATTCCTTATCGCGGTGATTTGGAACGTATTTTAGAGGGTATTTATTATCGTATAGACACGTCGGGACACGTACTCCAAAATGAGACCATTTCGGCGAAGGCGTAAAGTAAAATAATCCTTTGTACGATGAGCTGTATAAAGGTGGTCATTCCGAGTTGTTCGCTAGCTGTTTTCGTTCGCAGCGCAGCATTTAGTCAAAAAAGCGGCACTTCTGCGCATGCATAAGCACCGCAATGTGTACGCGCGACGTACTTTCACAACAGCCGATGTAGTTTCACACAAGGTCTAGTGAAGCTTTTCAGTCGCACTGCTGGCCGCAGAGTGACTGACAGGAAGTGGGCGTTTCTGGGTGGTAACTGACCGTTTTCTGGGAGTGTGTGGAAAAACGCAGGCATGTCAGATACAAACGCAGGCATGCCTGGGGAAACGCAGGGCGTGTTCGTGACGTCAAAACAGAAACTAAATAGTCTGAAGTGATCTGAGTAAGGCTGAGTAGGTCTGGAGCTGCTCAGAAACTGCACAATCTTTTTTTGTTGTTGCCGCTCTGCGATCCTTTCGTTCGCACTTCTGCTAAGCTAAAATACACTCCCAGAGGGCGGCGGCTTAGCATTTGCACAGCTGCTAAAAGCAGCTAGTGAGCTAACAACTCGGGAATGAGGGCCAAAGGTCGGGTCAGTTTTTGCCTTTTAAATGATTGCCCCTTTAAAGCATCGTTCAGACTCGCCAGGAACTCACTGATGACTGCAAGATGCAGGCTTATACATTTACCACTTGGTCTCCACTACAATGTCCGGTATCTTCCTGCTTTATGTGAAAGCTTACACTTGTCGTGTTGTTCATGGGAGTTCTGCCTCCTTCTGTCACAAGAGGTAGCACTTGCATATAGCTGCTTGCCATGAACCCCCTCATTCAGCTAGTACTTTGCCCCCCCACCTCCCCGCTTAGCAATAATGATTTGCTGTAGCAGGAGTTCAGTATCTTCTACTCAGTCCTCCCCTCCCGCCTACCTGTGCTGCTTCCTGCATTCAGCTACTGCAGAGAGGAGGTGGATGTGGTTAATGAGGGGGACCAAGTTGGAGGCCATGAGGTGAGGCGGGAACCTTGTATCGGTGACCTCTAGAGCTGTGTCTCCTAAACAGACCTTGGATTTCGGCCGTTGATACCTAGCAAACATCCTTGGTCAGTGATTTGCTACTGATGGCAGATTTCTGTTGTTTTTTCCGCCATCAATGGTTGAATTCCGATGGTGGCACGGCGATAAGTTTTATCTCTCCCTCCTCTTGCACATTACTTAGCCTGACCCTCCCAACAGCCGTTCCTTAGCCTCGCCCTCCTTTTCTGATTAACCCGCCACAGTCACTTATCCCCAGTTGTGCCTCCCACCATTGGTTCAAATCAGTAATAGTTTTTATATAGCGTTTCCTGCCATTGATTAGGGATGGCCATCGGTGGGTTATCCATCGATGGTACCATTGATGGATAACCTCGATGGTGGGAAACCATCTGTAAGGAAACCATCGATGATTTCACCCATCGATTGTCACCCCCTACTTTAGTACTGAGTGAGCCGCGGGCCAGTCAGGGCCTGGGGGCGTGGCTTCACGGGAGTTGAGGGCGGAGGTATGCTCCGTGTCTTGCCACCTAGTAAAAATGAGTTTTATGGTAGGAACTTACCCTTGTTAAAACTCTTTCTGCGAGGTACACTGGGCTCCACAAGTCTGGACAATGGGGTGTAGAGTAGGATCTTGATCTGAGGCACCAACAGGCTCAGAGCTTTGACCTTCTTCCCAAGATGCATAGCGCCGCCTCCTATATCACCCCGCCTCCCAGCACAGGAGCTCAGTTTAGTTAACCAGCCCAATGCAGTAGCAGGAAAAGAGACGACAACGGTTAGTAGCCACATACACCACACTCTCACGACAAGAGAAGTGTCAGCGGCTAATGCTATATCAACCCAAAGAAGCTAAGTGCGTCAGAGTGGGCGCCTTGTGGAGCCCAGTGTACCTTGCAGAAAGAGTTTTAACAAGGGTAAGTTCTTACCATAAAACTCGTTTTCTGCTGCGGGGTACACTGGGCTCCACAAGTCTGGACAATGGGGATATCCTAAAGCAGTTCCTTATGGGAGGGGACGCACTTTAGCGGGCACAAGAACCCGGCATCCAAAGGAAGCATCCTGGGAAGCGGCAGTATCGAAGGCATAGAACCTTATGAACGTGTTCCCTGAGTACCACGTAGCCCCCTTGCACAATTGATCAAGGGTCGCACCACGTTGGGCCGCCCAAGAAGGTCCAACAGACCAAGTAGAATGGACCGTAATGTGAACAGGAGCTGACAGACCAGCCTTCACATAAGCATGTGCAATCACCATTCTAATCCATCTGGCCAGAGTCTGCTTGTGAGCAGGCCAGCCCCGTTTGTGAAATCCAAACAAAACAAAGAGAGAATCAGACTTTCGAATAGAAGCAGTTCTCTTCACATAGATACGGAGAGCCCGTACCACATCCAAAGACCGCTCTTTGGGAGACAAATCAGGAGAGACAAAAGCTGGAACCACAATCTCCTGATTAAAGTGGAACGAAGAAACCACCTTAGGCAAATATCCGGGACGAGTCCTAAGAACCGCCCGGTCACGGTGAAAAATCAGATATGGGGAACTACAAGACAAGGCACCCAAATCCGACACTCTTCTAGCAGAGGCAATAGCCAGCAAGAACACCACTTTAAGGGAAAGCCACTTAAGGTCAGCTGAACCAAGAGGTTCAAATGGAGACTCTTGTAACGCCTCCAAAACCACCGACAAGTCCCAAGTAGCCACAGGCGGGACATAGGGAGGTTGGATATGCAACACACCCTGAGTGAAAGTATGAACATCAGGTAAAGTCGCAATTTTTCTCTGAAACCACACCGACAAGGCAGAAATATGAACCTTGAGGGAGGCCAGACGCATGCCTAAATCTAGGCCCTGCTGTAGAAAAGCCAAAAGTTTGGCTGTACTAAACGTGGAAGCGTCATAATGGTTAGATGCGCACCAAACAAAGTAGGAATGCCAGACCCGATGGTAAATCCGAGCAGAGGCCGGTTTCCGGGTCCGCAACATAGTTTTAATGACCTCTTCAGAAAAACCCTTAGCTCTTAACACGGAAGCTTCAAGAGCCACGCCGTCAAAGACAGCCGGGCTAGGTCCTGGTAGACACAGGGTCCCTGAACGAGGAGGGCTGGGCGTTGTGGAAGTAGAAGTGGACGCTCTGACGATAGGCCTTGCAGGTCTGAGAACCAGTGCCGTCTGGGCCACGCCGGAGCTATGAGAAGCAGATTTCCTTTTTCTTGCTTGAACTTCCGAATTACCCTGGGCAGGAGTGACACCGGAGGGAACACGTACGGCAGCCGAAACCTCCACGGCACTGCCAGCGCATCCACGAATGCTGCTTGAGGATCCCTTGTCCTTGCTCAGAAGACCGGAACCTTGTGATTGTGTCGAGACGCCATCAGATCCACATCTGGAAGACCCCACCTTTCCACGAGGAGTTGAAACACTTCTGGATGGAGGCCCCACTCACCGGCATGCACGTCCTGACGACTGAGAAAGTCCGCTTCCCAATTCAGGACTCCCGGAATGGATATTGCCGGTAGATGGCGTTCTGCCCAACGTAGAATCCATGAGACTTCCTTCATTGCCAAACGCCTTTGAGTGCTGCCTTGATGATTTATGTAAGCCACTGGTGGCGTTGTCCGACTGTACTTGAACAGGACGGTTCTGAATCAAATGCTGGGCTAGGTTCAACGCATTGAAGACCGCCCGCATTTCCAGAATGTTGATCGAGAGGAGAGATTCCTCCTTGGTCCACCGACCCTGCAAGGAGTGCTGCTCCAGCACCGCGCCCCAACCTCTTAGACTGGCATCTGTCGTCAACAGGACCCAGTTGGATATCCAGAAGGGACGACCTCTGCACAATTGTCGGTCCTGGAGCCACCAGAGCAGCGACAGATGGACCTCCGGAGTCAAAGAGATCATTTGAGACCTGTGTCGGTGAGACAGGCCGTCCCACTTGGCTAGAATCAGCTTCTGGAGGGGGCGAGAATGGAATTGAGCATACTCCACCATGTCGAATGCTGATACCATGAGGCCCAGCACCTGCATTGCCGAATGTTTCGACACTTGCGGACGAGAAAGGAAGCAACGAATCCTGTCCTGAAATTTCAGGACTTTCTCCTGAGACAAGAACAACCTCTGGTTGTGAGTGTCCAACAGCGCTCCCAGATGCACCATGCTCTGAGCAGGGACAAGGGAGGATTTCTTCCAGTTGATGAGCCACCCGTGGGTTTGTAGAAACCGGACCATCATATCCAGATGACGCAGGAGAAGATCTGGGGAATTTGCCAGGATTAACAAGTTGTCCAGATACGGCAGTATCCTGACCCCTTGACTGCAGAGTACCACCGTCATCACCGCCATAACTTTGGTGAAGACTCGCGTAGCCGTTGTTAAACCAAAAGGTAACGCCCGAAACTGGTAATGGAGGTTGCCAATAGCGAACCTCAGGTATTGTTGATGTGACACTGCTATAGGAATATGCAGGTAAGCATCCTGTATGTCCAGGAAGACCATGTAGTCCCCAGGTTCCAAGGCCAGAACTATAGAGCGAAGGGTTTCCATACGGAACTTGGAAACCTTACAAACTTGTTCAGTGCCTTGAGGTTGAGATTGGGCCGGGAGGACCCATTCGGTTTCGGGACTAGAAACAGCGGAGAATAGTACCCCTCTGAGCAAGAGGCACCTGTACTACGACTCCTGTATCCAGGAGAGTCTGTACCACCGAATGCAGAGTGTTTGCCTTTGTCTGGTCCGACGGGACGTCTGTCTGGCAAAATTGATGAGGGGGTCGGTTTTTGAAGGCTATGGCGTAACCTCGAGTGACGACTTCCCGTACCCAGACATCTGAAGTGGTCTTCAACCATTCCTGGGTATACCATAGAAGCCGGCCCCCCACCCTGGGATCCCCCAGGGGGAGGCCCGCCCCGTCATGCGGCAGGCTTATCGGTCTTGGCTGCTGGCTGACGGGCAGCCCAGGCTCTTTTGGGCTTAGGCTTACCAGGTTTGGAAGTGCGGGCCTGCTTATGGTACGCCTGACCTTTTGCTTTACCTGAAGGACGAAAGGGGCGAAAGGACGTGCCTTTGGCCTTCGACACAGAAGGAGCTGTATTAGGCAGACAGGCAGTTTTGGCAGTAGCCAAGTCAGCCACTATCTTATTTAAGTCCTCCCCAAACAGAATATCCCCCTTGAAAGGGAGCAGTGACGTAACTAGAAATTTTTCTCCCCCAAGCCAATAAATTCTTCGGCGGCCCCCCCCCCCCATCCCCCATAATTGCCACTATTAAAGGGATAAATGTGCGCGCGACGCAAAATAGGGTGTGTGGCTTCGTTGGGATGGGCGTGGCTTCACATAAAGGGGCATGGCATTGCAGGAAAAGACTACGTTATACCCCAGTTTTCCAACCTGCACGCCCAGACGTTAGCCACCACTGGAAAGAAAAATAATCCTGATTCATGCCCCTTACATTATTTGTAATTTTTCCTCCTTATAGTAATGCCCAGTATACATTATGCCACATACTGCAATGGCCCTTAGACATTATGCCACACACAATAATGCACATGACACAATATGCACACACCATAATGCCCCCGACACATTATGCCACACACCGTAATGCCCCCGGCACATTATGACAGGAATCGCAATGCCCGTTATACATTATGCTACACACTGCAATGCCCCTGATACATTATACCACATACCACAATGCCCGTGATATAGTATACAACACACCGTAATGCCTGACACATTATGACAGGAATCGCAATGCCCGTTATACATTATGCAACACACTGCAATGCCCCTGATACATTATACCACATACCACAATGCCCGTGATATAGTATACAACACACCGTAATGCCTGACACATACCGCAATGCCCGTTATACCCTATGCTATACACCGCAATGCCCGTTATACATTATGCCACACTGCAATGACCCTGAGACATTATACCACATACCACAATGCCCGTGATACAGTATGCCACACACCGTAATGCCTGTGACACATTATGACACACACCGCAATGTCCGTGATACATTATGCCACACACCGTAATGCCCATTACACATTAAGTCCTACAGTAAGGCTTCTAATTAATTTTAAATTACCTGCTCGTTGCCAGGGGTTTTCATGCTCAGGGTGTCATGCTCGTTGCCAGGGGTATCATGCACTGGGTGTCATGCTCGTTGCCAGGTGTTTCATGCACTGGGTGTCATGCTCGTTGCCAGGGGTTTCATGCACTGGGTGTCATGCTCGTTGCTAGGGGGTAGTGCTTGTTGCTAGGGCTGTGCTCCCAGTGCCACATATGTCCCCAGTGCCAGATATTACCCCACGGTGCCAGGTACTCACATGACCCCAGTGCACAATATAGCCCCCCCCCCCATGTGCCAGGTACACATATACCCCCCCAGTGCCACATATGCCCCCAGTGCCAGATATTCCCCCTCAGTGCCACATATGCCCCCAGTGCCAGATATCCCCCCCCCAGTGCCACATATGCCCCCAGTGCCAGATATTCCCCCCCCAGTGCCAGATATGCTCCCAGTGCCAGATTCCCCCAACCCCCAGTGCCAGATATTCCCCCCCAGTGCCATATATGCCCCCTCCCCCGCCGCCGCTGCTCCCCCGCTGGTTTGTGTTGGAGGGACACGGAGGGCACAGCGCGCGCCTCTCCTGTGTCCCTCCTGCATCATCTCCGGCGGCCGCGGGTCTAATAAACGAAGTGCCGTTCGTGAGCTCTGATTGGCTCACGAACCGGCACTTCTTCTATTAGACCCGCGGCCGCCGGAGATGATGCAGGAGGGACACAGGAGAGGCGCGCGCTGTGCCCTCCGTGTCCCTCCAACACGGCAGGGAGGGTTAGTAGGAGCAGATTGACATGCGGACGCTCGTCCGCATGTCAATCTGTGCTAAATCAGTGGCGCCACCGCAGCCCCTCGCACCCAAGCCACTGCGAGGGCTGCGGGGGCAGTAGTTACGCCACTGAAAGGGAGTACCTCCAGGGTTTTTCTAGAGTCCAGATCCACAGACCAGGATCTCGGCCACAATATCCTGCGAGCCAGGACTGACGTAGTAGAGGCCTTGGCTGCTAGGATACCGGCATCAGAAGCCGCCTCTTTAATATAGCGAGAAGCTGTGACAATATATGACAAGCATTGTCTAACATGGTCAGAGGAAATTTCAGCTTCTAACTCCAAGGCCCATGCTTCAATAGCCTCTGCCGCCCATGTAACTGCAATAGTGGGCCTTTGTGCAGCACCCGTGAGGGTGTAAATCGCTTTTAGACAACCCTCTACACGTTTATCCGTAGGCTCTTTTAGAGACGTGACGGTAGTGACAGGTAGAGCTGAGGAAACCACCATCCTAGCCACATGTGAGTCTACTGGAGGAGGCGTTTCCCAATTCTTAGACAGCTCTGGCGCGAGGGGATAGCGAGCCAGCATCTTCTTTTGAGGCACAAACTTCATACCCGGGCTTTGCCAGGGTTCCTGACGTATATCCACTAGGTGGTCAGAGCGAGGTAAAACTTGTTTAACCACCTTCTGACGCTTGAACCTATCTGGTTTCTTAGGAAGCACGGACGGCTCAGGATCATCCGTAATCTGCAGAATTAACTTAATAGCCTCCAAAAGATCAGGAACATCCACATGTGAACTACCCTCCCCATCAGCCGTATCTGAGTCAGAACCTGTGGGGTCAGTGTATGTGCCGTCTTCATCAGACGAGGTGTCAGTGACAGCAGTGGTTTGTGAGGAGACGAGCGCTCGCTTAGAGGACCTCTTGGACTTAGGTGAGCGTTGGTCAGACTTTTTTTTAGTAGTCAGGGACTGGTTCAACTTCTTTAATTGAGCAGATAAATCGGCCGCCCACGGCGGGTTAGCTGCAGGGACCACATACGGTTGTACCGGCATTGGGGGTCCCATAGGGGGTGTTAGTTTATGAACTAGCGTATGCAGAAGCGTGGAAAAAGCGGCCCACGGAGGGTCAGTATGTGCCTCCTTTGCCACAGTGCCACTGGGGGGGCAAGGAGCCCCCAGAACCAGAGCCCACAGCTGCTATATTCTCCCCATATGTGCCTGTGGCTTCAGCAACACTAGCAGTGTGTTCCACCCCAGAACCGTTACCCTCAGAAGCAGACATGATATAACTTGCAGTATCAGGTAACACAGTACAATTTGTCAGCAGCACAATACCTCTAGCCCAAACCCCTGCGCAGTGTAGTCAGCACTAGCAGAGATAAAGGAGAGATATGGTGACTAAATCACAGAGAAAAATACGTAATACAGTATATCTTTGTGAAAATCCTATTTTAGATAACACCTGACGCACCAAGCCCCCTCAGGCTATAGAATATAGGGATTGCAAGTTGAGTGAAAGACACGAGATGGACACCATTCAGCTATCAATGCACACACAGATAGTCACAGTTTGTACAATGCAGAGGTTATTACAGACAATAATACTGCACTGGACTAGCTTACACAGCTATATAGTTATACTGCAGCACCAACTGGCAAACTGAGCTCCTGTGCTGGGAGGCGGGGTGATATAGGAGGCGGCGCTATGCATCTTGGCAAGAAGGTCAAAGCTTTGAGCCTGTTGGTGCCTCGGATCAAGATCCTACTCTACACCCCATTGTCCAGACCTGTGGAGCTCAGTGTACCCCGCAGCAGAAAATATATTTTTTTTTCCGTTATGCCATGCTATCGATGGTGGGAAACTGTCTGGTTCTCCCCTATCGATGGCAAAAGTATTCTTCATCGACCAAAATCCATGGATGATTAGAAATCGTTGATGGTCATCCCTACCATTAATGGAATGTACTAATGGCACCATCGATGCAGGCCATTGATGGTGAACCATCCACTGTCCATCCCTACTCCTAAACCGAGGTATCACCTTTCCTGGTTCCTTGTGCCTCATTTATGTGCTTCAGTTATTGCTGAATATGTTCTAATAACAGCAATAACACACAAAACCCAGCGACGTGCGGCTCTGATAATGTACAAGTGGGTCATTCTCACAACCTCCACAATTGATTAATGTACAAATGATTATTTCTCCGGCATTACACAGGCTGCAGTTCCGCAGCACTCCGGGGATATTCCATTGCCTCTCTCCTACATTTTACTTGACATATCAGATTTGCCCTGGGTAGTTTGCAGGAATCTCGATGTAAACAAATTCTAGTAAGTGCCACATTGTATTAGTGAGTACAGGGAGACAGAGGGAGGGGGGTCTTGGGGATTTAAACCAGGCTGAAAGGTACGTACTGTGATTTTCCATCTCTCTGTGTCCTATAGCAGCAGTGAGCATTCTATAGAGCTGCTACATTTCCCAGCAAGGTGGGAAGCAAAGTCTCACATAACCAAATCACACTGAGGGATTGTGGGTAATATAATGCAAATAACCATGATACAACCAGAACATGGCTTCACTTAGGTGTTCTGGGATAATACAATTTATTATAAGGATAGGACGGCTGCAATGGGCAATGAAGATAAATGGTTCCATCTTTGTTACAGTTCTGTGTACACAAAGATAAGTGTATTAGGTTATGATGTCATATTTAAATGATCTATATATCAATATCTGAAATGGAGCAAGTGAGGCATTAGGTGTGAGAGTGGGTAAGTCCCCTAGACTACTAGAATGGTAGCAATTTTCACTGCCTTCAACCCCCTCCTTCCACCCCTGTGACATATTCACACACTGCAGCAAATGTACTAAGCATTGGAGAGTGATAAAGTGGAGACAGAGATAAAGTACCAGCCAATCAGCTCCTGACTGCCATGTTACAGTTTGTCTTTGAAAAATGACAGTTTAAAGCTGATTGGTTGATATCTCTCTCAACTTTAACACTATCCATTGCTTAGTATCCCACTAGTATCTCTGTTAGGGATGCAGTTGGCTTCCCGACGGACGTAATCCCGGCGGTCAGAAGTCCGGCGCTGGAATTCAGATACTTGTCAGAATCCCAAACGTACATATGACAGGGGGCTAGATGCATCATCGCTTGGAAAGTGATAAAATGGAGAGTGAAAAAGTACCAACCAATCAGCTCCTAACTGCCATGTCACAGGCTGTGTTTGAAAAATGGAAGTTAGGAGCTGATTGGCTGCTACTTTTCCACTCTCCATTTTATCACTTTCCAAGCGATGATGCATCTGGGCCAGGGAGTGTTAGGGTTAGGCTGTCTGGGGGGGGAGTTGGGTGTTAGGGTTAGGCTTCATGCACACATTACATTTGGCTGGTAGGCTTTATGTCATACTTGCTTCTCTCTCTGAATTGTGAGGAGTCCCCTGGGTTCACTGAAGAGCAGGTCATCCCCCCACCTACCACCTAGGGAAATGAGTGGGACATCATGAATTGCATCATTATGGCCACTTCCCGTCTTCACAATGACGCGTTTCGCCTCGCCCCACTGTACCCACCTGCATCTTCCCACTGGGAATTCTTGGGGAGGATACAGGTAGAGATGAGCGGATTCGGTTTTACTCGGTTCTCAAAACCGAATCTTATTGGCTATCCAAAACACGTGACATCCGTGAGCCAATAAGATGTCGTTTTGAGAACCGAGTAAAACCGAGTAAAACCGAATCCGCTCATCTCTAGATACAGGAGGAAAAAAAAATCAGTAAATCTTCTTTATATACTGTATAATTTTGTGCCCATACGTTATGCTTGAAATATGATATTTGCGTCATTAATATATGGCGTCTGATATTCCACCAGTACCATACTATTTAGTTCCCCCAATACCCTTACACCGGCCAGAAGAAATGGGACGTTTGTTTCTGGCCAATCACTTGTGACCGTGCAGCATTGGGGGAAATGATTATTATTCTGTGTGTGTGTTTTGTTACCGTATAAGGATGGTGGGCGCCGCTGAGAGATTCTGTGACCTTATAAAGCTTTGAGGCCGCAGTCTGAGTGATGTTACTTAGGTCATGGACGTCGGAGGTGACTTCCCATATAATATTACACTAGGGTGTACATCAATCCCTGTAATATTATATACGAGTATCAAATTGCTGTTATGACCCTGATCCTCCAGGTGGGCTACTTATTGTGCTATGTAATGCACATGCAGCAGAGCTAGTGATATTTATGGTACGATCAGACGTCCTCTGAGCTGCAGAATATGTGCCCTCGTGCATTCTATCTCCTATCATTATATGCCCCATTGCTTCTGAGGCGATGTGACACACTTAGTGTGACAGTGCCCTTTACCTCATATGTGTTCTGTCAGTCTCATTCAGAGTGAGACGTAAGATGAAACGCGTCAGCGCAAATTTCTGCACATTTTTTCCGGATGTAAATATTTTGTCCTGGCAACACACAATTTTTACTTACAGCTTCCTGCCCCAAGGGGGCCAAGATGGGTGGTTGGAGGAGACGTGTATATGCAGCCAATGTACCGTAAAGGTGTGTCATCATGAAACGCGTCCCAAGATGGCCACCTAACAGGGGCATTTGCACCTGTCTGGAAGAGATGACTTTCACACTATACTGTAATATGTACAACTTGTGTACTATGGGTCTCATTCAGAAATATACGCAATGCCGATATTTGTGCAGTTGAGCGATTATCGGCCGGCTGCGCATGCAGTGAGGATATATTCGCAAAGTTATTGTCAGTCATGGACCATTTGGGGGTGGTTACGGGTAGCGGCGGCAGAAACAGGCGTATTGCGACCATTTTGGGGACGTGCCTCAGCCTTCAGCTGCGATCCTGTTTGCAGAAAACATGGTGCCAGCATTCTGCGTGACCTGACCGTAGGTTTATGCAGATGGTCGATTATGGAAGGATCTGTGAGCGCCGCTGTGTGTTTGTACGCAGTTGCTTGGATCCACGAGGCCGCCTCTGAATCGGGCGCAGTGTTTTTGAGCATCTCTCGCATTCATCTGCTCCTGTTATTTGCTGGGGGAGTGAGCCGCAATTTACCACCTCGTGTATGCGCCCGAGGCTACATCGGTAGCAAAATGGTAATTTTCTTCTAGTTTGCTTGTAGGCGCAAAGTCACCCAACTTTCTCTGACGTCCTAGTGGATGCTGGGGACTCCGTAAGGACCATGGGGAATAGACGGCTCCGCAGGAGACTGGGCACATCTAAAGAAAGCTTTAGGACTATCTGGTGTGCACTGGCTCCTCCCCCTATGACCCTCCTCCAAGCCTCAGTTAGATTTCTGTGCCCGGCTGAGCTGGATGCACACTAGGGGCTCTCCTGAGCTCCTAGGAAGAAAGTATATGTTAGGTTTTTTATTTTCAGTGAGACCTGCTGGCAACAGGCTCACTGCACCGAGGGACTAAGGGGAGAAGAAGCGAACCTACCTAAGTGGTGGTAGTTTGGGCTTCTTAGGCTACTGGACACCATTAGCTCCAGAGGGATCGACCGCAGGACCCGACCTTGGTGTTCGGTCCCGGAGCCGTGCCGCCGGCCCCCTTACAGAGCCAGAAGCAAGAAGGTGGTCCGGAAAATCGGCGGCTGAAGACTTCTGTCTTCTCCAAGGTAGCGCACAGCACTGCAGCTGTGCGCCATTGCTCCTCATGCACACCACACACTGCGGTCACTGATGGGTGCAGGGCGCTGGGGGGGGGGGCGCCCTGAGCAGCAATATTAACACCTTGGCTGGCGAACTGACACCATATATAGCCCCAGGGGCTATATAGGTGTTTATTAACCCCTGCCAGAACTTTTACAATAGCAGGAGAAAGCCCACCGAAAAAGGGGCGGAGCCATCTCCCTCAGCACACTGGCGCCATTTTCCCTCACAGCTCTGCTGGAGGGATCGCTCCCTGGCTCTCCCCTGCAGTCCTGCACTACAGAAAAGGGTTAAAAAGAGAGGGGGGGGCACAAATTAGGCGCAGTATATATATATATTATGCAGCTATAAGGGAAAACACTCTCTATAGGTGATATCCCTGTGATATATAGCGCTCTGGTGTGTGCTGGCATACTCTCCCTCTGTCTCCCCAAAGGGCTTTGTGGGGTCCTGTCCTCTGTCAGAGCATTCCCTGTGTGTGTGCTGTGTGTCGGTACTGCTGTGTCGACATGTATGATGAGGATAATGATGTGGAGGCGGAGCAAATGCCTGTGAATGGGATGTCACCCCCTGCGGGGTCGACACCGGTGTGGATGGACTTATGGAAGGAATTACGTGACAGTGTCAACTCCTTACATAAAAGGTTTGACGACATAGGACAGCCGGCTGCTCAACTTGTGCCTGTACAAGCGTCTCGCATGTCATCAGGGGCTCTAAAACGCCCGCTACCTCAGATGGCAGACACAGATGTTGACACGGATACCGACTCCAGTGTCGACGACGATGAGACTAGTGTACCTTCCAATAGGGCCACCCATTACATGATTGAGGCAATTAAAAATGTATTACACATTTCTGATAATACCCCAGATACCACAAAAAAGGGTATTATGTTTGGTGACAGAAAACTACCAGTAGTTTTCCTGCATCTGAGGAATTGATATGAGGTGTGTGAGGAAGCGTGGACTTCCCCCGATAAGAAATTGATAATTTCTAAGCAGCGTACCCTTTTCCGCCAGAGGATAGGTCACGTTGGGAAATAACCCCTAGGGTAGATAAAGCGGTTACACGCTTATTAAAAAAGGTGGCACTACCGTCACGGATACGGCCGCCCTGAAGGACCTGCTGATAGAAAGCAGAAAACTACCCTTAAAGCTATATACACACACACGGGCATTATATTGAGACCTGCTATTGCCTCGGCATGGATGTGCAGTGCGGCAGCTGCGTGGTCAGATTCCCTGTCGGATAATATTTATACTATAGATAGGGACAATATTTTGCTGAAAATAGAGCATATAAAAGACGCTGTCTTATACATGCGTGATGCACAGAGGGATATTTGCCGACTGGCATCACTAATAAGCGCTATGTAAAACCATTGCCGCCAGACGGGGTTATGGACTCTGCAATGGTCGGGTGATGCCGATTCAAAACGGCACATGGAAGTTTGCCCTAGAAGGGGGTGGAACTGTTTGGGCATGGTCTTTCAGACCTCGTTTCCACAGCTACGGCTGGGAAATCAAAACTTTTGCCACAAGCTACCCCACAGCAAAAGTAAGCACTGTATTATCAGGTACAGTCCCTTCGGCCCCAGAAAAGTAGAGGGCTAGAGGCTCATCTTTTCTGCCAAGAGGAAAAGGTAGAGGGAAAAAGCTGCAGCACACAGCTAGTTCCCGGGAGCAGAAGTCCTCCCCTGCGTCCGGTAAATCCACAGCATGACGCTGGGGCTGCTCAGGCGGACCTGGGTACGGTGGGGGCCCGTCTCAGAAATTTCAGCGCACAGTGGGCTCTCTCACAGGTGGATCCCTGGGTTCTTCAAATAGTATCTCAGAGGTACAGGCTGGAATTCGAGACGTCTCCCCCCCGCCGTTTCCTAAAATCTGCCTTACCGGCAACTCCCTCTGCCAGGGAGGCAGTGTTGGTGGCTATCCAAAAAACTGTATTCACAGCAAGTGATTATCAAGGTACCCCTCCTTCAACAGGAAAAGGGTTACTTTTCCACAATGTTTGTGGTACCGAAACCGGACGGTTCGGTGAGACCCATCTTAAATTTAAAATCCTTGAACACATATAACAAAAGATTCAAGTTCAAGATGGAATCGCTCTGGCCGATTATTGCGATCCTGGACGAGGGGGATTACAGGGTCTATCTGGATATCAAGGAAACTTACCTGCATGTCCCCATTTACCCTCCTCACCAGGAGTACCTCAAGATTGTGGTACCGAACTGTCACTATCAGTTCCAGACGCTGCCGTTTGGATTATCCACGGCACGAGGGTCTTTATCATGGGTAATGACCGAAATGATGATACTCCTTCGCAAGAAGGGAGTTTTAATTATCCCGTACTTGGACGATCTCCTGATAAAGGCGAGGTCCAAGGAACAGTTGGTAAGGGGGTAGCACTTTCTCGGGAAGTGCTGCAACAGCAGGACTGGATTCTCAATTCCAAAGTCACAGCTGGTCCCGACGACACGTCTTCTGTTCCTGGGAATGATTCTGGAAACAGACCAGAAAAAAGTGTTTCTTCCAATGGAAAAAGCAGAGGAGTTGTCATCTCTAGTCAGAAACCTCCTAAGACCGGGACAGGTGTCGGTACATCAATGCACACGAGTCCTGGGAAAAATGGTAGCTTCGTACGAAGCAATTCCATTCGGAAAGTTCCACGCAAGGATTTTCCAGTGGGACCTGTTGGACAAATGGTCCGGGTCCCATCTCCAGATACAGCAGCGGATAACCCGGTCGGCAAGAACCAGGGTGTCGCTGCGGTGGTGGCTGCAGAGGGTTCATCTACTAGAGGGCCGCAGATTCGGAATACAGGACTGGGTCCTGGGGACCACGGATGCCAGCCTTCGGGGCTGGGGTGCAGTCACACAGGGAATAAAATCCCAAGGACTATGGTCCAAAACAGGAGTTTTCACTTAACATAAATTTTCTGGAGATAAGAGCCATTTACAAGGCCCTAAGCAAAACAAGGCCCCTGCTTCACCAGCCGTACTGATCCAATCAGACAACATCACGGCGCTCGCCCATGTAAACAGGCAGGGCGGCACAAGAAGCAGGAGGGCGATGGCAGAAGCCACAAGGATTCCCCGTTGGGCGGAAAATCATGTGGTAGCACTGGCAGCAGTGTTCATTCCGGGAGTGGACAACTGGGAAGCAGACTTCCGCAGCAGTCTCCACCCGGGAGAATAGGGACTTCATCCAGAAGTCTTCCAAATGCTGGTAAACCGTTGGGAAAGACCACAGGTGGACATGATGGCGTCCCGCCTCAATAAAAAAGATATTGCGCCAGGTCAAGGGAACCTCAGGCGATCGCTGTGGACGCTCTAGTGACACCGCGGGTGTACCAGTCGGTTTATGTGTTCCCTCCTCTCCCTCTCATACCCAAGGTACTGAGGATAATAAGGAAAAGAGGAGTAAGAACTATACTCATGGTTCCGGATTGGCCAAGAAGGGCTTGGTACCTGGAACTTCAGGAGTTGATCTCAGAGGACCCATGGCCTCTGCCACTCAGACAGGATCTGCTGCAGCAGGGGCCCTGTCTGTTCAAAGACTTACCGCGGCTGCATTGACGGCATGGCGTTTGAACACCGGATCCTGAGTGAGAAAGGCATTCCGGAGGAAGTCATTCTTATCCTGATCAAAGCCAGGAAGGATGTCAGCCTGAAGTGCAGACGTTGTAAGGGAGTGCTGCATATTCAGCCCCTTTTTTGTGCCCCAGTGGCACCTTGGGATCTCAATGTGGTTTTGAAGTTCCTGGAATCACATTGGTTTGAGCCACTTAAAACCGTGGATTTGAAATATCTCACATGAAAAGTGGTCATGTGTTGGCTCTGGCTTCGGCCAGGCATGTGTCAGAATTGGCGGCTTTGTCATAAAAAAGCCCTTACCTGACTTTCCATATGGATAGGGCAGAGTTGAGGACTCGTCCTCACTTTCTCCCGAAGGTGGTATCAGGTTTTCACTTGTACCAAACTATTGTGGTGCCTGCGGCTACTAGGGACCTGGAGGATTCCAAGTTACTGGACGTAGTCAGGGCCCTGAAAAATTATATTTCCAGGACGGCTGGAGTCCGGAAAACTGACTCACTGTTTATCCTAGATGCACCCAACATGCTGGGTGCTCCTGCTTCTAAGCAGACTATAGCGCGCTGGATTTGTAGCACTATTCAGCTTGCGCATTCTGCGGTGGGACTACCGCAGCCTAAATCTGTAAAAGCCCATTCCACATGGAAGGGGGCTCATCTTGGGCGGCTGCCCGAGGGGTCTCGGCTTTACAACTTGGCCGAGCTGCTACTTGGTCAGGGGCAAACACGTTGCAAAATTCTACAAATTTGATACCCTGGCTAAGAAGGACCTTGAGTTCTCTCATTCGGTGCTGCAGAGTCATCCGCACTCTCCCGTCCGTTTGGGAGCTTTGGTATAATCCCCATGGTCCTTACGGAGTCCCTAGCATCCGCTAGGACGTCAGAGAAAATAAGATTTTACTCACCGGTAAATCTATTTCTCGTAGTCCGTAGTGGATGCTGGGTGCCCATCCCTAGTGCGGATTGTCTGCAATACTTGTAAATAGTTATTGTTACACAAATCGGGTTGTTATTGCGAACCATCTATTCAGAGGTTCCATTGTTATCATACTGTTAACCGGGGTTCCTATCACGAGTTATATGGTGTGATTGGTGTGGCTGGTATGAGTCTTACCCGGGATTCAAAATCCTTCCTTATTGTGTCAGCTCTTCCGGGCACAGTGTCCTAACTGAGGCTTGTAGGAGGGTCATAGGGGGAGGAGCCAGTGCACAGCAGATAGTCCTAAAGCTTTCTTTAGATGTGCCCAGTCTCCTGCGGAGCCGTCTATTCCCCATGGTCCTTACGGAGTCCCCAGCATCCACTACGGACTACGAGAAATAGATTTACCGGTGAGTAAAATCTTATTTTAATTAGGGCCCTGTATGTATATACTGAAAAAGAGGATAGAGGAAACGATGTCCTATAACCCAGTAACAATACCCATTGTTATGTTTAGCTTCATCTTACCCTCCCTCCAACTTCAACAATTTTCCATCTACTAATTGTATACTAGTTATGAGTTATAGCTGATTAACAGTCATGCAGACACTGTTGTTTCCACTTGTTATGGGCAATGTTTAGTATCGTTGCAACCGCCGCTCAGAGATACCGCCCCGCGTTCAGTATAGTAACCGCTGAGGACGGCTGTACCCTTGTGCTCAGTGGCGACTGCCGTCTGGAACTATTTATTCCACTCCTAAAAGTTTAGCTTTTCCTGTTCCTGATGGCTGACCTCATTTAGGGATGGCATTAGCTCATCTAATCTATGGGGAGAGCACCGCCAGAGAGGGATCTTCAGATCCCCCTCCTCAAGGCTGGACAGTGCAAATAACGACAGACGATGCTTGTGATCCAGTCATCGTCGGGTCAGTCTCATATGCGATACATGGTCTGGCAGGACTGTAGTGGTAAAGCCGGAAGAAGCATCTCATCGCTGCGCAAAGCTTTGACAAGAGATGCTACGTTATTGGGCAGACCTGCGGGCATCATAAATAGGGACTTTAGTCCTAGGAAGCAATTCTCTTAAAATCTAAAAGTACACTCCCCTGCCCCCCTGCTTTATAGATTGCAAGTTCTGCAGCACAGTATTGTTCATTATTTGCCAATCATATTATTTGATTAGTTCCACTGGTTCCTTTCTATGGTAATAAGAAATGAGAGCGTGTCTCACTGTACGCCCCCACCGACAGTGTGTGAGTGTCCTGTCTTGTTTCCTAGAACCCTCCGCTCTGTGTCAATAAACAGACAGAGATACTCTGTCCTTCCAGGATCGCATTAGTGAGGCTTCCTTGGCACTCGGGATCATGGAGCAGGGTCCCCCGGCTGCAGCAATTTGAGCCGGCGCTATTTTTAGGAGGATGAACGCTTTTCTTTGTGTTATTAATAGCTGTTGTCCTGAGCCGGGTGGAAAGTGGCTGCAGGTAGATGATGTCACCATTCCCAGGGCCCAGTCTGGCTGCCTGTCGCCGGTCTCTCCTCTTATCAGCCTCCTCTCTCCTTATAAGGACCCCAGCCTCTGGTCAGGGCCCCCGGGTTATCATTAAATACAAGTGCGGTACAAGAGAGTGCAAAGTGACAGCAGTCGTCTGGTGCAAGTGATAATGTCATACAGAATTCAGCCTGAAGAACCTGGGGCCTATATACTGTATCCCCTGCACGTAGGCAGTATAACCAGAGCCCACATTAGAAATCCCTAGTAGAGCTACGTGGCCATGGTATAGTATGTGGGTATAGCAACACCACATTAGGGCCCCATAGTATTGATGGGCCTCAACATCGATGGTTTGCAAACATCGGTGCTTTGATGTCTGTCATCGGCTGAAGGCAAAATTAGACTTTTGAGCAGAGCAAGGCCTCCTGTAAATACCGTTCCGGCCTCAGAAGCCGATGTTTTTATCCTAAACAGCGATGTTCTACGGACCTGCGTATTATCTCCTCATCCTCCCCACTTCACTAGGATGCAGGAGATCCCCAAAGAATCAGTAATCTCCCTGACCTTATAGAAGAGGAAGTAATTATGCCATAGATGCTGCCCCACCGCCATCACCACTGGATGTAGTTCTTTGGCAGCACCGATTCTTTGTACCCGTCCCCACTGAGCGCCCCTGAGTGTAAGTCCTGGGTTCCCCTCGCAAGGACGCGTCAGGTAGCTTATGGGTGAGTGTTTGACCAGAGCCTGGTGCTGGCAGGAGGCCCACCGAGTTTTAGCTATTTAAAACTCATTGCATATGATAATTGGAGCTCCAGCCAATCAGCTCCCAACTGTCATTTTTCAAACACATGACGGAGCTGATTGGCTGTTATGGCCTCAAAAGTTAAACAACATTCCCCCCTCCCTGTTCTTCATTAGCTGAACTGTGGGGAGGGAAGGGAGCCATCCCTGAGCTGTTGGGGTCCCCAGAGAAATCGGTTTCTCATACAGAATGGCCTGATTTGGAGTTAGGCTGCAGAGGATTGGTTTGCCGGCTCTGCTTTTTGCCCGATGTTTTCTCTCTCAGCCACCAGTGGAATTATACTGGAATTATCTTTATAAGCAGTGTAACAGTGAACCCTATTATTCTACCAGTTCCCACCGTACACAGTGTATCTTTTTTTTTTTTTTTAAAGTTCAGCTAAAAATTATCTGAAGTTATCAGAGGTATTTTATTGGTGCCAAAGACACTGCTTTACAAAAGCGACTGTATGATGCCTCATTTAGGACTCGTTCAGAGAAAATGCAAGAAACGATGAAACTATTGCCGGATCATAGATTTTGGTGGTGAGTGCGGTTCCTGCTCATCCGAGCCGCATACTGTACCAATGATCCATTGTGTCCTATGCTGAGCCATGAGAAAGTACTCTGGATGTGCTTGTCTGCTCTCCTGTTGCGGTGGAACTGCATGCCCCAGCACGCCCTGCTGACAAATGCTGCTTGCGATTTATCAGAGTGCTTCTGCAATAGGTGATGCACTAGACTAGTAGCTATGGAAAACACAAGAATTAATAGCAATGCTGCCATCTAGTGTTTCAAATAAGTAATGTTCTGAATGTTTTTTTTTTGCGTTTTATTCAAATTAAAGAATGTGCAAATTATTTGAAATTTGTGAATGGTTTATATGTGTCCAAAATACATGAACACAAAATATGCATAATATCCAGCCAGAATGTAACCATTTGTTAGAAAAAATAAGATTTTGATAACCTACTGGTAAATCCTTTTCTCCTAGTCCGTAGAGGATGCTGGGGACGACATCAAGACCATGGGGTATAGACGGGATCCGCAGGAGACATGGGCACACTAAAGACTTTTCATTGGGTGTGAACTGGCTCCTCCCTCTATGCCCCTCCTCCAGACCTCAGTTGTAGGAACTGTGCCTAGGGAGACTGACATTTCGAGGAAAGGAATTACTTAACTAGTGGTGAGATATCTACCAACTCACACCCTCAACCATGCCGCACACATGGCATTCAACATAACACACGCCAACAGGCATAATCTAATTGCAGCAACATGCTGAAACCAAGATAACACAACTTGTGTAACTGTAATAACTAAACTGCAGGTAAAGTACGCACTGGAACGGGCGCCCAGCATCCTCTACGGACTAGGAGAAAACGATTTACCGGTAGGTTATCAAAATCCTATTTTCTCATATGTCCTAGAGGATGCTGGGGACGACATCAAGACCATGGGGTCTATACCAAAGCTCCAGTACGGGCGGGAGAGTGCGGATGACCCTGCAGCACCGATTGACCAAACTTGAGGTCCTCATCGGCCAAGGTGTCAAACTTAAAAATTTTTGCAAATGTGTTTGACCCTGACCAAGTAGCTGCTCGGCAAAGTTGTAAAGCCGAGACGCCCCGGGCAGCCGCCCAGGATGAACCCACTTTCCTAGTAGAATGGGCCTTCACCGACTTCGGTACCGGCAAGCCTGCCGTAGAATGAGCGTGCTGAATTGTCCCTCTGATCCAGCGCGCAATAGTCTGCTAAGAAGCAGGACACCCAATCTTGTTGGGAGCATACAGGACAAACAGAGCCTCTGTTTTCCGTAACCAAGCTGCTCTTGCGACATAAATCTTCAAAGCTCTAACCACATCTAGAGACTGTGACTCAGTGAAAGTGTCAGTAGCTACTGGCACCACAATAGGTTGGTTTATGTGGAAGGACGAAACCACCTTTGGAAGAAATTGTTGACGAGTTCTTAACTCTGCCCTATCTTCATGGAAGATCGGGTAAGGTCTCTTGTGAGACAAGGCCCCCAACTCATACACCCGCCTTGCGGATGCCAAGGCCAAAAGCTTCACCACTTTCCAAGTGAGAAACTTCAATTCTATCTCCTGCAGAGGTTCAAACCAATCTGATTGAAGGAACTGCAACACCACATTAAGGTCCCATGGTGCCACTGGAGGCACAAATGGAGGCTGGATGTGCATAACCCCTTTCGCGAACATCTGAACTTCTGGAAAGGAGGCCAATTGTTTTTGAAAGAAACCTGATAAGGCCAAAATCTGGACCTTGATTGACCCCAATCTAAGGCCCGCATCCGCACCAGCCTGCAGAAAATGGAGAAAACATCCCAACTCAAACTCTTCCATAGGGGCCTTCTTGCAGGGCCGGTGCAAGGTTTCTCAGCACCCTAGGCAAATTGTCAGCTGCCCCCCCCCCCCCCCCACATATATGTGTGTGTGTATGTAGTCTCATATATATATATATATATATATATATATATATATACAGTGTGTATATATATATATATATATATACAGTGCTCAAAGTGGATATTCTGAAGTGGGGGTATGCAAAAGTCAAGGATGTAATTATGCACGCGCCTTCGGCGGGCATGCTCCAGAAAAGGGGGCGTGGTCACCCAAAAGGGGGCGTGTCCAGTGTAGTAGAACCCCTTATACTATCTAGTACTGGTGCCCCTTTCACATTATAGCACACGGTACGAGCCGAAATTCACATTTTAGGACACTGAATGAGCCAAAATTCACATTGAAGCACACAGTATGAGCCGAAATTCACATTGTAGCATACTGACTGAGCTGAAATTCACCTTGTAGCACACTAAATGAGCTGAAATTCACCTTGTAGCACACTGAATGAGCTGAAATTCACCTTGTAGCACACTGAATGAGACGAAATTCACATTGAAGCACACTGAATGAGACGAAATTCACATTGAAGCACACAGTATGAGCCGAAATTCACATTGTAGCACACTGAATGAGCTGAAATTCACCTTGTAGCACACTGAATGAGCCGAAATTCACCTTGTAGCACACTGAATGAGCCAAAATTCACATTGAAGCACACAGTATGAGCCGAAATTCACATTGTAGCACACTGAATGAACTGAAATTCACCTTGTAGCACACTGAATGAGCCGAAATTCACATTGTAGCACACTGAATGAGCCGAAATTCACCTTGTAGCACACTGAATGAGCCGAAATTCACATTGAAGCACACAGTATGAGCCGAAATTCACATTGAAGCACACAGTATGAGCCGAAATTCACATTGTAGCACACTGAATGAGCTGAAATTCACCTTGTAGCACACTGAATGAGCCAAAATTCACCTTGCAGCACACTAAATGAGCCGAAATTCACATTGTAGCACACTGAATGAGCCGAAATTCACATTGTAGCACACTGAATGAGCTGAAATTCACGTTGTAACACACTGAATGAGACAAAATTCACCTTGTAGCACGCTGAATGAGCCGAAATTCACATTGTAGCACACTGAATGAGCCGAAATTCACCTTGCAGCACACTGAATGAGCCGAAATTCACCTTGTAGCACACTGAATGAGCCGAAATTCACATTGTAGCACACTGAATGAGCCGAAATTCACCTTGCAGCACACTGAATGAGCCGAAATTCACCTTGTAGCACACAATAAACCGAAATTCACATTATAGCACACTGAATGAGCCGAAATTCACATTGTAGCACACTGAATGAGCCGAAATTCACATTGTAGCACACTGAATGAGACGAAATTCTCATTGTAGCACACTGAATGAGCCGAAATTCACATTGTAGCACACTGAATGAGCCGAAATTCACATTGTAGCACACTGAATGAGCCGAAATTCACCTTGTAGCACACAATAAACCGAAATTCACATTATAGCACACTGAATGAGCCGAAATTCACATTGTAGCACACTGAATGAGCCGAAATTCACATTGTAGCACACTGAATGAGACGAAATTCTCATTGTAGCACACTGAATGAGCCGAAATTCACATTGTAGCACACCGAATGATCCAAAATTCACATTGTAGCACACTGAATGAGACGAAATTCACATTATTGCACACTGAATGAGCCGAAACTCACATTGTAGCACACCGAATGAGCCGAAATTCACATTGTAGCACACTGAATGAGCCGAAATTCACCTTGTAGCACACTGAATGAGCCGAAGTTCACATTATAGCACACTGATTGAGCTGAAATTGTGACAGCAGGGACAGCCAGAGTGACGACAGGGAGAGAGACAGTGACGACAGGGAGAGAGAGACAGTGACGACAGGGAGAGAGAGACAGAGACGACAGGGAGAGAGCGACAGTGACGACAGGGAGAGTGACGACAGGGAAAGAGAGGGACGACAGGGAGAGTGACGACTGGGAGAGTGACGACTGGGAGAGTGACGACAGGGAGAGCGATGACAGTGACGACAGGGAGAGTGATGACAGGGAGAGTGACAGTGATGACAGGGAGAGTGATGACCGGGAAAGACAGTGACGACAGGGAGAGTGACGACAGTGACGACAGGGAGAGTGATGACAGGGAGAGACAGTGACGACAGGGAGAGTGACGACAGTGACAGTGTGTGTGTTTGTAGGCAAAATACACAGACTGCACATACACTCCACACACAAACATACATAACACAAACACACCACACACATACTGTACATTTAAACAGACATATACATTGTACTGCACATATATGTACCTGGGTTGCAGAGGAGAGACACATGCCAGCCACGGAATAGCTACTGGAATGATGAGGACTATGGAGTTGCTGTGCAGCTCCCAGTATCTGCAGGTCACTATGCAGACTTTGCCGGCAATAGATCCCTCATCCCCGCAGCGGTAGCTGCGATCGCGGTCGCGGCTTTCTTTGAAGTGGAGGCACAGCTGTCTTCGTTTGGAGCCTGCACTCGTAGTAGGGGGGGGGGCAGCAGGTAACCTGCGGGAGTATGTTGCTGGGGGGCTGGCTGGAAGTCGCATGTGGGCGCCGGAACTGAACCTGCACTCGCGGCAACGGGGGGAGGGGGACAGCCAAACTGCAAGAGTCTGCAATCACGGGGGGGGGGGGACACGCGGGAGCATAACCTCTGAGCCTGTGGAAGGGAGGGGGGGGCTAGGACCCCGAGTCCGCAATTTGCCACGGGGGGGGGGGGGGGGGGGACACGACGCATGCCAGAGCCGGCAATTGGTGGGAGGGGGAGGGATGGGTGCGGGCATCATGCTCGAGATCGGTGGGGCAGGGGGTGCAGGGATCAATTTCAGAGTGTTGTAATGGAGCGGGTCAGGAATATGCAAGGCAAGGTGCTATCACTGGGGGGGGGGCGCAGGCTGGCGGCAGCAATTGAGCGGCTACAACATCCCTGCTCCTCTTCTCTTACGGAAGAGCAGGAACTCGGGTGAGCTGAGACGGAGATAGTGCCGCCCTCCAGTGGCCGGCGCTCATAGGCAGCTGTCTAAAGCTGCCTAATGGTAGCGCCGGCCCTGCCTTCTTGGATTCACACCAAGACACATATTTTCTCCAAATACGGTGGTAATGTTTAGACGTTACTCCTTTCCTGGCCTGAATAAGAGTGGGGATGACTTCCTTAGGAATACCCTTTCGGGCTAGGATCAGACGCTCAACAGCCATGCCGTCGAACGTAGCCACGGTAAGTCTTGATACACACATGGCCCCTGCTGTAGTAGGTCCTCTCGAGGAGGAAGAGGCCGAGGATCTTCTATGAGCAACTCCTGAAGATCTGGATACCAAGCCCTCCTTGGCCAGTCTGGGGCAATGAAGATTGCTCAAACTCTTGTTCTTCTTATTATTTTGAGAACTTTTGGAATCAGTGGAAGTGGAGGGAAAACATATACCGACCGAAACACCCACTGGGTCACCAGTGCATCCACTGCTATTGCTTGAGGGTCTCTCGACCTGAAACAATATCTCTGAAGCTTCTTGTCTAGACGAGATGCCATCATGTCTACTTGAGGAACTCCCCAAAGACTTGTCACCTCTGCGAAGACTTCTTGGTGGAGGCCCCACTCTCCTAGATGGAGATCGTGTCTGCTGAGGAAGTCTGCTTCCCAGTTATCCACTTCCGGAATGAAAATTGCTGACAAAGCTCTAACATGTCTTTCTGCCCAGAGGAGAATCCTTGTCGCCTCTGCCATTGCTGCTCTGCTTTTCGTTCCGCCTTGCCTGTTTATGTACGCGACTGCTGTTACATTGTCCGACTGGATCTGCACGGGATCTTGAAGATGTACCGCTTGTAGAAGGCCGTTGTAAATGGCTCTCAATTCCAGAACGTTTATGTGAAGGCAGGCTTCCTGACTTGACCATTTTCCTTGGAAGCTTTCCCCCTGTGTGACAGCTCCCCAGCCTCGGAGACTTGCATCCGTGGTTATTAGGACCCAGTCGTGAATCCCAAACCTGCGTCCCTCTAGTAAGTGAGAACTGTGTAGCCACCACAAGAGCGAAATCCTGGCTTTGGGGTACAGGATTATTTTCCGGTGCATGTGTAGGTGGGATCCGGACCACTTGTCCAACAGGTCCCACTGGAATACTCTGGCATGAAATCGGCCAAACTGTATGGCCTCGTAGGCCGCTACCATTTTCCCCAACAACCGAATGCATTGATGGATCGACACCCTTGTTGGTTTCAATATTTGTTTGACCATTTTCTGGATTTCCAGAGCCTTTTCCACCGGAACAAATACTCTCCGTACTTCTGTGTCCAGAATCATCCCTAAAAAGGACAAACTTGTCGTCTGTTCCAACTGCGACTTTGGAAAATTCATGATCCAACCGTGTTGTTGGAGTATTGACAGGGAGAGTGCGATGTTCTGCACCAACTGTTCCCTGGATCTCGCTTTTATCAGGAGATCGTCCAGATAAGGAATTATATTGACTCCTTTTTAACGAAGGAGGACCATCATCTCCGCCATCACCTTGGTGAATACCCTCGGTGCCGTGGAGAGTCCGAACGGCAACGTCTGGAACTGGTAATGGCAATCCTGTACTGCGAATATCAGATAAGCTTGGTGAGGATAAATGGGAACATGCAAGTAAGCATCCTTTATGTCTACTGATACCATGAAGTCCCCCTCCTCCAGACTGGAAATCACTACCCTCAGGGATTCCATCTTGAACTTGAACCTTTTCAGGTAGAGATTCAGATTTTTCAGGTTTAAAATCGGTCTGACCGAGCCGTCCGGCTTCAGAACTACGAAGAGGCTTGAATAAAAACCTTCTCCTTGCTGTGCCAAGGGTACCAGGACAATGACCTGATCCTGACAAAATTTTTGAATTGCCGTTGTTACTGCCTCTCTTCCCGGAAGAGAAGCTGGCAAGGTCGATTTGAAAAATCGGCATGGGGGGACGTCTTGAAACTCTAGTTTGTACCCATGGGACACTATTTGTAAGACCCATTGGTCCAGGCCAGATTGAATCCAGATTTGGCTGAAAAATTTCAAACATGCTCCCACCCGAGCGGACTCCCGCAAGGGAGAACCAGCGTTATGCTGCAGATTTTGCAGAAGCAGATGTGGTCGGGAGACGCTGCAGATTTCTTTCCTTTTCCCCTTCCCCTACCTGCAAAAAAGGGGTAACCTTTGGCCTTTTTGGATTTGTTGGGCCGAAAGGACTGCATGTGAGAGTGATGTGTCTTTTTAGTCGGTGTAGGAGCATAAGGCAAGAATGTTGACTTACCTGCGGTAGCCGCCGAGATTAACGCATCCAGCCCATCACCAAACAAGGCCTCACCTTTATCCGGGAGAGCCTCCATATTTCTTTTGGAATCTGCATCAGCATTCCACTGGCGAATCCACCACGCCCTCCGAGCCGATACTGCCATGGTAGCGGTTCTTGATCCCAAGAGACCAATATATTTCATGGTTTCTAGTACGTACGCAGCAGCGTCTTTGATATGACCTAACGTTAGGAGTATCTTGTCTCCATCTATTGTGTCAATGTCTAATGACAAGTTTTCTGACCACTTTTCAATAGCACTACTCACCCACGCACAGACAATGGTAGGCCTGAGTAGTGTCCCATTGGCCACATCAATAGATCACCTCACTCACTTTGCGGTCTGTCGGCTCCTAAAGGGAAGCCATTCCAGGCGCAGGGAGAAACACCTTTTCTCTTTTATGACAGGGCCCTGTCTAAAATGCAGGGCGACTCCCACCTTTTTTGGAAAAAGGTAAGCTGCCTGATATCCTTTTGGGAGACAGAAATTTCTTTTCAGGTTAAATCAGACCTGAGGTGGAGGGGAAATTACATTACTTCTTTACTAAAGTAAACCCTCTCCTTGTGGTAAAAGAGGGTGCTTCGTAACTTCTGACACCTCCTTTATAGCTAAAACATGTTTTGAATGCTTTTTTGCTAACTTAGGACCTATTCCCCTGGAACCACTAGTGTCGACACTGGAATCAGAGTCCGTGTCGGTATCAGTTTGTGCTACTTGTGCAAATTTGTATGTGACTCAGAAAGGTCCCTGTGGATGAAAGGCAGAACTATTAAAAATCACATCTTCAACAGATTATTTTCATTTTCTGTATGAGATTCAGTCCAGCCTCTTACTGATATGATTCACACTATCATGTAACCTTTCACCCAGTCAGGCTCTTGGTGTCATATAACACCTCTGTGTCCCTAACATGTCTCCACAGAGTTCCCTGCCACAGACATGTCACACACGGCCAGAACCACACCACAGACACTCCGGGATTTATAGGGGACAGACCCACAGTAAAATCTGTCAGAGGGACACAGATAGGATTTTGCCAGTTCACAACCCAGCGCCAGTAACACAATGTCTGTGAACATAAAATGCCCTCTGACATTTAGCGCTTTTATAATGTTAATCACACAATTATAAAGCACCAAATTCACTGTGGCCCCCCCTGTTTTGCACCCTGATACTTGTTCGGTAAGTCTTAACATAAGTCTTTTCAGTGAAACTCAGTAGAGCTCCTCAGAGTACATCCAGTTGACCTGGGCACATTTCTAAAACTGAGGTCTGGAGGAGGGGCATAGAGGGAGGAGCCAGTTCACACCCAATGAAAAGTCTTTAGAGTGCCCATGTCTCCTGCGGATCCCGTCTATACCCCATGGTCTTGATGTTGTCCCCAGCATCCTCTAGGATGTATGAGAAATTATATTATTTATTTGTATATATAGCCACATTCTGCTGCACTTTACAATTGGATTTTTAGAAATGATTTCCAAATATTTCAGCATGTTTTCTCAGAAGGCATTGTCGGGTATTAGATAGGATTTATGGCACTAATCATCTCACACTTGGTAAATCCTATGGTGGCAGGTACTGTCTGAGGAACCTGGCTCACATTCAGAAAGTGATGAGACCTCCATGTGCCCAGTGATAGTGTAGAGAACCTCTACTTCTCCGCTGGACTGCAGTGCCTGAGCCATTGGACTGTAGAGGGACTGAAAGAAAACAAAGTAAGTATGACACATATCAGTCACTCCTCCCTGTGCCGACATCTCCCCCTGGTCTGTGCCAGACTCCTTTCCTGTCTGTGCCAGCCATTCTACCTCCATCTACAGGTGGGTACACACCTCTGCAATCTTTCTGTAGATGCGATGGTTCGAATACCTTCACTCCTGTCCTGAAGTCCAGACCACAGAGCCGATTCGCGAGTGCACACGATACATTTGCGACCTTTGATCCTGGGCTACCGAAATATTGAAAGAAAATGATTGTACCAGCGTACACACTCTCCCGATTCTGGGCTGCACTCGCAGCGGGTATACCCAGAATTAGGACAATGAGCAGGGAGGGGACATGTTCTCCATGTTATTTGGCTCATGTAACAACAAAAAGTTGTAAATTATTCCTAACCTTCCATCCCAGAAAGTTGTGGAACTACACATGCCAGCAAGCCCGGTTTGTGTCAATAGGGAAAAAAGTATATGTGCTGGTGAAAGGTTTATGGTAAAGGATGTATGGACCAAAGAAAGTGATGAACAAGAAAAAAAGAACAAATGTTTGTATGAAGACATGAATGGCCCTGTCAAATCAGCTGAATATTAAACAGTACGTAAGATGCGACCGTCTGATTCAACATGGTTTCTTCCGACAAAGCACGATCGAAGGTTCATACACACTCTTACGATATCGAAAGAAAAGGTCAAATTGGACAAACAGCCAACTATTGTATATTTATGTACCCAGCTTACACAAGACTCTCAGGCTGGGCTGTGCCAGCTTCTATGCCACTGTTTCAGACAGCCTCTCTGCTGCTAGATGATGCCCTTCTGTCTGTGACAGCCTATTTCCTTCTTCCCTCTCAGTGCCAGTCCCTGTTCATATCTTTGCAATTTTCTTCCATTCCTATTTTTGCCACTCTAGCTCCCTTTGTTTGTATGAAGATAGATAGATATTAGTGCATGCAGAGTGACATTACATCATAAATAGCCTTTGTGATGTCACTCAGCTTTTGTATAAAAGTGACTGCTTGGTATAGCTGTATCTGCTGACATTACTGTTTAAGATACACTTTTGTTTTTTACCTAAATGTTATATGAAAATAATGTTAGGTGAATAGAGATAGATAGATATTAGTGCATGCATAGTGACATTACATCATAAATAGCCTTTGTGATGTCACTCAGCTTTTGTATAAAAGTGACTGCTTGGTATAGCTGTATCTGCTGACATTACTGTTTAAGATACACTTTTTTTTTAACATAAATGTTATATGAAAATAATGATAGATAGATAGATAGATAGATAGATACAAGCAGGTTGTGCTTTATCACCTCAGTAATCTGGTCATGTGAATGGCTAGTATCATAAACAGTCTTTGTGATGTCATTGGGCCTGATCACTGTTGTGCGAAATCGCAATTATCCAATTATCGAAAGACTCCGCATGTGACAGGAAGCGGACGTCTGTGGGTGGTAACTGCCCATTTTCTGGGAGTGTCAGGAAAAACGCAGGCGTTCCCAAGTGTTTTCAGGGAAGGTGTGTGACGTCCACTAAGCCCCCAAAAAGCCTGATTCTGTGTCACTGTAGGAGTAAATCATGGGCTGCGCACAGACTGCACACAGTGGAAAAATCATTAGATGATGAGTGAGTTGCGAACGGATTTGCAGCTGTCCGCTGCCTGGCGAAGTTTTTGCACAGCGTATGCATGCATTCGCACACTTGCACGGGGTGGGTTTTCAATCTGTCTGAGCGGTAACTGTCTGATCGCAAACCTCTGCAAATCAGGTCTGAAAAGGGCCCACTGCTTGGTAGATAGGGTGCAAGAGTAATAATGGAGCTGAAGGTACTACAGTCCCGGGCCTGCAAAATGGCAAAGGGCACCATGCTCTGGGGGTGCTCACTCGTCTGCCAATCTGCAAAGTCACTAATTTCCCTTTTTTTATTTAAATGAATTATCTAGGGTACAATGCGTATTTACTAGAGCTGCAAAAGCAGGTAGCCCTGCACAGCACGCTACCCCTGCGGTGTGGGAAGAGAAAGCTCCTGGCAGCCAAATAAGGTAATATGGAGGTTACACAGCTCGGCCTGAGGAGTCCCCCATGCACCCAGTACAGAGCGCTGAGTCCTGTACTGTCAGAGACCTGTAGGCTGGGCAGTGTCATCTCCTGGTGCCAGGCACTTCCACATGTGCCCATCTCTGTCTTCTACATAGCACCTGGTGAGTCTCACCTTCAGGCGACGCAGCGCTCAGTAAGTGCTGTCCATCAGTTCTTACTCTGCACTTTCTGGTCATACAGCTAATCAGCACCCATCAGGAATGTGACACCCGTCTTCAGCCTGACCATTGTAGTGACAGAGATATTCAGTACGTGCGGCTGGGGGTACCGTGGTTCAGAGGGGCTAAAAATTCATCTTCTGGCTCCAGCGTGGCTTTACTAAGGTCCATATTCCTGATGCACTTCATCTGGTGGCGGTCATTAGTCAGTATGACATGTCTCCTCTGTCTATGCCAGTCTCTCTCCACATCTGTGCCAGCCCCTCCTGTGTTGTCTGTGCCAGCAATTCTCTCCCTGTCTGAGCTTATATGTCCTGTCTTCACTAGTTTCTGCCATTCTGTCTCTGTCAGTTTCTCTGTCCATCCGCCTGTGCCAGTGTCACTGCCCTTCTATGTCTGTCAGTTTCTCTGTCCATCTGTCTGTGCCAGTGTTACTGCCCTTCTGTTTCTGTCAGTTTCTCTGTCCATCCGTCTGTGCCAGTGTCACTGCCCTTCTATGTCTGTCAGTTTCTCTGTCCATCTGTCTGTGCCAGTGTTACTGCCCTTCTGTTTCTGTCAGTTTCTCTGTCCATCCGTCTGTGCCAGTGCCACTGCCCTTCTATGTCTGTCAGTTTCTCTGCCCTTCTCCCTGTTCCAGCCTGTTTCCTTGTTCCCTCTTTGTGCCAGTCTCTCTTTATGTTGGTGCAATTGTCTCCCATTCCTGTTTATGTCAGTCTATCTGCCTCTGTGTCACAATGTGTGACAGATGGATGGAGGAACTACCTATGCCTTCTATGGTATGGTACTGGTAATGCCCACACAGCACTGGTCACATCCCATCACTTTTACAATAAGCCTTTGGTAATTTTCATCTTCAAGCACTTGGGTCTCCTATCTTGGCCCTGTATAGATCACTGCCCCCCTCCCCATCTCATTTAGTGGTTGGGTGTAGCTGGAAGCGCCTGTGATTACCGGTTAGGGTATGAATCTTTGGGGTACATGTACTAAGCAGTGATAAAAGTGAAGAAGTGAGCCAGTGGAGAAGTTACCCATGGCAACCAGGGGTGTCAGTGTTCGCAAATACGCGTATTTTACCCGGATCTGAAGGCGGGGACTCACTTTTCAAAAATGTGAGGGTCCCCGGGGACGCGCTCCGCTGCAGCCAACTCCTTGTAAATTGACGGCGACAGCGCTTCTTGCCCGTACAGAGCGGAGGTGGAGCCTTACCACTGGCAGTCTGGCGGTGCCCCCTCCTGGTCACGTGCAGTGGCTTCACACGGGGGCCGGACAGAGAGAGAAGACGGCTCTGCGGCTGCTGTACGCTGTGCTGCGGGCGGGCGGTGACTCGCCAAGACCGTGAACTGCAGCTCCCTCCCAACCCGATATCTGCCTCCCTCTGGGCTGCCTCCAGTGTGCTCTCCCGCGATCTGTGTGAAGGAGAGCAGCGGTGACCGGCCAGGAACCTCACCTCCAGCCCCTGCCGTGCTCTGCCACCATACCGCTGCCGTGAGAAGAGCGGGCTGCACCATTACCATCAGGTGTCCCCAGCATCCCTACGGACGCCCAGCTAGCGGGCCTGTGACAGGGGAGCCTGTTCCCGAGGTGCCCCCCCCCCCCTCAAACTTCTTCTCACTTCTTTTACCTGACGGAAACAGCGGTGACAGCACAGGGCCCTGGTGGTGCGGAAGGTACGTGCTCTACCTGGCGCAATGTGTATAACGGCGTGCTCTACCTGGCGCAATGTGTATAATGGCATGCTCTACCTGACGCAATGTGTATAATGGCATGCTCTACCTGACGCAATGTGTATAACGGCGTGCTCTACCTGGCGCAATGTGTATAATGGCATGCTCTACCTGACGCAATGTGTATAACGGTATGCTCTACCTGGCGCAATGTGTATAACGGCGTGCTCTACCTGGCGCAATGTGTATAACGGCGTGCTCTACCTGGCGCAATGTGTATAACGGCGTGCTCTACCTGGCGCAATGTGTATAACGGCGTGCTCTACCTGGCGCAGTGTGTATAACGGCGTGCTCTACCTGGCGCAATGTGTATAATGGCATGCTCTACCTGACGCAATGTGTATAATGGCATGCTCTACCTGACGCAATGTGTATAACGGCGTGCTCTACCTGGCGCAATGTGTATAATGGCATGCTCTACCTGACGCAATGTGTATAACGGTATGCTCTACCTGGCGCAATGTGTATAACGGCGTGCTCTACCTGGCGCAATGTGTATAACGGCGTGCTCTACCTGGCGCAATGTGTATAACGGCGTGCTCTACCTGGCGCAATGTGTATAACGGCGTGCTCTACCTGGCGCAGTGTGTATAACGGCGTGCTCTACCTGGCGCAGTGTGTATAACGGCGTGCTCTACCTGGCGCAATGTGTATAACGGCGTGCTCTACCTGGCGCAGTGTGTATAACGGCGTGCTCTACCTGGCGCAATGTGTATAACGGCGTGCTCTACCTGGCGCAGTGTGTATAACGGCGTGCTCTACCTGGCGCAATGTGTATAACGGCGTGCTCTACCTGGCGCAGTGTGTATAATGGCGTGCTCTACCTGGCGCAGTGTGTATAACGGCGTGCTCTACCTGGCGCAGTGTGTATAACGGTGTGCTCTACCTGGCGCAGTGTTTATAACGGCGTGCTCTACCTGGCGCAGTGTGTATAACGGCGTGCTCTACCTGGCGCAGTGTGTATAACGTGCTCTACCTGGCGCAGTGTGTATAACGGCGTGCTCTACCTGGCGCAGTGTGTATAACGGCGTGCTCTACCTGGCGCAGTGTGTATAATGGCGTGCTCTACCTGGCGCAGTGTTTATAACGGCGTGCTCTACCTGGCGCAGTGTTTATAACGGCGTGCTCTACCTGGCGCAGTGTGTATAACGGCGTGCTCTACCTGGCGCAGTTTGTATAACGTGCTCTACCTGGCGCAGTGTGTATAACGTGTGTGTATAACGTGCTCTACCTGGCGCAGTTTGTATAACGTGCTCTACCTGGCGCAGTGTGTATAACGTGTGTGTATAACGTGCTCTACCTGGCGCAGTGTGTATAACGTGCTCTACCTGGCGCAGTGTGTATAACGTGCTCTACCTGGCGCAGTGTATATAGGAGATTCTACCTGGTGCAATGTGTATAAGCGCCACTACTGTGTGGTGTTATGTGAATTGGCACTATTATGTGGTCACGCCCCTTCCCCATGAAGCCATGCCCGTAAATTTTTGCACGCGCCTGCGGCGCGCACCGCCTGTAGTTTCGATTCTGGCAGGTGGAGCTCCAATTCACTTTCTGCCAAAGGGCACCAAAATATCTAGTTAAAGCTCTGGAGCAGAGTGTACTGCATGTTACACAGCCCAGCAGCACTGTCACCCCATTCCCCCACCTTGCAACACTTCTGTAGTGTCCAAATAAGATTAATATTATTAAAAACCTTAATTCCGATGGGACCCAGAACAGAACCGGTAGGACCCCAATTTTTAAAAGTGAGGGGTCCCTGGGACCCACTTTTTTTTGGGCTCAGCGCGATCACTGGGTGTGGTATAAAAGATAGATAGTGTCTAGTTAGACAGTCAATAGATGGAAACCATATGTTAGACAGACATTAGGTCGACAGGGTCAAAAGGTCGACATGAAAAAGGAAAACAGTGCAAAAGGTCGACAGGGTCAAAAGGTCGACATGAAAATGGTCGACATGAAAAAGGTAGACACCATGTTTTTTGCATTTTTGTGGTTTGTGTGGATAGTTTTGTCATCTGGGACCCCCAATTATAGAAAGGCATTCCCTCGTGGGGCTCGCTGCGCTCGCCACAAGGTTTATAACCAACTCTATGCCGACATGGATAGAGAAGGTATGAAATAGTCCAAAAACATGTTAAATAAAAAAAAACACTTGTCTGTCTTTTTTATGTCGACCATTTTCATGTCGACCTTTTGACCCTGCCGACCTAATGTCTGTCTAACATTTGGTGTCTATCGATTGACTGTCTGACTAGACACTGTCTATCTATCAACCGGATACCTGCAACCAGTCAGCTGCTGTGTATAATTTTATAGTGTGCAAATTATAAATGTTACGTCAATGCTGATTGGTTGCCATGGGCAACTTCTCCACTGACTCACTTCTCCACTTGTATCACTGCTTAGTAAATCTCCCCCTTTGTGTATTATCGCGTCACCTGACTTGGTAAGCATGATGTGCCCGGATATGAAAGAATAACAGGCTAGGATTCTATTAGTCATGTCTCTTATACACCATACTAGCCACCCTCCTGGATTTCACTTCAGGTCCTACCCATGCTGCACGTTATTATCCAGTAGAGGGCGCCATACCTTAGTGTACAGTACAGATGAAAGGATTAAGAGACAATCTATACACTATCTGTAAGTACTGTACCAATTACTTCATCGCGGGGCATCGCACAAGTGTATGGGCACCATAACATGTGTAATGTTCTCAATTTCCTCCTAATTTCCAACCAGGCCAGAGCAGGTAGACCACCTCACGGTCATTAGATTGCGCCTCATATCAGTCATACTGTTCCAACATCAGGTGTAATATGGCGGGGCTAGGGGAAACATGGTCACACACTGAGGTGCATAGTGTAATCAGATTTCTGCATCTTTAGGGCACATTAGCAGCTGATAACCATCGGCAGCTTGTTGAGGTATACGGTGATCACATACTGTACCTATCTTATTGAACCACCTTCATAACTTTGAAAAGAACAATGAGACATGGCTCCAGCGATTGCTGCACCTACAATTATTCCTGCTCAGAACAGGGATATTTCTTATTTATTTGATTTTTCATTCATGACACTCACGGCTGTTCTATTTGGGGAAGAGAGCAGCGTCTGAATAAAAAGCCGCGTCCCCCTCCCTGTCCCGCTCTGTATGAGCTGCATTTCCCATCTGATTAATGACCACTCAGATACTAAGCATCGGTGCCGCCTGGTCGATAACCAGCTGCAATTTATTACCTTTGGGTATCGGGTCCTAATGATGATTGTGCAAGAGCCTGGGCACGGTTCCACCTGGGCATATTTATAGAAATATACAGTAGAAATTGTGACAGTGGGCTGTGATTTAGACTTCTAGGTTTCCCATTATATGTGTCACCTCTTGTTTTCCCGTGTGATAAGTGTTTGCTCGCTGCATATCAGGGTGCGCAGCTGTACCAGCGCCACTATCTCAGCCTGTGATGGCGTAAATGTTATTACATTAAATGGTTTCTAATATATAAAAAAACAAGAACATGCAGGATATAGGGGGACATTTACTAAGTAGTGATAAGAGTGGAGAAGTGGCCCATGGCAACCAATCAGCACTGAAGTAACATCTATAATTTGCATACTATAAAATTATACAGAGCTGTTGATTGGTTGATGGGGCCACTTCTCCACTGACTCACTTCTCTGCTCTTATCACTGCTTAGTAAATGTCCCCCATAGTCTGTTTTCTTACAGACACTCTAACCCACTAAGATATAAATATATAATAGCATGCTTATTACAGAACCTTACATAAGTATTGATATTGCAAAGTCTGTTTGTAGAGCTCAATATTCAGTATACTGAATTACATTACTGTGGTGGGGTGTGAGAACGTTATTGTGGTGGGGTGTGAGGACGTTACTGTGCAGGGGTGTGATGACGTTACTGTGCAGGGTTGTGATGACGTTACTGTGCAGGGGTGTGATGAGGTAACTGTACAGGGGTGTGATGACGTTACTGTGCTGGGGTGTGATAGGTGAGTATGGAATTTTTCTTTACAGCTGTCGTGGATCTACTGGACAAGGGGACGTGATCTACACCAGGAATAGGTGAGTATGTGTGAGTGCATTAAGCTTGTACTCTCATGGAATGTGTGTCCTGTCTTTTTTTGGGTCTGGGACTCAGGGTCGACAACAAAAAGGTTGACACACCTTAGGTCGACGCCAATTGGTCGACACGCCTTAGGTCGACATGGACAAAAGGTCGACATGGAAAAAGGTTGACATGGTTTTTTTTATGGTTTTTTGGTGGTGTTTTCTTCGTAGAGTGACAGGGAACCCCAATTGGTGCACCGCGTCCCCTCGCATGGCTCGCTTCGCTCGCCATGCTTCGGGCATGGGGCCTTCGCTCCGCTACCGCTTCGCTCGGCACAGATTACCGTTCCAATCGTAGTCCACGTGGATCGGTAAGTATGAAAAGGTTCCAAAGAAGAAAAAAATCGTGAAAAACTCATGTCGACCCTTTTCCATGTCGACATTGTTCCTGTCGGCCTTTTGTCCATGTCGACCTAAGGTGTGTTGACCAATTGGCGTCGACCTAAGGTGTGTCGACCTTTTTGTTGTCGACCTGGAGTCCGGATACCCTTTTTTTTAATATATGTTTTTTTACAGGGGGACTGTACCTACTCAGACGCTGCAATCACTTCAGCCTGTCCGGGCCCGGAATTGACATCAGACACCTGCCCTGCAAACACTTGGACATGCCTGCGTTTTTCCAAACACTCCCAGAAAACAGTCAGTTGCCACCCACAAACGCCCTTTTCCTGTCAATCTCCTTGCGATCGGCTGTGCGAATGGATTCTTCGTTAAATCCATTGCTCAGCAACGATCCGCTTTGTACCCGTATGACGTGCCTGCGCATTGTGGTGCATACGCATGCGCAGTTTTGCCCTGATCGCTCCGCAGCGAAAAAACCTACTGTACGATCAGGTCGGAATGACCCCCTAGGCCCCATATTACATTTAGCCCACAGTGTGATAATACCCAACGTGTCTTTCTTGTGCTGATGCAGAAAACCCCCATTCTGCCTTCAGTGACTGCTGCAGGTCTGAAAAGCAATTAGCCTTTCTGCTGGATCAGAGAACATACTGACTGACTTCCATGCAGTTGTCACTCATTCTGGTAAAAAAGGCACATTCAGAGAAATCTGTGTGGGGTTTGGTGGTCGCTCTTGTTCCATTGCAGTCCGAGCAGAGAGGAATGGAAACTATTACACACTATTATACACTTTATTATACACTATTATACACTACGTTATCACAGGACACTGTATTCACCCGCTCTCTATCTTTTGTGGCCGATGCTGCAGGGAGGGGTTTTTCCTCTCTTCCCCCCTACTTGATTCTGAGGGCGTTATCCAGATTACTACGTAAAACCAATGGGTCGGTGGTCTGCATCATCGGATGCAGACTTGCTGGACTCGGGTATCCGGTTCCAACGGCCAGCCTGAATGAGTTTCAGTTTATGCAGGCTGACCAGTGCCTCTCTCCACCGTCTCCTCCTATTCCTCCCACCTCTATTCCCCATCTCCCCATTGGCGTTTCTATAATGGGTGCAATGTGCGCGGTGCACACGGGCCCCTGGGTCCAGGGGGACCCACACTGCACCCATTTTAAATACTTACCTTGCCAGAGTCCAGCATCAGCCGCTGCGATCGCGCTGGAAATCGTCACCAAAATGGGCGCTGCGCATGCGCGATAGCCAAATTGGTCTCCGGATCATGGCAGGCGCCATGTTTCCGGAGACCTGCACATGCACAGTAGACTCCGGCACAACACCGGAGTCTGCAGTGCCGTACAGAGGAGGGGGCCCACCCGGAGGTGCACACAGGCCCCCTCCTCTGTTGAAAAGCCCTGCATCTCCCCCTATTCCTCCCATCTCTCTCTACCCTGTCTCCTCCTATTCCTCCCATCTCTCTTCCCCATCTCCCCATATTCCTCCCATCTCTCTCTCTCCCCTGTCTCCTCCTATTCCTCCCATCTCTCTCTCTCCCCTGTCTCCTCCTATTCCTCCCATCTCTCTCTCTCCCCTGTCTCCTCATATTCCTCCCATCTCTCTCTCTCCCCTGTCTCCTTCTATTCCTCCTATTCCTCCCATCTCTCTTCCCCATCTCCTCCTATTCCTCCCATCTCTCTTCCCCATCTCCCCCATTCCTCCCATCTCTCTTCCCCATCTCCCCCCATTCCTCCCATCTCTCTTCCCCATCTCCCCCATTCCTCCATTCTCTCTCCCCTGTCTCCCCCTATTCCTCCCATCTCTCTCTCTCCCCTGTCTCCTCCTATTCCTCCCATCTCTCTTCCCCATCTCCTCCTATTCCTCCCATCTCTCTTCCCCATCTCCCCCATTCCTCCCATCTCTCTTCCCCATCTCCCCCCATTCCTCCCATCTCTCTTCCCCATCTCCCCCATTCCTCCATTCTCCCCTGTCTCCCCCTATTCCTCCCATCTCTCTCTCTCTCCCCTGTCTCCTCCTATTCCTCCATTTCTCTTCCCCATCTCCCCCTATTCCTATTTCTCTTCCCCATCTCCCCCTATTCCTCCCATCTCTCTCTCTACCCTGTCTCCCCCCTATTCCTCCCATCTCTCTCTCTCTCTCCCGTCTCCTCCTATTCCTCCATCTTTCTCTCCCCTGTCTCCTCCTATTCCTCCATCTCTCTCTCCCCTGTCTCCTCCTATTCCTCCCATCTCTCTTCCCCATCTCCCCCCCATTCCTCCCATATCTCTTCCCCATCTCCTCCTATTCCTCCCATATCTCTTCCCCATCTCCCCCCATTCCTCCCATCTCTCTTCCCCATCTCCCCCTATTCCTCCCATCTCTCTCTACCCTGTCTCCCCCCTATTACTCCCATCTCTCTCTCTCCCCTGTCTCCTCCTATTCCTCCATTTCTCTCTCCCCTGTCTCCTCCTATTCCTCTCATCTCTCTTCCCCATCTCCCCCTATTCCTCCCATCTCTCTTCCCCATCTCCCCCTATTCCTCCCATCTCTCTCTCTACCCTGTCTCCTCTTATTTCTCCCATCTCCCTTCCCCTGTCTCCTCCTATTCCTCCATCTCTCTCTCCCCTGTCTCCCCCTATTCCTCCCATCTCTCTTCCCCATCTCCCCCTATTCCTCCCATATCTCTCTCTCCCCTGTCTCCCCCTATTCCTCCCATCTCTCTCTACCCTGTCTCCCCCCTATTACTCCCATCTCTCTCTCTCCCCTGTCTCCTCCTATTCCTCCATTTCTCTCTCCCCTGTCTCCTCCTATTCCTCTCATCTCTCTTCCCCATCTCCCCCTATTCCTCCCATCTCTCTTCCCCATCTCCCCCTATTCCTCCCATCTCTCTCTCTACCCTGTCTCCTCTTATTTCTCCCATCTCCCTTCCCCTGTCTCCTCCTATTCCTCCATCTCTCTCTCCCCTGTCTCCCCCTATTCCTCCCATCTCTCTTCCCCATCTCCCCCTATTCCTCCCATATCTCTCTCCCCTGTCTCCTCCTATTCCTCCATCTCTCTCTCCCCTATTCCTCCCATCTCTCTTCCCCATCTCCCCCCATTCCTCCCATCTCTCTTCCCCATCTCCCCCCATTCCTCCCATCTCTCTTCCCCATCTCCCCTTATTCCTCCCATCTTTCTTCCCCATCTCCCCCCATTCCTCCCATCTCTCTTCCCCATCTCCCATCTCTCTTCCCCATCTCCCCCCCATTCCTCCCATCTCTCTTCCCCATCTCCCCCCCATTCCTCCCATCTCTCTTCCCCATCTCCCCCTATTCCTCCCATCTCTCTCTCTCTACCCTGTCTCCTCCTATTCCTCCCATCTCTCTTCCCCATCTCCCCCTATTTCTCCCATCTCTCTCTCTCCCCTGTCTCCTCTTATTTCTCCCATCTCCCTTCCCCTGTCTCCTCCTATTCCTCCATCTCTCTCTCCCCTGTCTCCCCCTATTCCTCCCATCTCTCTTCCCCATCTCCCCCCATTCCTCCCATCTCTCTTCCCCATCTCCCCCCATTCCTCCCATCTCTCTTCCCCATCTCCCCCCCCATTCCTCCCATCTCTCTTCCCCATCTCCCCCCCATTCCTCCCATCTCTCTTCCCCATCTCCCCCCATTCCTCCCATCTCTCTTCCCCATCTCCCCCGCATTCCTCCCATCTCTCTTCCCCATCTCCCCCCCATTCCTCCCATCTCTCTTCCCCATCTCCCCCCCATTCCTCCCATCTCTCTTCCCCATCTCCCCCCATTCCTCCCATCTCTCTTCCCCATCTCCCCCCATTCCTCCCATCTCTCTTCCCCATCTCCCCCCCATTCCTCCCATCTCTCTTCCCCATCTCCCCCCCATCTCTCTTCCCCATCTCCCCCTATTCCTCCCATCTCTCTTCCCCATCTCCCCCTATTCCTCCCATCTCTCTCTCTCTACCCTGTCTCCTCCTATTCCTCCCATCTCCCTTCCCCTGTCTCCTCCTATTCCTCCATCTCTCTCTCCCCTGTCGCCCCCTATTCCTCCCATCTCTCTTCCCCATCTCCCCCCATTCCTCCCATCTCTCTTCCCCATCTCCCCCCATTCCTCCCATCTCTCTTCCCCATCTCCCCCCATTCCTCCCATCTCTCTTCCCCATCTCCCCCCATTCCTCCCATCTCTCTTCCCCATCTCCCCCCATTCCTCCCATCTCTCTTCCCCATCTCCCCCCATTCCTCCCACCTCTCTTCCCCATCTCCCCCCATTCCTCCCATCTCTCTTCCCCATCTCTCTTCCCCATCTCCCCCCATTCCTCCCATCTCTCTTCCCCATCTCCCCCCATTCCTCCCATCTCTCTTCCCCATCTCCCCCCATTCCTCCCATCTCTCTTCCCCATCTCCCCCCCATTCCTCCCATCTCTCTTCCCCATCTCCCCCCCATTCCTCCCATCTCTCTTCACCATCTCCCCCTATTCCTCCCATCTCTTTCTCCTGTCTCCCCCTATTCCTCCCATCTCTCTTCCCCATCTCCCCCCATTCCTCCCATCTCTCTTCACCATCTCCCCTATTCCTCCCATCTCTTTCTCCTGTCTCCCCCCATTCCTCCCATCTCTCTCCCGTCTCCCCCTATTCCTCCCATCTCTCTTCCCCATCTCCCCCTATTCCTCCCATCTCTCTCCCCTGTCTCCCCCTATTCCTCCCATCTCTCTTCCCCGTCTCCCCCTATTCCTCCATCTCTCTCCTCCTATTCCTCCCATCTCTCTTCCCCATCTCCCCCTATTCCTCCCATTCTCTCCTCCTATTGCTCCCATCTCTCTTCCCCATCTCCCTTTATTCGCTGAATCTCTCTCTCTGCCCTGTCTCCCCCTATTCCTCCCATCTTTCTCTCCCCTGGCTCTAATATTCCTCCTGTGTCTCTCTTCACTCCCTGTCTCCTCATATTCCTCCTATCTCCCTTTATTCATTGAATCTCTCTCTCCTCCGTCTCCGCCTATTTCTCCCATCTCTCTCTCCCCGGTTTCCTCTATTCCTCCCATATTTATCCCTCTTTATCCCGTCTTTCCCATTCAAAAATAATAATAATTCTCATTTGCCCTTGGCCCCTGGTAACAGTTAAAACCAAAGCCACACTGGGTCACATCATAACGCTTTCACAATGGTACCATAAATGCCAGAGAAACCGTTTTATATCACTTTAAATGTCTGTTGGTCTATGGAGATTGGAAATTCAAATTAATATGGAAATTAATTACTTTGGTGAGTTCAGAAGCAGCTAAGTATAAAGGAATCATTAGGGGTTTACAGATCTAATTACTATTTCAGAAGCATTGTAATATAACGTTTCTACAAATATTATATGGTGAAATTAATTAACTAAAAAATAGGCTATAAATACTAATTAATCATTTGCCAAGTGTTTGGGTAATTTAATAACAAGTGATGTACAAGGTATATAGGCTACAGGATACGGTCCTTAGGCCGACCTCACTTAAGTCGACAGTCATTAGGTCGACCATTATTGGCCAACATGCATTAGGTCGACATGAGTTTTTCACAATTTTTATTTTTTTAAAAAACTTTTTCATACTTTACCATCCACGTAGACTACGATTTAGAATAGTAACCTGTGCCAAGGTGACACGGTGCACTAATTGGGGTTCACACTCACTTTATGTATAAAACGACACAACCCCCCCCCCAAAAAAACGCATGTTGACTTTTTTCCCACGTCTATCTTTTTCATGTCGACTTGATGACCATGTCGACCTTTTCCAGGTGTCGACATAGTGCCTGTCGACAATAGTTGTCGACCCCAGAAAACCCCCCATTCCTTAGGCTTCTGCCTGAAGAACTTTAACCTATTGAGTCGTTATTTGTCTTTGTAGTTTTGGGATGTTTTTCAGAGACTCCACAGTTTTCCCAAAGTATTTCCCCTGATTCACACTCTCATAGTATTGAAGCATATAGGACCTCATCCGGGGTTGGATATGAGAGTAAGATGCATCTTTTTTCCTCTGCAACTTGCTCTTTTTGTTAATTGCTCATATGCGTCTTTTCACTGTGTGCATCTTTTGCCATACACTACCATACTGTATGGCTGTCTATGCTGAGGGGGCTGGGTGAGGGTTTTAGGAGTCATGTAGACACTGCCATAGTAGAATAATGTCTTGTTGTTGCAAAATGCATCTAAGGTGGTCACCTACAGTAAATGGTGCAAATGTGACTATTTAGCGGGGCATTATTTATTATTTATTTATTAACAGTTTCTTATATAGCACAGCATATTCCGTTGCGCTTTACAATTAGAACAACAGTAATAGAACAAAACTGGGTAAAAACAGACAGACATAGAGGTAGGAGGGCCCTGCTCACAAGCTTACAATCTATAGGGAAATAAGCATTGATACACCAGGTTTGATGCTACCTATTGAATAATGGTCCACCAGATTGCTAGGTTCTTATGACCACCCAGCAATGTTGGCCAAGTGTCAGGAGGGTGTGAAAGTAAAGAAAGACAAGATATGTGAGGTTATGAATACTGTACAGAGAGGATGTAATTAGATAGGGAAGCACTGACGGTTATGTGGGTGGCTCTGGAATTTGATAGGCTTGTCTGAAGAGGTGAGTTTTCAGGGAACGTTTAAAGGTTTAGAGACTAGAGGTGAGTCTTATTGTGCGTGGGAGGGCATTCCATAGAGTGGGTGAAGCCTGGATATAGTCCTGTAATTTTGAGTGTTTACAAGTAATGCATGTGGATGAGAGACTTACGGGTACTCCAGCCCTGGTACCTGGTTGCGAACTGATTATGGTGATGACGGTAGGTGCAGCTGAGCGCAAGCAGTTATGCAAATGTATAGTAGATAAAACTGCTTGCACGATTACATTGCACTGAATACTCGTTTTTAAAAAATTAAACATATTTCCTGCTATGTTTGGGAATGGGACGGCTGCCCATATATTAACTAGGGGTATGGGTCATTAGGTCGACCACACTTAGGGTGACAGTCATTAGGTCGACCACTATTGAATGACATGCATTAGGTCGACATGTGTTTTTTTTTTTTTTTTTTTTCGTTTTTTTGGTGTCGTTTTCTTCGGAAAGTGACATGGAACCCCAATTAGTGCACTGTGTCCCCTTGCTTCAGGCAAGGTGCCTCGTTCCGCTACCGCTGCACCCGACACAGGTTACCGTTTCCAGTCGTAGTCCACGTGGATCGTAAAGTATGAAAAAGTTGAATTTTTTTGTGTGTGAAAAACGCATGTCGACCTTTTGCCATGTCGACCTAGTACATGTTGACCTAGTGACCATGCCAGCCTAATGCATGTCGACCAATAGTGGTCAACCTAATGACTGTTGACCTACTGACCGTATCCCGTTAACTAGTGTGGAACTCAGATTTTATATCATTATATGTCTTGTGTGATTTGTATTTGTTAGGCTCTGAGCGAGTTGGGTTACGTATTATCTACACTCTCCTGCAATGTGTATGAGTTGTGCGCTGTTCTTTTGAGCAGTATAGCCGCGCCTCCTGTCGCAGTCCCAGCGCATCTGCTCCTGTTACATGCAGGGGGGGGGGGGGGGGGCGATGAGCATTTGCCACTTGTACAGAGTTGGTGGCACCTGGCGACTCTGAAAAGGTAGCACAATGCAAACATTTCCTGAGGCACATGAACCATAAACAGGGTTGAATAGTATCCCCTGCCTCTCTGGGACAGAGGTACTGGCACTATCACTCCTGTGTCCAGGAGGGATTGTACAACCAAGTGTAGAGCTTGCGCTTTAACGGATCCGCACGGATGACCGTTGTGCAAAACTGGTAAGGGGAGCGTCTCTTGAGAGAGATTGTGTACCCGTGAAAGACAACTTCCTGCACCCAGGCATCCAAAGTGGTCTGTAACCAGGCCTGGGCGAACTGCAGAAGTTGGTTTCCCACCCCGGGGTTCCCCAGGGGGAGGCCCGCCCCGTCATGCAGCAGACTTGTCTTGTTTGGAAGCAGGCTGACGGGGCGGCCCAGGATTGTTTAGATTTAGGCTTAGTGGTTTTGGAAGTACGAGCCTGTCGCTGATCCGCTTGACCCTTTGCCTTCCCTGGAGGTCGAAAGAAATGAAAGGTGGTACTCTTAGCCTTCGGAGCAGAAGGATTAGTATTTGGGAGACACGCAGTCTTGGCAGTAGCCAAGTCAGTTACAATCTTGTTCAGATCCTCCCCAAATAGGTTGTCTCCTTTAAAAGGGAGCACCTCCAAGGTCTTCTTGGAGTCCAGGTCCACCTTCCAGGACCTCAACCACATAATTTGACGAGCCAGGATAGATGTAGTAGATGCCTTGGCCACCATTACACCTGCATCAGAGGCCGCCTCCTGAATATTGTGGGAGGCTGTGGTAATATAAGACAAATATTGTCTGGCAGTGTCAGAAAAATCCTGAGGCAGCTCATTCTCAGTTGCCTGAACCCATGCTTCAATTCCTTTCGCAGCCCAGGAGGCTGCCATAGTGCCTCTATGTACTGCACCTGTAAGTGAGTAAATAGACTTCAGGCATCCCTCCACACGCTTATCCGTTGGTTCCTTCATGGAGGTGACGGTGGTGTCAGGCAGAGTAGATGACACCACAAGACGGGCGACATAAGAGCCCACCGGCGGTGGAGTTTCCCACTTGTTACTCAACTCCGCATGGATAGGATAACGAGCTAGCATTTTTTTAGACAGAGAGAATTTATTTCCTGGAGACGACCAGGATTCCTGACGTATGTCAATTAAATGGTCAGAATGTGGCAAGATTACTTTAGCAACCTTCTAACGTTTTAACTTATCAGGTTTCTGAGACGCAGTAGTAGGCTCAATGTCATCATCTATTTGAAGAATTAGCTTAATGGTCTCCACTAGGTCAGAAACATCAACCTGGTTTGTAGATTCCTCATCAGAAACAACTGTATCAGTGTCTGACGGATCAGTAATTTCTCTGACGTCCTAGTGGATGCTGGGACTCCGTCAGGACCATGGGGAATAGCGGCTCCGCAGGAGACAGGGCACAAAATTTAAAAGTTTGACCACTAGGTGGTGTGTACTGGCTCCTCCCCCTATGACCCTCCTCCAAGCCTCAGTTAGGTTTTTGTGCCCGTCCGAGCAGGGTGCAATCTAGGTGGCTCTCCTAAAGCGCTGCTTAGAAAAAGTTTGTTAGGTTTTTTATTTTCAGTGAGTCCTGCTGGCAACAGGCTCACTGCAACGAGGGACTTAGGGGAGAAGAAGTGAACTCACCTGCGTGCAGGATGGATTTGCTTCTTAGGCTACTGGACACTAGCTCCAGAGGGACGATCACAGGTACAGCCTGGATGGGTCACCGGAGCCGCGCCGCCGACCCCCTTGCAGATGCCGAATAGAGAAGAGGTCCAGAAACCGGCGGCAGAAGACGTCTCAGTCTTCATGAGGTAGCGCACAGCACTGCAGCTGTGCGCCATTGCTCTCCGCACACTTCACACCAGCGGTCACTGAGGGTGCAGGGCGCTGGGGGGGGCGCCCTGGGCAGCAATGTAATATACCTATTCTGGCTAAAATATATCACATATAGCCCCTGGGGCTATATGGATGTATTTAACCCCTGCCAGGTTCCAAAAAAACCGGGAGAAGAAGCCAGCCGAAAAGGGGGCGGGGCCTATTCTCCTCAGCACACAGCGCCATTTTCCTGCCCAGCTCCGCTGCGAGGAAGGCTCCCAGGACTCTCCCCTGCACTGCACTACAGAAACAGGGTAAAAACAGAGAGGGGGGGCACTTATTGGCGATATTTATAATATTTGAGCTGCTATAAAGGGAACACACTTATTAAGGTTGTCCCTATATATATTTATAGCGCTTGGGTGTGTGCTGGCAAACTCTCCCTCTGTCTCCCCAAAGGGCTAGTGGGGTCCTGTCTTCTATCAGAGCATTCCCTGTGTGTCTGCTGTGTGTCGGTACGTGTGTGTCGACATGTATGAGGACGATGTTGGCGTGGAGGCGGAGCAATTGCCTGTAATGGTGATGTCACCCCCTAGGGAGTCGACACCAGAATGGATGGCTTTGTTTATGGAATTACGGGATAGTGTCAGCACGCTACAAAAGTCGGTTGACGACATGAGACAGCCGGCAAACCAGTTGGTACCTGTCCAGGCGTCTCAGACACCGTCAGGGGCTGTAAAACGCCCTTTACCTCAGTCGGTCGACACAGACCCAGACACTGACACTGAATCCAGTGTCGACGGTGAAGAAACAAACGTATTTTCCAGTAGGGCCACACGTTATATGATCACGGCAATGAAGGAGGCTTTGCATATCTCTGATACTGCAAGTACCACAAAAAGGGGTATTATGTGGGGTGTGAAAAAACTACCGATAGTTTTTCCTGAATCAGAGGAACTGAATGAAGTGTGTGATGAAGCGTGGGTTACCCCAGATAGAAAACTGCTAATTTCAAAGAAGTTATTGGCATTATACCCTTTCCCGCCAGAGGTTAGGGCGCGCTGGGAAACACCTCCTAGGGTGGATAAGGCGCTCACACGCTTATCAAAGCAAGTGGCGTTACCGTCTCCTGATACGGCCGCCCTCAAGGATCCAGCTGATAGGAGGCTGGAGAATACATTAAAAAGTATATACACACAAACGGGTGTTATACTGAGACCAGCAATCGCCTCAGCCTGGATGTGCAGTGCTGGCGTGGCTTGGTCGGAGTCACTGTCTGAAAATATTGATACCCTGGATAGGGACAGTATTTTACTGACTATAGAGCAGTTAAAGGATGCATTTCTTTATATGCGAGATGCACAGAGAGATATTTGCACTCTGGCATCAAGAGTAAGTGCGATGTCCATATCTGCCAGAAGAAGTTTATGGACGCGCCAGTGGTCAGGTGATGCGGATTCCAAACGACATATGGAAGTATTGCCGTTTAAGGGGGAGGAATTATTTGGGGTCGGTCTATCGGATCTGGTGGCCACGGCAACGGCCGGAAAATCCACCTTTTTACCCCAGGTCACCTCCCAGCAGAAAAAGCCGCAGGCTTTTCAGCCGCAGTCCTTTCGTTCCTATAAGAACAAACGAGCAAAAGGACATTCCTATTTGCCCCGAGGCAAAGGAAAGGGTAAGAGACTGCAACAAGCAGCTCCTCCCCAGGAGCAGAAGCCCTCCCCGGCTTCTACAAAGGCGTCAGCATGACGCTGGGACCTTACAAGCAGACTCAGGGGCGGTGGGGGGTCGCCTCAAACATTTCAGCGCACAGTGGCCTCACTCGCAGGTGGACCCCTGGATCCTGCAGGTAGTATCTCAGGGTTATAGGTTGGAATTCGAGAAGTCCCCTCCTCGCCGTTTCCTAAAGTCTGCTTTGCCAACGTCTCCCTCCGACAGGGCGACGGTATTGGAGGCCATTCACAAGCTGTATTCTCAGCAGGTGATAGTCAAGGTACCCCTCCTACAACAGGGACAGGGGTATTACTCCACGCTATTTGTGGTACCGAAGCCGGACGGCTCGGTAAGACCGATTCTAAATCTAAAATCTCTGAACCTGTACATACAAAAATTCAAGTTCAAGATGGAGTCACTCAGAGCAGTGATAGCGAATCTGGAAGAGATCCTTCTTCGAAGAGAAGGCGTCTTAATTATCCCTTACTTGGACGATCTCCTGATAAGGGCAAGATCCAGAGAACAGCTGGAGGTCGGAGTAGCACTAACCCAAGTAGTGCTCCAACAACACGGGTGGATTCTGAATTTTCCAAAATCCCAACTGATCCCGACGACACGTCTGTGGTTCCTAGGGATGATTCTGGACACTGTTCAGAAAAAGGTATTTCTTCCGGAGGAGAAAGCCAGGGAGTTATCCGATCTAGTCAGGAACCTCCTAAAACCAGGAAAAGTATCTGTGCATCAATGCACAAGAGTCCTGGGAAAAATGGTAGCTTCTTACGAAGCGATTCCATTCGGCAGATTCCATGCACGAACTTTTCAGTGGGATCTGCTGGACAAATGGTCCGGATCGCATCTGCAGATGCATCAGCGGATAAAATTGTCCACAAGGACAAGAGTGTCTCTGCTATGGTGGTTGCAGAGTGCTCATCTGTTAGAGGGCCGCAGATTCGGCATACAGAACTGGGTCCTAGTGACCACGGATGCCAGCCTGAGAGGCTGGGGAGCGGTCACACAGGGAAGAAACTTCCAGGGCGTGTGGTCAAGCCTGGAGACGTCTCTTCACATAAATATACTGGAGCTAAGAGCAATCTACAATGCTCTAAGCCTGGCAAAACCTCTGCTTCAGGGTCAGCCGGTGTTGATTCAGTCGGACAACATCACGGCAGTCGCCCACGTAAACAGACAGGGCGGCACAAGAAGCAGGAGGGCAATGGCAGAAGCTGCATGGATTCTCCGCTGGGCAGAAAATCATGTGTTAGCACTGTCAGCTGTGTTCATCCCGGGAGTGGACAACTGGGAAGCAGACTTCCTCAGCAGACACGATCTGCACCCGGGAGAGTGGGGACTTCATCCAGAAGTCTTCCACATGATTGTGGTCCATTGGGAAAGACCAATGGTGGACATGATGGCGTCCCGCCTCAACAAAAAACTGGACAGGTATTGCGCCAGGTCAAGAGACCCTCAGGCAATAGCTGTAGACGCTCTGGTAACACCATGGGTGTACCAGTCAGTGTATGTGTTTCCTCCTCTGCCTCTCATACCAAAAGTACTGAGAATTATACGGCAAAGGGGAGTAAGAACGATACTCGTGGCTCCGGATTGGCCAAGAAGAACTTGGTACCCGGAACTTCAGGAGATGCTCACGGAGGATCCGTGGCCTCTACCTCTAAGACGGGACCTGCTTCAGCAGGGACCGTGTCTATTCCAAGACTTACCGCGGCTGCGTTTGACGGCATGGCGGTTGAACGCCGAATCCTAAGGGAAAAAGGCATTCCGGAAGAGGTCATCCCTACCCTGGTAAAAGCCAGGAAGGAGGTGACTGCACAACATTATCACCGCATTTGGAGAAAATATGTTGCGTGGTGTGAGGCCAGGAAGGCCCCGACGGAGGAATTTCAACTGGGTCGATTCCTACATTTCCTGCAAACAGGATTGTCTATGGGCCTCAAATTAGGGTCCATTAAGGTTCAAATTTCGGCCCTGTCGATTTTCTTCTAGAAAGAATTGGCTTCAGTTCCTGAAGTCCAGACTTTTGTAAAAGGAGTACTACATATACAGCCCCCGGTTGTGCCCCCAGTGGCACCGTGGGATCTTAATGTAGTTTTGGATTTTCTCAAATCCCATTGGTTTGAGCCACTCAAATCGGTGGATTTGAAGTATCTTACATGGAAAGTAACCATGCTACTGGCCCTGGCTTCAGCCAGGAGAGTGTCAGAATTGGCGGCTTTATCGTATAAAAGCCCATATCTGATTTTCCATTCGGACAGGGCAGAACTGCGGACGCGTCCTCACTTTCTGCCTAAGGTGGTTTCAGCGTTTCACCTGAACCAGCCTATTGTGGTGCCTGCGGCTACTAGCGATTTGGAGGATTCCAAGTTGCTGGACGTTGTCAGAGCATTGAAAATATATATTTCAAGGACGGCTGGAGTCAGAAAATCTGACTCGCTGTTTATACTGTATGCACCCAACAAGCTGGGTGCTCCTGCTTCTAAGCAGACGATTGCTCGTTGGATTTGTAGCACAATTCAACTTGCACATTCTGTGGCAGGCCTGCCACAGCCTAAATCTGTCAAGGCCCATTCCACAAGGAAGGTGGGCTCATCTTGGGCGGCTGCCCGAGGGGTCTCGGCATTACAACTCTGCCGAGCAGCTACGTGGTCAGGGGAGAACACGTTTGTAAAATTCTACAAATTTGATACCCTGGCTAAGGAGGACCTGGAGTTCTCTCATTCGGTGCTGCAGAGTCATCCGCACTCTCCCGCCCGTTTGGGAGCTTTGGTATAATCCCCATGGTCCTGACGGAGTCCCAGCATCCACTAGGACGTCAGAGAAAATAAGATTTTACTTACCGATAAATCTATTTCTCGTAGTCCGTAGTGGATGCTGGGCGCCCATCCCAAGTGCGGATTGTCTGCAATACTTGTACATAGTTATTGTTACAAAAAAATTGGGTTGTTATTGTTGTGAGCCGTCTGTTCAGAGGCTCCTACGTTTGTCATACTGTTAACTGGGTTCAGATCACAAGTTGTACGGTGTGATTGGTGTGGCTGGTATGAGTCTTACCCGGGATTCAAAATCCTTCCTTATTGTGTACGCTCGTCCGGGCACAGTATCCTAACTGAGGCTTGGAGGAGGGTCATAGGGGGAGGAGCCAGTACACACCACCTAGTGGTCAAACTTTTAAATTTTGTGCCCTGTCTCCTGCGGAGCCGCTATTCCCCATGGTCCTGACGGAGTCCCAGCATCCACTACGGACTACGAGAAATAGATTTATCGGTAAGTAAAATCTTATTTTCCCATCCTCATCGGAAGAGTCATCCGAAATATTAGTGGATTGTGAGGAAGAAATGTCCCGTTTAGATGACCCCTTGGCCCCAGAGGGGCGTGGGGTAGACTTTTGGTTTACCAAAGATTGATTTAATTGTTGTAATTGGGTAGACAGAGTATCCACCCAGGCCGGATTAACTACAGGGACAATATGTGGCTGCAATGGCACAGGAGGTCCTACAGGGGCGTAAGACGTGTCACAAGTGTAGTTAGCATACTTGAGAACACTGCCCAAGGTGGGTCCTGATTGGCCACAGGTGCTGCAGGTTGACTGGGTGTATGACACTCAGCACCTGAACCAGCAGCTAAAACTTCTCCCTCAAGTAAATCCGTGGCGCCAGTATGGATTTCCCGCCCTGTGTGGCAGACATTATAAGGAATGTAGCCCTAGGGCGTAACAGTACAATATAGCCAGACAAACACAATACCTGCAAATAACCCCCTATGTAATGTTTCAGTAAATACAGGACACAGAACAGAGGATTTAAGCGGTATGAGGTGACCGAAAAACACAGGAACAATACCAAATCGTATATTCTGTGTGACGCTATATATATATATATATATATATATATATATATATATATATATATATATATATATATATATATATATATATGTATATGTATATATATATATATATATATATATATGTGTATATATATATATATATATATACAGGTTGAGTATCCCTTATCCAAAATGCTTGGGACCAGAGGTATTTTGGATATTGGATTTTTACGTATTTTGGAATAATTGCATACCATAATGAGATATCATGGTGATGGGACCCAAGTCTAAGCACAGGATGCATTTATGTTTCATAAACACCTTGGGGGTAATTCCAAGTTGATCGCAGCAGGACTTTTGTTAGCAATTGGGCAAAACCATGTGCACTGCAGGGGAGGCAGATTTAACATGTGCAGAGAGAGTTAGATTTGGGTGTGGTGTGTTTCAATCTGCAATCTAATTTGCAGTGTAAAAATAAAGCAGCCAGTATTTACCCTGCACAGAAATAAAATAACCCACCCAAATCTAACTCTTTCTGCACATGTTATATCTGCCTCCCCTGCAGTGCACATGGTTTTGTCCAACTGCTAAAAAAATTCCTGCTGCGATCATCTTGGAATTACCCCCCTTACACACAGCCTAAAGTTCATTTTAGCCAATATTTTTTTAGAACTTTGTGCATTAAACAAAGTGTGTCTGCATTCACACAATTCATTTATGTTTCATATACACCTTATGCACACAGCCTGAAGGTCATTTAATACAATATTTTTAATAACTTTGTGTATTAAACAAAGTTTGTGTACATTGAGCCATCAAAAGACAAAGGTTTCACTATCTCACTCTCACTCAAAAAAGTCATCATTTCGGAATATTCCGTATTCCGGAATATTTGGATATGGGATACTCAACCTGTATGTATGTATGTATGTATGTATGTATGTATGTGTGTGTGTATATATATATATATATATATATATATATAGTGTAGGTAACAATGAGCGGCACTCAGCAGACTTGAAGTAACGAAAATGCAGTTAGTTTAATCCGACATGTTTCGGGGACAACCCCGTCCTCAGGGCCTAACCAGCCAAATGAGTGACATAATAGAGGTATAAATACACACATGCCCAGGTGCAAAACATAATAAAACAATTGTACTCACCTGTGCAGCGGCGCCTGACTCCCGCTCGTGGGTCCGGCTTCCATCGCGTCGCCTCCCGCTGACGTCAGTGGCCGGCCGCGTCACTCGTCCGTCTCCATGGAAACACCCGGAGACGTCAATACGCAGCCCTGCCGCCCGCCCCTCACGGAGGACGTGTTATTGGTATAGCCAATCACCGCTGAGAGTCGGGCCGCCTCACAAGTGTTACCTAGCAACCTAGAAAAAAACAATAACAATAAACAGAAGATAAATGTGATGTGAAACAAAACACAATACATAAAAAAGCTTTAAAAACAACAAGACAAGTACCACCGGTACTAACCAGTGGAGTAACGCCTACGGCTGGCCCCTGATGTCCCTAGACCCTTACATAAGAATATTAGATTATTAAGTATATTAAGTAGTAATAAACTTAAGTAACTTATTGCTAGGGAATTCTAAAGAAAACACTGGATGCCCAGATTCTCATTAAGACCTCCAGGCGAAAGTGTGCCTAATTGGAAAATCCAGCGCGATTCCTTCTGTAGAAGAATCCTGTCCCTATTGCCTCCCCTAAGTGTATTAGGTACGTGGTCAATCAGTATGGCCCTAATGCTGGCCACCCCATGTTTAGCCTGGACACAATGCCGGGCAAAGGGTTGGTCACTTGTTCCTTTCTCGTGTGCTTTCTTAATGGCACTCCTATGGAGTGCCATACGTTCTCGAAACTGCCTAATCGTTTTACCGATATAGGCCAGCCCACAGGGGCACGTGATTAAATAAATCACATGTGTAGTAGTACAGGTAAGTCGATGTTTAATTGGATACATTTTACCAGTAGAGGGGTGTTTAAATGATGTACCCGTAATCAGTGTGTTACATGTTGCACAGCCAAGGCACCTGTAGCATCCATGTTTGGACCTAAGGAAATGACTTTCACGATTTTTAGTAAGATCTGAAATGTCCAACTTCATGACATAATCCCCTATGTTTCTGCCACGGGTATGACTAGGTAATAATGATGTTTTAGTTAAGGTGGACAAGGAGGGATCTGTCTGTATCATCGGCCACAGGTTTTTGGCTCGTCTAACCCTGTCTCTGGTTGCCGTAGTGTATTTATTGACCCAAGGGAGTTTAGGTCCTGGCTGTGACTGCAATCTATTACTGGGACGCAGGGCTTGTGCTCTGGGAATCTGTAATGCCCGGGCCCTTGCTTTCCGCAGTTCCTTAATAGGGTAACCCCTTTCTGCAAACTTAATTAACATCTGGTCCATGCTTCTAGCTGTCTCATCAGGGTCCGAGGTAATTCGTCGGACCCGCATGAACTGTGAGAAAGGTAGGCCTCTACGTAATGAGGGTGGGTGGAAACTTTGGTAGGCCATCAGTGTATTTCTATCAGTACTTTTTACATAAAGTGCAGTGTGCAATTGATTATTAATAATGGTAATGGTGACATCAAGATAATTAATAGTACTGTCATCTATCTCATAGGTGAATTGTACAGCATGTTGGGTACTATTGTGGTCTTCCCATATGGCCATGAGTTGTTCCCTAGGACCCCGCCATAGCACAATGAGGTCATCTATGTAGCGCCTATAATAGACGACCCGTGTGGCTATGGCAGGGTCCAGGGCAAACATCTGTTTCTCTACCAAAGACATGAATGCATTCGCGTACGATGGGGCCACTGCTGACCCCATCGCACAGCCTGCTATTTGTAACCAGAACTTGCCGTTGTACACGAAATAATTCCTTCTAAGGACCCTATCCAACAAGGACAAGAAAAACGTTATATCAGGGCCCTGGTACCAAACATTGTCCTGAATCAATTGTCTCACAGCCTCCACACCTGCCTCGTGTGGAATGCAGGTGTAGAGGCTGGAGACATCCGCGCTGCATAGTAAGGTCCCTCCAGGTAAAGGGCCCAACTCCTGTAACTGTAACAGGAGATTAGTAGTATCCTTTAGATACGACGGCAAGTTCTGTACACATGGGTTCAAATATGCATCGAGAAACACCGATATGGGATGATACAGAGAACCCCTGGCCGATACTATCGGTCGGCCAGGGGGGTCCACCAAACTTTTGTGGACCTTAGGCACTGTATAGAACAGTGGGGCCTTGGGATGTTCTATTTTAAGCATATTACAAGTCTTGGAAGAAATGATGTCTTGCCCAACAGCCGAATCCAACAGAGAGTCCAACTCTTTCTTATAATCTCTGGTAGGATCCATAGTCAAACGTTTGTATGTTTTGTTGTCGCTGAGCTGGCGTTCACTCTCCTTGATATAGTCATCGAGATCCTGTATGACTATAGATCCTCCCTTATCCGCTTTGCGGATTACTATGTCCGATCTACGGGACAGTTCATTAAGTGTTTCCAATTCGGATCTGGTCATATTGGTTGATCTTGATTTGTTCTCGACATCTTGTTCCAACATTCGTGTGAAGGTTCGTATGGAAGGGTTTAGGCTGGGGGGATCAAATAGTGAGCGTGGGGCTATTTTTTGTAATTGCTTCGGTATCCCTGAAGTGGATGAGTCGGGGTCTCTCTCCCTATTGTTGAAAAATTCACTCCTTCTAAGTGATCTGTTGAGGCGATGCACCTCTACCTTCCACTCTAATGGGTCCGGAGGGACCGTAGGGACAAAGGACAGTCCTTTTGATAAAGTCCGATATTGAATTTCGGTTAGTGGAGTGGAGGATAGATTAAATACTGTTTCTTTTAAGGTCGAGGAGGCCTGGGCGCGGATGGCTCTCTGGTTTTGGCCCGCCCTCCTCGTCCTCGTCCTCGTCCGCGACCTGCATTGGGAGTACGGTTGAAACGGGATTCTGTCCCCTGCGGCCGTACTCCTAAAGGGATACGGCCTCCTTGTGAATGAGACACCCCTGTACTTCCTTCCGACTCACTGGCTGACGTGCTAGTGCCTCCATAGTATTCGCGTCCTCTGCGGGTACGCTGGCGTCGGTTTGGGTGTTCCTGTGGATTACGTTGGCCTCCTAGCCAGGGATAAACCTGTCGCTGCTGGTAATCCCTTTGGACAATGTCCAGTTTCTCCTTTTTAAACCGCACCAGGTCTTGGCGGTATTGCTCCACTTGGGTATTTAATTTGGATATCCAATCGGTGTGTGTATCAAGTGTTAGGGCCGGTTTATGTTCTCCTTCAAACACTAGGAGTTGTTCCCTGATACTATTGAGTTCCCTGGTAGACTCTTCAACGACCAATAGGATGAGGTCCATTGAACACTTGTTAAGGATAGCAACCCACCGACGGCAAAATGAGGTGTTATAACGGCCTATCGTCGGTGAGTTGCGTACCCTAAAGCCCCGGGGTATCATGTTGTTCCTATAGTAGTCAGATAAGGATATACCATGATACAAAAAATCACACTCCTTTTGTTTCATCCTCAGCCATTTCTTGTATATGTCATCATTGCTGCTTTTAGTGGTTTCGTCCTCCAGCTTTCTATCAACCAAGATAGCCCTCGCCTCAGCGTCTGAGAAGCTCAGTCGTTCACTGGCATCTCGCTGTATCAATTCCAAGGCCGCATCCACTTCTAAGCCGGTATTAGACATCCCGACTGAGGTTTATAATTCCAAGGGAATAGGGAAATCAACTGGGGTAACAGCCGTAGACTCCACTGGAAATAAATACAGTTAGGTTAACTGTTTAAAACATTGTTGGACCTGTGTCGGCAATTAGTGCACAAAAAGAAAATTTGAGGGGTGCCTTGGATTGAACCAATGTGCTGGGGCCACCAGCCAACCTTGATTCCAGGAATATCCAAACTGTTTGTCCCGGCAATCCCTGCTCTTGCAGGTAAATGGCTGCGGTGCCCTCCCAGGTGAGATGAATACTATCTCCCAATATGCAGTGTAGGTAACAATGAGCGGCACTCAGCAGACTTGAAGTAACGAAAATGCAGTTAGTTTAATCCGACATGTTTCGGGGACAACCCCGTCCTCAGGGCCTAACCAGCCAAATGAGTGACATAATAGAGGTATAAATACACACATGCCCAGGTGCAAAACATAATAAAACAATTGTACTCACCTGTGCAGCGGCGCCTGACTCCCGCTCGTGGGTCCGGCTTCCATCGCGTCGCCTCCCGCTGACGTCAGTGGCCGGCCGCGTCACTCGTCCGTCTCCATGGAAACACCCGGAGACGTCAATACGCAGCCCTGCCGCCCGCCCCTCACGGAGGACGTGTTATTGGTATAGCCAATCACCGCTGAGAGTCGGGCCGCCTCACAAGTGTTACCTAGCAACCTAGAAAAAAACAATAACAATAAACAGAAGATAAATGTGATGTGAAACAAAACACAATACATAAAAAAGCTTTAAAAACAACAAGACAAGTACCACCGGTACTAACCAGTGGAGTAACGCCTACGGCTGGCCCCTGATGTCCCTAGACCCTTACATAAGAATATTAGATTATTAAGTATATTAAGTAGTATATATATATATATACACTGTTCAAAAAAATAAAGGGAACACTAAAATAACACATCCTAGATCTGAATGAATGACATATTCTTATTAAATACTTTGTTCTTTACATAGTTGAATGTGCTGACAACAAAATCACACAAAAATTATCAATGGATATCAAATTTATTAACCCATGGAGGTCTGGATTTGGAGTCACACTCAAAATTAAAGTGGAAAAACACACTACAGGCTGATCCAACTTTGATGTAATGTCCTTAAAACAAGTCAAAATGAGGCTCAGTAGTGTGTGTGGCCTCCACGTGCCTGTATGACCTCCCTACAATACCTGGGCATGCTCCTGATGAGGTGGCGGATGGTCTCCTGAGGGATCTCCTCCCAGACCTGGACTAAAGCATCCGCCAACTCCTGGACAGTCTGTGGTGCAACATGGCGTTGGTGGATGGAGCGAGACATGATGTCCCAGATGTGCTCAATTGGATTCAGGTCTGGGGAACGGGCGGGCCAGTCCATAGCATCAATGCCTTCGTCTTGCAGGAACTGCTGACACACTCCAGCCACATGAGGTCTAGCATTGTCTTGCATTAGGAGGAACCCAGGGCCAACCGCACCAGCATATGGGGTCACAAGGCGTCTGAGGATCTCATCTCTGTACCTAATGGCAGTCAGGCTACCTCTGGCGAGCACATGGAGGGCTATGCGGCCCCCCAAAGAAATGCCACCCTACACCATTACTGACCCACTGCCAAACCGGTCATGCTGGAGGATGTTGCAGGCAGCAGAACGTTCTCCTTGACGTCTCCAGACTCTGTCACGTGCTCATTGAGAACCTGCTTTCATCTGTGAAGAGCACAGGGTGCCAGTGGCAAATTTGCCAATCTTGGTGTTCTCTGGCAAATGCCAAACGTACTACACGGTGTTGGGCTGTAAGCACAACCCCCACCTGTGGACGTCGGGCCCTCATACCATCCTCATGGAGTCTGTTTTTGATCGTTTGAGTAGACACATGCACATTTATGGCTTGCTGGAGGTCATTTTGCAGGGCTCTGGCAGTGCTCCTCCTTTTCCTCCTTGCACAAAGGCGGAGGTAGCGGTCCTACTGCTGGGTTGTTGCCCTCCTACGGCCTCCTCCACGTCTCCTGATGTACTGGCCTGTCTCCTGGTAGCGCCTCCATGCTCTGGACACTACGCTGACAGACACAGCAAACCTTCTTGCCACAGCTCGCATTGATGTGCCATCCTGGATGAGCTGCACTACCTGAGCCCCTTGTGTGGGTTGTAGACTCCGTCTCATGCTACCACTAGAGTGAAAGCACCGCCAGCTTTCAAAAGTGGCCAAAACATCAGCCAGAAAGCATAGGAGCGAAGAAGTGGTCTGTGGTCACCACCTGCAGAACAACTGCTTTATTGGGGGTGTCTTGCTAATTGCCTATAATTTCCACCTGTTGTCTATTCCATTTGCACAACAGCATGTGAAATTGATTGTCAATCAGTGTTGCTTCCTAAGTGGACAGTTTGATTTCACAGAAGTGTGATTGACTTGGAGTTACATTGTGTTGTTTAAGTGTTCCCTTTATTTTTTTGAGCAGTGTGTGTGTGTATATATATATATATATATATATATATATATATATATATGGTACCCTGACATACCTAGCCCCTCAGGGTACAGAATATAGTGATAGCAATATGTGAATCAGGAGAATGGAATCCCACACAGCAGCTACAGGCACACTCAGTCACATGTACAATGCAGAAGTTATTACATATAAACAATAAACCTGCACTGGACAAGTAATTTACATATTACTATGTATGAATATAGATATAACAATGCACAGTAGATACTGGATGTATATCACAAAATACTTACCAAATATTCAGATAGCAGTACCCTTGTTCTTAACTAACACTATCTAAAATGTCTCCTGGGACCGCGACCGGATCGTGATTTACCGGCAGATCCCACCTGGGGGACCCTCTTACCTCCTTTCTGATGTGCAGCCACGCAATCCAGGAGAGCGTCAGCGGTGTGTGCCTGAAGTCCGGTGCGCCTCCGCCGCAAGTACCCGGGAACCAGGTCGGGGGAGTATTCAGCGCTGCTGGGGAGGTGATGGAGCCCAGCATAAAATGTCAGACTGACATAAAAGTGCTGCGGCCCTTGAAGACTTCAAAAAAAGCTCTTGTCAGGTCTGCCTAGCGCAGCCCCACCACCTTACAAACTGAGCTCCAGTGCCTGGAGGCGGGGCTATAGAGGAGGCGGTGCAATGCATCCTGGCAACAGTCAAAGCTTTAGCCTGTTGGTGCCTCGGATCAAGATCCAACTCTACACCCCGATGTTATTCCCTGTGGAATACCAGTGTACCCCACTGCAGAAAGACTGATTGTTTTGTTAAAAGATCCATCATTTTTCAAGCATTATTGTGGTGTTGTTATTTTTCATTGCGGCATCATCCAGAAATGAGTATAGTGACTGATCATGCTGTAGATGAAGTGACTGCTCCAGTGTCTTATATGTATGCCCTCGGGTACAGTGCAGCCCCAGTTCGGTCAGAGCAGTGACTGCATTGTCGGTGACTGGGTCCTGGTAGGATTGAGGGAGAGTTCACATTTAGTACATACTGTATAATCATGTTGAGTTTGCTCCGCTGCACCGCCTGCAGATAAAAGGCTTCAGAAAATAGATTTGGCTTATGTCAGTGCTGGCGCTGATGTCATTGCTGGGAGAGCGAGGCTGGAGCTGTTCCTGTGCTGTGGCTGTTTGCAGACGGAGGAGAGAGTGGCACAGCTGTGACAGACAGAGATTGTCTCCGCATCTTGCATGGTTCTGTGCTGAGGTAGCTGCGGAACCAACCTGCAGGGCGAACAGAAAGTCTTCAACAAGTGACTGGGCCGCTGAGGTTTCGAATCATCTCTCGCCACCTTAAAAACCTCACCTGACACCGGAAACGCAGAGAAGACATGCCTGCCCGGAGTCTGAATTTCGATGTCACCAAGCTGGTCGCCTGTCTGGTTGACACTGAGGTTTTCTTCAGCCAGGACGTAAAGGTAACCTGCATAATACAGAAGTAGCATTTTCATATTTAGGACCAGATGTACTAAGCCTCGAAAAGTGATAAAGTGAAGAGTGATAAACTAGCAACCAATCAGCTCCTAACTGCCATTTTTCAAACAGGGCCTGTGACATGGCAGTTAGGAGCTGATTGGTTGCCAGTTTATCACTCTCCACTTCATAACTTTTCAAGGCTTAGTACATCTGGCTGTCGGATCTGAGTGACAGACGCGCAAGGACGGCGATGCCGATGTAGTTGATGTGATTGAGTTAAAGCATGCTCAGGCAACCTGTGACTGTGTAACTATAAGACCTAGCATGCCCCGGAAAGCAAAGGCAGGCTTGGAAATTGCTGGGATTTGTAGTTCCTCGGCTGCTGGGTAGCCACAGGCTGGAAATCCCTGTGGCAACATGTAAAGTTTATGAAATATTACTTAAATATTCCTAACAAAGAATTTGTAGCTACAGAGAATATTAATTGCAGATGAAGACCCACAGATTGACACAATCCGATTTAAGTGCCAGCCAGTCAGCTCCTGTCATGTGTTTGAAAAATGACAGCTGGGAGCTGATTGGCTGAATCTCCATTAATCATTCACAACGTGTTTTATCATTTGTTGATAAATGAGCCTCTTAGTTCCCCAGGGATAAATGTATGAAGCAGTGATAAGAGTGGAGATGTGAGCCAGTGGAGAAGTTGCCCATGGCAACCAATCAGCTGCTCTGCATAATTTTATAGTATGCAAATTAGAAATGTTACTTAAATGCTGATTGGTCGCCATTGGCAACTTCTCCAGTGACTCACTTCTCCACTCTTATCACTGCTACATACATTTACCCCCCAGTTACTGTAAAGGTATTTGTACTGTACATTGCGCTACTTCACTGAATGAAGAGAACCCCTGAAATATAACATGTATAACCACAGGCAGGCTTGTTAGGGGTTACGGTATCCGGACTCCAGGTAGACAACAAAAAGGTCGACACACCTTAGGTCGACACCAATTGGTCGACACACCTTAGGTCGACATGGACAAAGGTCGACAGGAACAAGGTCGGCATGGAAAAAGGTCGACATGAGTTTTTCACAATTTTTTTCTTTTTTGGAACCTTTTCATACTTAACGATCCACGTGGACTACGATTGGAACGGTAATCTGTGCCGAGCGAACGGAGCGGAGCGAAGGCACCATGCCCGAAGCATGGCGAGCGAAGCGGTGCACTAATTGGGGTTCCCGGTCACTCTACGAAAAAAACGACACCAAAAAAACATAAAAAACTAATGTCAACCTTTTTCCATGTCGACCTTGTTCATGGCGACCTTTTGTCCATGTCGACCTTTTGTCCATGTCGACCTAAGGTGTGTCGACCAATTGGCGTCCACCTAAGGTGTGTCGACCTTTTTGTTGTCGACCTGGAGTCCCAGACCCGGGGTTACGTAGTGGGATATTAGGCACAATCTACCTAGGGAGGACACTGTAAGAGAGAGGCAGTCTGTGTTTCTCCTGCGGCTGTAGAACTACAAGTCACAACATGTCACTGGGCAGCACATGCATTGTAGGGAGAGAGCCACAAGATGCCAAAGTACAGCAAAGTTCCTTATACGCTTGTTCATTTCTGGTCTCCATAATAAGCAGTGGTTACTAGGCACAATATCAAGTTGGCATTTCTCTGCCGAAAGGTAAATGGGTATTTGCCCAGTTTGTTTCCCAGTGACTGTATCTAGTTTTCCTTGTGTATGTCTTGCAGTCATTGATAGCTAAGAGCACATTCTTATTTATAGTCATACTGAAATCCAGTCACAGCTATATCCCAATTACATGTATAAGAAATCTATTCCTTCTGCTTTCTGTGTGCTCTGGATGTTTTTGCACCTCTTGAAGTCTGGTATATCTAGCACATATACTGTTGACAGACCTATGCCACCTGTGCGCTTCAATGGACAATTGCATTGCATTACAGCCAGACTTAAGGCTACAAGGCTTCAGGATTTTGGGTCAGGAGTAGACCCTAATCCTAACCCTACACACCCAATATCCCCACACACCCTTGCCAACCAAAGCCACATCTAATGGAGCTTTCACTGGAAAACTTTGAAAGTGACACAGCTCAGGCCAAGTACACGGTAGTAGCTGATTGGACGAGTCACACTAAACTTTGGCTCAGCCAATCAAAAGCGGCCAGACCCAATGGTTCTAGTGTCTGGATTAACTTCTGTTTCATTCATAGAAGCAAAAGTGACAGAGTTGTTGCTCGTGGCACAACAGCCTGGGGTAGATTTAGCCATGTGCTATATACTATATAAGGATGGGAGTGTCCGAGTGGGGCAGCTTGACTTAAGTTCTGTGAATAGGGCGTAATGCTTGTGGTGAGATAGGGGCATAGAATATTGATGGAGGCAAAAACGGTGAATGATTCTGACTGCCGAAGAGCAATAGTGAAGATGAAAGACTAAAGGTAATACTAAGCATGATCTATATAATAAAATCAATTTGCAAAGCTGCATCCATATCTAATAAAAGTTGTGTGTTGCTGGGCTCAATAATATTCATGATACAAGTGTAGAGCTGACGTCTGATGCGGGTTGCCACATTTCGGAGAGGTGTTGCAGCATACCTCCTAGCTGTCCCAGTTTAGATGGAGCAGTTTCATTATGTCATCCCACCTGCGGACATATCTGTCTCACATTGGTATAATTAGGAGCCATGTCCTGTTTTCTGAACAAAGAGCAATTGATTTATATATGTCTTTGCAAGTTATACAAAGAGTGCAAGTGTCTGGTTGTAGGGTACGAGAAGGGGGAGGGTGTCACAGTGAAAACAGAGCTCATAGAGACGTTCCATAGTATCTCTGCACACTACATTATGTGACTAGGTACACAATCTAGGTGGTGAGCGACTCTGAGGACCAGTAGGGACTCTGTGTCTGCCCCAATATAATCACCACTTTGGTGCACCCATGGGAGGACTTGGTGCCAATGGTCAGAAGAGGCTTTTTAGGCATTATCATTGGTGTATGAAATCTTGCTGACACTGCGTTAAGCACATAGACAGTAAAAACATAGCGCGCCATTTATAATTTCTTCCGGAACAATCTGCTCGCTTGGTCCAACAACAGAGTAACTGGGTTCCGTTTTAGAAATAGTAAATTATTAATTGGACTTCAACAATGTGGCATAACATTAAGTAGTTGCCTAACATGGACACATCTTCTAAAAACAAATGTAGTAAAAGATGTATGAACGTACAACTGGCCGGTCAGATCTATCTATGGCCTGGGATCAACTAATATCTTATAATATGTACACCCAATTCCACCCATTCATCGGGCATGAATTGTTAGGTTGCGTCTTCCCATCTGATGGGCTGCACATCACATGGGACGAACAAAGTTGCTCGCTAATATTGATACTGTAACGATATACGGTGCTATTGTTCAGCGGATCGTGCACTGTGTACGCGGACACAATATATTGTTACATTGTGTAGTGCCATCGCAACCTTGCCAGATCGTTTAGGTGTGTACGCAGCTTTAACGAAAACAGCATGTACTAGCTGGACTCATTAGGAACAACTTGTGATGTCATCATACTGCCAGGTTGTAGCACATTGGCTCAGAATGATCACATGATATTAATGTCACAGAAAATACAGCCCACATCAACCGCTGATTTACATCATGTCTACCATAGGCAGGTGATTGTTATTATGGGACATTTAAATTTAGGTGGGACCAGTGGCGCACCCAGGGGGGGGTTCTGAGCACCCAGAAACCCCCCTCCACCAAATTTTTTATTTTATTTTTTATTTTATTTTTTGCTGCAAGAGTATTATTAATGGCCGTCTAGCGTCCTCTGCAGCCTGCTGTCTTCTTGGTGGCACTTGTAAGTGCTTAATAAAAGTTTACTTTATTTTAATTATAGTACATACAGTATATATCCATGTGCATGCATAAATATACACATGTATATACATACAGATATACACACACACACACACACACACACGATATATATACATGTGTATATATATACGTGTACTGTGTGTGTATGTATGTATATATATATATATATATATATATATATATATATATATCTATATATATATCCAATAATAATAATACTTTGTCATCAATAGTTCAAGAAAAAAAAATACATGGACAATCGACGAAACAAAAAGCAAGCATATACAAAGACCATGAGAACAGAAAGAGCACTCCTGAAACCAAGACATTCTCAATTATCAATTTAGGTTAACACCCAGCAGCCTGATGTGATTTTGTCTGTCTTGACAAAGGCTCGGATGGAGCCGAAACGTCGACATTTTTGCTGACATGCTGTCGTTCATCTCTATGTGAGATACACCTGTGAGGTATTATAAATTCATTGTCATCAAGGAAGTGGTGAGTGCCTGTACTCTTCTTGGATAGATAGATAGATATATATATGTGTGTGTATGCATGTTTAATATGCTATGTATATGTATAGGTGTATATACGGTATATATATATGTGTAGATATGTGTGTATGTATATATATATATATATATACACACAGACACACTAGTTTTACGGACCCAGCATATACTGGGTCACCTCAGTCCCCACCCCTGTGATTGGCTCCACCCAGTTCTGGAAACCCCCCCATGCAAATCCTGCGTTTGCCACTGGGGACTAAGAATCTCATACAGCATGGATCGCAAAACTTGCTAAAAAGCAGTTGCTGCCATCAAATAGTTGCCGCCCAGAAATAAAGAAAAAATGTCCATTGCAGAAATGCATAACCATTGTAAATACCAGAACATCAAAGAGTTTTTCTCTAGCATCCATAAGGGATATTGGGGAATTAGTACAATGGGGTATAGACTGGGTCCAAAGGAGCCAGTGCACTTTAAATTTCTTCAACTAGGTGTGCTGGCTCCTCCCCTCTATGCCCCCTCCCACAGGCAGTTTACAAAAAAGTGCCATCAGGAGAGGATTCACACTCTGGAGCTCCAGAGAGTTTTCTTCAGTTTCTTTTAAAACTTTATTATTTTCGGTATGCTGTTTCGGCAACAGCATACCTGCACCGTGGGAGTTAGGGGGGCGGTCACCTGTCTCTGTAAGGTGTCAGAGCCGCTTCCCCACTGCAGGACCACCGTCCTGTGAGGTTGTTGTACAGCGGGGTACTGCGCCTTAGCGGTCACAATCGCAGCACGCCGCACACCCCTACCATTTCCTGAAGGTGACGACAATGGCGAGTACAAACCGGGGGTCCCCCGGTTCTTGGTACGGCTAAGACGCAGGGGGGACATACGGGACCCTCCTGGGGGGGACGCGCTATAGCCCCGTTGTGTACAGTGGCAGCGGATGTTTTATACTTATATGGAGACTTTGTCAGTATAAATATCACTGAAGCTCCGGTGCCCTTGCAGGGGGCGGAGCTTCCTCAGAGCGGGACCAGCTGCGTTTTGCCGCTTTCCTCTGCTTACAGCTGCAGCAGCAGGCACACACAGCTCCTCCAGACACTCAGGCTGGAAAACTGGTACAGGGGTGTAGCAAAGGGGGAGAGCCACTATTGTACACAATCTGTGTCATGAAAAGGACTAATACTCTGGTGTTACATGGTGTTATAACAGCTTACAGCCTCACTGGGGCTGTTTAGATTGGGTGTGTTGTTCACTTCTCTCTCTGTCCCTCTCACTTACAGTAAGGGCAGGCTTGCTATTATATTACTTGTCTGTGTGTATGTGTATATAAGTGTTTACTGTAAACATGGTAAAACACCAATTATGCAGTGTATGTCACACCAGATTCTCTCCCTCTACATCTGGTTCCATATCATGTGAACAATGCAGCCAGTCCTCACAACTCAGTGAGGGGGCTGGTGGGGAGGGTCAAGAGCGTTCTTGGCTAGGTGCCATAAAATCCATTATGTCAGATATGTCATCTCAGCTCACTGCTAATACTCAAAAAACCCAACAACTGCAGCAGGCTGTTGCAGACCTAGCTGCAGGGACAGATGTTCCACAGCTTCCCCCCACCCCCACCCCCTCCCTCTCTAGATCAGGACCACAAAAGCGTGGGTTACCTGCTTTACTCTCAGACTCTGATGAGGAGACACAGTAGGAGGGGGAGGAATTGGATCCTGTTACTGGGGATTCCCCTTCTACACAGGGTATTGAACCTCTCATTCTAGCTATACGGGACGTGTTAAAATTCCCTCTAGAGGATGCTGCGGCACAGCAGTCGTTTTTCTGTTTAAGTTAGCCTGGAAAAATCCAGATAAAAAATACCAAGTATCAAGACGGTTTTTGCACACTTTCCCATTTGCTCCTGAAGGCAGAAATAAACATCCTAGTGATATTTGGTGGACCCCTTTCATTCAAAGTAACCCTTTGTTAACTCTAAACCAGGAAATAAAGACACGGCGACTTGATTTTGGCAGAAAAATTGCTAGCTATTTATTTGTCCCTAACCATAGCAAACCTGTAATTGAAAACTTTGTTAATATGCCGAATCAGCCGGCATAATGGTGGCAGAAAAAAGAACGGCTCTATTAAACTACCGCTAACCTTAAAATGGGAAAATCACCAAACATCCTACACACTATCACGACCGGTAATAGGTGTCAACTCAACCCCCACAGTGACTTCCCACCGCTGACGGGTGCCCTGCCGCTGCCTCCCGGATGGGTGGTCGAGCGGCCAATAAGTCGATGGAGGTGAGTGCACCTAAACCATTGATAATGCTGATTTGATTACCTTATAACCTTCATTATATGGGTAAGAGACTCGGTACGCAATTGGCGTATGGGGTACCGTAAGGGTACGCACTTAGCGTAGCATACGCTCGGCCGTGATCGAGACGCACATGCGGCACGCTCGCTCACAGCTTAATGCGTGGTGTCGAGCACGCTATAGGCGGGCGACTACCGTAATGCTACGCTACCAGCGTAGCGGACGCTCGAGACCACGAGGAGATCACGAGCGCCGCAGACGCTCACAAGATGACAATCAGTAAACCTTGAATGTAATACACAGAAAGGATACTCTTATACTGTAAACCTTGTACTGAAACACTGTAGCGATATAACGCTGCTTAACCTTGTTAATACTAAAGCTGTTTGAGCGATCGAAACGCTCCTATTACCCACTGCAATGTAATGAACACACGATACCATGCTAAGGTTCCAACACTTTTACTAACAAGCTTTTAAGTTATATCTAAAAAGGTAAAACAGTTCACAAGTCATACACTACAAACTAACATATAATTCTAACAGAATATCTAGACAGAAATATACAATAGCGTCACAATCCTATACTATAACAGAGAGAGGGAATGGCCAATACAAACAGAGAATAAGTTGGTTTGCAGAGAATTACTTACACACACTGGGAATGATCGCTGCGCAGCTTTCTGGTACCAGCTCCGAGTTAGTCAAGATGAAAACCGTTTGTGGAGAGTGAGAGAGCTGCCCAGGCTGGCTGATCTTATATACACTGAGTACAGTATACTACAAAGGGACCTATAATCTCATTGTTCATTGGACACAGGAATGTCTCCTCGCATCATAACAAAAGGTCATAGGTTAGTTTGAACAGGTGGGCTGTGACTATATCAAACTGCTCAGGTGGGAGGGAATCTGAAGATTCCCGCCGCATGGGTAATGAATCGCAAATATATGAAATGTCCAGAATCTACTAATGGCCATAACTATACGCAGGAGCGATTAATCTTTACCTAACCAACACCGGATTGTTGCTATTAAAATGTTCTTTAGTTAGGTACCAGACACAGCTGTTCAAACCCTGTCTGACCCTTCGTACCATACAAAGAGGAATTCCTCTGTCCAGCGACCATTTACATTAAACAAACTTACAGTCATTATTAAGGGGAACATTATCTATAAAACATACTATTTGGTGTTATTATTTAACGATTGAGTCGCCCGCTAGACGCACACAAACTCTACCGTAAATGCACATACCACGCGCTCGAGCGCATGGCCGAGGCGCCATCACGCGGCTGCGAATATCCGCACGCACGGGAGAGAATGTGCACGTGCAGCAGGCACGCGCATGAGGTGAATATATGGCAACGTGTAGCATGATATTTTTCTGACTTAGACAGTCCACCCTTTGGCAGTCATCAATAACTGCCACTTCCTAAAACAGTTCAAAAAGAGAAAAATATATGTCATGTGTAAATACATTTCTATGATTGGGTAAGGGAGAAGAGAGGAAGGTGGGAAAAAGGTATGACCTAGTGAGATAGTAGAAGCATGTGTGTATGAATCCATGTTTGAGGGGTCATGTATCATCGTGCCGTACGTGTTTTAAATTAAGCTTCGAGGTATTGCGAAGTATACATTTGAATTCCTTCTTATCCCGTATTACGGGTCTGTGGATGGGCTGTCAAACTTTACCGAGCTCTTTTCGGCTTTTTGTTGTAACAAAATGGGGGAGCACATTTTAGTTGATGATACATGAATGGGGGGAATATGCGAGTGCTGATATCTGTGCCTATATTCCCTATCGACTATGTGTGTCATTACCTGAAGGTTGTAGAAATGAAGATAAGAAGCAATTATGGTAAATGCAGTCATAAACTATGTGAGTTTAATATACATTTTGTTGATTGAGGTCTTGTCTTGCGTCTTGTCTCGATGTACATGTTGACTGTAGTCTCCCGATGCTTTTGCTATAATTGCTTGAGCAAAAAGCTTTCTCAATGTCCATAGACTTACAATCTTTAAAGTTTTGGGCTATCGTGAAAGTTAGTCACTAGGGAAAATGGGGGTCTATGGCATTGTCCATCAATGGTCTGTATAAAAGAGGTTGTCAAATTCTTCTTCCAAGCGGATGTCTTTGTACCTTGGAGAAAAACAAAGGAGAAACGGGTGAAAGAAACGGACCGTGGAATCACATTTTCATCACAACATTGTCTCTATCATTGGGTCATACATCAAATTAGTTGTTGTTAGTACAGTGTCCTCGCTCCTTAGACTCATCACCCTGGTATTACTTTTACGCTTCGCTAAAACCCGAACGCATCTAAATATCAGGCCAACCAATATGGCGACTCCCAGAATACACAAAAGAAATTTCCCTACATCCATAATAATACCTTGGGCCCATTCTCCTAAGCCCGAGAACCAATTTCGTGGGTTCAACCATGACACCCAACTGGTCAGCTCATTACCCACAGCAGCGAGTGTGAGATTGTGTTTCCTTCGAAACTCCCACTTTAATTGTAAAATGTCATCCATCTTTTGGTCTATGACCTCGGCTGGGTCCTCCGTGCTGTTTGTAATATACGTGCAGCACTTTATTCCATATTGAGTTGCCAGGGTAACACAATACCCGCCTGTCACAGCTGTGAGGTAATTGAGAATCATCCTATGCTGAACCAGTTCTGTTTTGTAGGCTTGTAACTCTTTCCCAGTGTACCTGAATGTGTCGTCATACATTTCGGTGATATTGTCTAATAAATTTGCAAGTGCAGATATATATTTGTAATTTATCACTCCTCTGGCGGTGCGAGTGATATCTAACGCGATTAGGAATTGAATCCCGGTGGATTCATGGATCAGGTCAGAGGCCGGATACTCTGTTCTCTCCATCAGGTGCCGTTTAATGATGTGCTCGTAATGAGTGTGAGTATAAGGAGCTTGGGCACTGCGGTGAATATCCTTCATTTTGTTATGGGTTACAGTCATTACTTCAGGCAGTACTTTTCCAATATAGCACAATCCCTCTGAGTTTGGGGCAAGCCACTTATACGCCTTCCTCCCGCATATGAAATATGCATCATCGGGGAGAACATATGGGACGGAGTATGACATTATCATGTTACAAATTTTCCATGTGAAATCTCCTAACCCTAATTCTCCCATTTGTTTAGTACACGTATCAGTTTGTACGATCTGTGCACAGTATCCTGGTGATACCTCTCCAACTCGCATGGTCCTACTTCCTAAGGTGTACCTATACCGGAAAAATTTCCTATGGTCGGCTATCTGGCGTATAAGTTCTGTGTCTATGGGCATTCTGTCGGGTCTGTATGAAAAGGTCATGGTTTGATTACTCCATGACACTTCCCAATTTCCCGGCTTTCGGGGATTGGAAATGTTAAAGCATACTAAAGACCTATCCACATGATATTGGTGGAGCTTCAAACTAGGAGGACTAGAGATATTAAACCTCTTGTCCACCGGCCTCCCACCACTTAGCTCAAGTACCTCTCCTACAGTTAAAGGGAATGGTACTAGTCCTAATTTGCTATGGCCTTGAGGTACTTGAGAGCATACCCAACAGTCTGTCTGATTTAACACTTTATCCACTAAGGAGTGATAGTCACTCAATGGATGCCGGTCCATGTGGACATTAAAACTGGACTGACATTTCTTTATGCACCCATCCTCAACTATATTGTCACAATGCCTACAGATGCAGTTCTCTTCAGCTAACAATCCTTCACAATTCCTTCTATTGTCAATGCTACCAGATCGTTTTCTGATACTCGCCTTTACTCAGAGATTATGTTGTTCTTGGAAATCTACGCCTGCATCCTGGTCATCAGAACCCATTCCCGATCCTTTCTCGACCTCCATTGTACTCTCACCGAAACAGACTGCTCTGGTCAACATCATGGTCAACAGGAAAATCCGGATCACAGTCTCTTGGGGCAAGTCCATCTTAGAGGAGTAAAAGGAGAAAACTAAGAAGGGGGAAAGGAAATAGGAGGGAGGTGGGAACTGGAGAAAATAACAAATGGGAAAAAGAAATCTGGCTCGACAAGCTTCCGGTCTTGTTATTCTCAGTGCTCAGGTGTCGTCTCAATCCTCCCTGAACAGACACTCTAGTGATACAACCTCTACCGTCTGTTCTTTATCACGGGACCTCTCTGGGTCAGTGACCTTTTTACAATGAGACGAATGGACCCAAGTCTCTCTCTCGGCAACCTTCAAAGCAGTTGTGCTGGTCAATAAGACTTGATATGGTCCTTCCCATCTGTCAATAAGGCAACCTGAGCGTAGAAAATTCCGTATCATTACATAATCCCCAGGTTCAATGTCATGACAATTACTGTCTGGCAAATCAGGAATCACCAATTTTAGATTATCATTCTGATTCCTCAATTGCTTACTCATCTTAACCAAGTACTTTACGGTTACTTCATTGTTACATTTCAAATCATCCTGGGGGTTAATCATAACATGGGGTTGTCGACCAAACAGAATTTCAAAAGGAGACAGATTAAGAGGGGACCTGGGGGTGGTTCTGATGCTGTATAGTACGATTGGCAAAGCTTCAGGCCATAACAGTCCTGTTTCAGTCATTACCTTGCTCAATTTATTTTTAATAGTGCTGTTTACTCTTTCCACCTTCGCGCTCGCCTGGGGGCGGTACGGAGTATGCAGCTTACTATTAATTCCCATCAACTTACACATTGTTTGAAAGACTTCACCTGTGAAATGGGTACCCCTATCACTTTCAATTATTCTAGGGATACCGTACCTACACACAAATTCCTGCACAATTTTCTTTGCAGTAAATACAGCGGTATTTGTGGCCGCGGGAAATGCTTCAACCCAATTTGAGAACACATCAATACAGACCAAAACATACTTTAAATTCCTACAAGGTGGCAATTGTATGAAATCGATCTGTATTACCTGGAAGGGACCATCTGTCGGAGGGATATGGGATGGCTCTGTCGGTATTGCCTTTCCGATATTCTTCCTCAAGCAGGTGAGACATGTCATCGCTCTTTTACCCGCGTGGGAAGAAAATCCTGGGGCGCACCAATAAGCTCTTACTAGCTTACACATTCCTTCTTTGCCTAGATGAGTCAGCCCGTGTGCTGCTTCCGCTAGACTTGGAAGGTATGCTCTGGGTGCCACTGGTTTACCATGTCCATCTGTCCAGAGTCCTGAGGACTCCTGGCCATATCCTTTTGACCTCCAGACTGCCTTTTCCTGTGGGGAACACAAATTTTGCATTTCACACAATTTCTGTGTGTTTACAGTATTAAATACCATCAGTCGTGTACTATCTGTTTGTATGGGGTTACTAGCTGCTGATTTAGCAGCTTCGTCTGCTCGGCTGTTACCAAGTGATACCGGGTCTTGGCTATATGTGTGAGCTTTACACTTGATAACAGCCACTCTGTCGGGTTCCTGTATCGCTGTTAGAAGTCTTTTGATGTGGGCTGCATGCGCTACGGGTGTGCCAGCTGCCGTCATGAAATTTCTGAGGCGCCATAGGGCTCCGAAATCATGGACTACTCCGAAGGCGTACCTAGAATCTGTGTAAATATTGGCTGACTTGCCCTTAGCCAATTCACATGCTCTGGTTAGGGCAACCAGTTCAGCAACTTGTGCTGAGTGAGGTGGGCCTAGCGGTTCTGCTTCTATGGTACCTTGGTCATCTACGACTGCGTATCCAGTACACAAGTCTCCCGAGTCAGTCTGTCTGTGACAACTACCGTCAGTGTAGAAAGTAAAATCTACATCTTCCAGTGGGTTGTCACTGATGTCAGGCCTTGCCGTGAAATTTTGGGTCAAATATTCCATACAATCATGCGTGTCATCCCCTGTATTAAATCCTCCTTCGCCATCACTCTCATCCTCCACCCTTTGTGCCTGTCCAGGCACACCTGGGAGATACGTTGCAGGATTTAATGCGCTGCATCTCCTTATGGTGATGTTTACGGGGGTCATCAATGCCAATTCCCATCTTGTAAACCGCGCTGATGAGACGTGTCTGGTTTGGGCAGAATTCAGTAAGGCTGACACTGCATGTGGTGTATGAATTGTGAGGTTGTGTCCTAGCACTACATCTTCCCTTTTTGTGACTTGCAATGCTATTGCTGCAACACTTCGCAAGCATGTGGGGAGGGATCGCGCTACCGTATCTAGCTGAGCGCTATAGTAGGCTACCGGCCTGCTGGCATCACCATGCTTCTGGGTTAAGACACCTGCTGCGCACCCAGCACTCTCTGTTCCGTACAGCTCAAAGGAATCCAGCCAAACAATTAAACGCCAATGCACTCCGTGCCAAAACCTCTACCGATAGGGAGGGAGGGCGGGAAGGCAAATTCACCAGCAAAGAGACCACAAAATGGCCTAGCCTGTCCTATATATATTAACCCTCCCCTTTTCCTAAGGGCTGTACTTCCTCACAGCTAGGTCCACCCCTCACAAGATGTTTAACTCATTCCTTTCCTATGCAGTCAATTCTCTCTCCTAAACATCCTAGTGATATTTGGTGGACCCCTTTCATTCAAAGTAACCCTTTGTTAACTCTAAACCAGGAAATAAAGACACGGAGACTTGATTTTGGCAGAAAAATTGCTAGCTATTTATTTGACCCTAACCATAGCAAACCTGTAATTGAAAACTTTGTTAATATGCCGAATCAGCCGGCATAATGGTGGCAGAAAAAAGAACGGCTCTATTAAACTACCGCTAACCTTAAAATGGTAAAATCACCAAACATCCTACACACTATCACGACCGGTAATAGGTGTCAACTCAACCCCCACAGTGACTTCCCACCGCTGACGGGTGCCCTGCCGCTGCCTCCCGGATGGGTGGTCGAGCGGCCAATAAGTCAATGGAGGTGAGTGCACCTAAACCATATAACTCTAAAAATTACTACCTCTAAACAATACAACTACAAACTGCCGTTCTTTTCCGCCAAAAGCGAAAGACTCCATCCCAGAGTCCTCGCACCGCCACCATAACCTACCCTAACTCCTGCAACACAAGGAACAGATCCTCCAGGAAAAACATCATCCCCTCAGTGGATAGATGTACCCCATCAGGCCGAAAAAGGTGACTGTCTCGGAACCGAATCCTAGGGTGGCGAACTACTTTGCCTCCGTGGGACAGCACCCACTTCGCCACCTCCCCATTCACCTTCTTCCTGGCCTCATCCATTACGCGACCGTTCTCCATACCTCGCCAACACAACCTTGGCACCATCAAGGAAAATACCAATACACAATCGGTCCAAGCTGCGGCCACCCTTGCCAGATCCAGAATCATGGCCCACCGTAGCTCCAAAGAAGTCCTCTTCCCTAGGTCGTTGCCACCTAAATGGACAACCAGAACCTTGGGAACTCCATGCTTGCTGGCCTGACAGACTAGTCTACCTTTCAGATCTTCCCACATCATTCCTCGCCAACCAAGCCATCTGATTCCCTGACCTCCAGGAAACCTCTGAGCCCTATCAGAGGACAAGAACTTTGCAGCCCAAAAAACATACGAGTGGCCCACCACCCAAACGGGCAAGTCATCAGCAAACCAACCTGAAGAGGAGGAAAAAGGGGTAAAATTGGTTACTAAAATCTACGCCATTGTTTGTAAATGTTAACCTGAAGGATCTGCCAAAAAGAAAAAAAATTTTGTGCTTCCAAATATTGCAGCAGTCACGGCCTAGCCGATCTCACGAGCTTCTAGCCAATTTGAAGCAGAAACATGAACACACGAAGGGAAAGGTAAAATGAACAAAAGAAAATAAACGGGGGGGGGGGGGGGGGGGGGATATAAACAGGGATAAAACATGTAAGAGCTCAGCTGGAGGTGAAAGCGTAAAACCTGCTGAGGGACTTTGATTAGAACAGATTAGCCGAATTGAAGATCAGAATTCAGTCCGTCAAGTCAGGCAAAAATCGCAAAATAACTCCAGACCCCCGCTGCCGGCTCACGCCAGCAGCGGCGAGTGGCTAATCCCTGAGTAGGATACACAAACGGGTAAACGGACCAACGTACAGCACTATAACACGCTAAAACAGCACAACAAGATCTTAACACTTTAACTTAAAAATAAGAATTTACTTACCGATAATTCTATTTCTCGTAGTCCGTAGTGGATGCTGGGGACTCCGTAAGGACCATGGGGAATAGCGGCTCCGCAGGAGACTGGGCACAAAAGTAAAGCTTTAGAACTACCTGGTGTGCACTGGCTCCTCCCCCTATGACCCTCCTCCAAGCCTCAGTTAGGATACTGTGCCCGGACGAGCGTACACAATAAGGAAGGATTAAGACTCATACCAGCCACACCAATCACACCGTATAACTTGTGATCTAAACCCAGTTAACAGCATGATAACAGAGGAGCCTCTAGAAAAGATGGCTCACTACAGCAATAACCCGATTTTTGGTAACAATAACTATGTACCAGTATTGCAGACAATCCGCACTTGGGATGGGCGCCCAGCATCCACTACGGACTACGAGAAATAGAATTATCGGTAAGTAAATTCTTATTTTCTCTGACGTCCTAGTGGATGCTGGGGACTCCGTAAGGACCATGGGGATTATACCAAAGCTCCCAAACGGGCGGGAGAGTGCGGATGACTCTGCAGCACCAAATGAGAGAACTCCAGGTCCTCCTCAGCCAGGGTATCAAATTTGTAGAATTTTACAAACGTATTTGCTCCTGACCAAGTAGCTGCTCGGCAAAGTTGTAAAGCCGAGACCCCTCGGGCAGCCGCCCAAGATGAGCCCACCTTCCTTGTGGAGTGGGCATTTACAGATTTTTGGCTGTGGCAGGCCTGCCACCGAATGTGCAAGCTGAATTGTACTACAAATCCAACGAGCAATAGTCTGCTTAGAAGCAGGAGCACCCAGCTTGTTGGGTGCATACAGGATAAACAGCGAGTCAGATTTTCTGACTCCAGCCGTCCTGGAAACATATATTTTCAGGGCCCTGACAACGTCTAGCAACTTGGAGTCCTCCAAGTCCCTAGTAGCCGCAGGCACCACAATAGGTTGGTTCAGGTGAAACGCTGAAACCACCTTAGGGAGAAACTGAGGACGAGTCCTCAATTCCGCCCTGTCCGAATGGAAAATCAGATAAGGGCTTTTACAGGATAAAGCCGCCAATTCTGACACGCGCCTGGCCCAGGCCAGGGCCAACAGCATGACCACTTTCCATGTGAGATATTTTAACTCCACAGATTTAAGTGGTTCAAACCAATGTGACTTTTGGAACCCAAAAACTACATTGAGATCCCGAGGTGCCACTGGAGGCACAAAAGGAGGCTGTATATGCAGTACCCCTTTTACATACGTCTGAACTTCAGGGACTGAAGCTAGTTCTTTTTGGAAGAAAATTGACAGGGCTGAAATTTGAACCTTAATGGACCCCAATTTCAGGCCCATAGACACTCCTGTTTGCAGGAAATGTAGGAATCGACCCAGTTGAATTTCCTCCGTCGGGCCTTACTGGCCTCGCACCACGCAACATATTTTCGCCAAATGCGGTGATAATGTTTTGCGGTTACATCCTTCCTGGCTTTGATCAGGATAGGGATGACTTCATCCGGAATGCCTTTTTCCTTCAGGATCCGGCGTTCAACCGCCATGCCGTCAAACGCAGCCGCGGTAAGTCTCGGAACAGACAGGGTCCTTGCTGGAGCAGGTCCCTTCTTAGAGGTAGAGGCCACGGATCCTCCGTGAGCATCTCTTGAAGTTCCGGTTACCAAGTCCTTCTTGGCCAATCCGGAGCCACGAATATAGTGCTTACTCCTCTCCATCTTATAATTCTCAGTACCTTGGGTATGAGAGGCAGAGGAGGGAACACATACACTGACTGGTACACCCACGGTGTTACCAGAGCGTCTATAGCTATTGCCTGAGGGTCCCTTGACCTGGCGCAATACCTGTCGAGTTTTTCCCAACGGTTTATAATCATGTGGAAGACTTCTGGGTGAAGTCCCCACTCTCCCGGGTGGAGGTCGTGTATGCTGAGGAAGTCTGCTTCCCAGTTGTCCACTCCCGGAATGAATACTGCTGACAGTGCTATCACATGATTTTCCGCCCAGCGAAGAATCCTTGCAGCTTCTGCCATCGCCCTCCTGCTTCTTGTGCCACCCTGTCTGTTTACGTGGGTGGCTGCCGTGATGTTGTCCGACTGGATCAACACCGGCTGACCTTGAAGCAGAGGTCTTGCTAAGCTTAGAGCATTGTAAATGGCCCTTAGCTTCAGGATATTTATGTGAAGTGATGTCTCCAGGCTTGACCATAAGCCCTGGAAATTCCTTCCCTGTGTGACTGCTCCCCCGCCTCGCAGGCTGGCATCCGTGGTCACCAGGACCCAGTCCTGAATGCCGAATCTGCGGCCCTCTAGAAGATGAGCACTCTGCAACCACCACAGGAGAGACACCCTTGTCCTTGGTGACAGGGTTATCCGCTGATGCATCTGAAGATGCGACCCGGACCCTTTGTCCAGCAGGTCCCACTGGAAAGTTCTTGCGTGGAAACTGCCGAATGGGATTGCTTCGTAGGAAGCCACCATTTTTCCCAGAACCCTTTCATTGATGTACTGAGACTTGTCTCGGTTATAGGAGGTTCCCGACTAGCTCGGATAACTCCCTGACTTTCTCCTCCGGGAGAAACACCTTTTTCTGGACTGTGTCCAGGATCATCACCTAGGAACAGAAGACGAGTAGTCGGAATCAGCTGCGATTTTGGAATATTGAGAATCCAATCGTGCTGCCGCAACACTACCTGAGATAGTGCTACTCCGACCTCCAACTGTTCCCTGGATCTTACCCTTATCAGGGAATCGTCCAAGTAAGGGATAACTAAAATTCCCTTCCTTCGAAGGAGTATCATCATTTCGGCCATTACCTTGGTAAAGACCCGGGGTGCCGTGGACCATCCATACGGCAGCGTCTGAACTGATAGTGACAGTTCTGTACCACAAACCTGAGGTACCCTTGGTGAGATGGGTAAATTGGGACATGAAGGTAAGCATCCTTGATGTCCCGAGACATCATGTAGTCCCCTTCTTCCAGGTTCGCAATCACTGCTCTGAGTGACTCAATCTTGAATTTGAACCTCCGTATGTAAGTGTTCAAGATTTTAGATTTAGAATCGGTCTCACCGAGCCGTCCGGCTTCGGTACCACAACAGTGTGGAATTTCCAAAACTGCCTCCCTGTCAGAGGGAGACATCGGTAAAGCCGACTTTAGGAAACGGCGAGGGGGAGACGTCTCGAATTCCAATTTGTACCCCTGAGATATCCCTTGAAGGATCCAGGGGTCTACTTGCGAGTGAGCCCACTGCGCGCTGAAATTCATTGAGACGGGCCCCCACCGTGCCTGATTCTGCTTGTAAAGCCCCAGCGTCATACTGAGGGCTTGGCAGAGGCGGGAGAGGGCTTCTGTTCCTGGGAACTGGCTGATTTCTGCAGCCTTTTTCCTCTCCCTCTGTCACGGGGCAGAAATGAGGAACCTTTTGCCCGCTTGCCCACGAAAAGACTGCGCCTGATAATACGGCGTCTTCTTATGTTGAGAGGCGACCTGGGGTACAAACGTGGATTTCCCAGCTGTTGCCGTGGCCACCAGGTCTGAAAGACCGACCCCAAATAACTCCTCCCTTTAATAAAGCAATACTTCCAAATGCCGTTTGGAATCCGCATCACCTGACCACTGTCGTGTCCATAACCCTCTACTGGCAGAAATGGACAACGCACTTAGACTTGATGCCAGTCGGCAAATATTCCGCTGTGCATCACGCATATATAGAAATGCATCTTTTAAATGTTCTATAGGCAATAATATACTGTCCCTATCTAGGGTATCAATATTTTCAGTCAGGGAATCCGACCACACCAACCCAGCACTGCACATCCAGGCTGAGGCGATTGCTGGTCGCAGTATAACACCAGTATGTGTGTAAATACATTTTAGGATACCCTCCTGCTTTCTATCAGCAGGATCCTTAAGGGCGACCATCTCAGGAGAGGGTAGAGCCCTTGTTCTTACAAGCGTGTGAGCGCTTTATCCACCCTAGGGGATGTTTCCCAACGCACCCTAGCCTCTGGCGGGAAAGGATATAATGCCAATAACATTTTAGAAATTATCAGTTGTTATCGGGGGAAACCCACGCATCATCACACACCTCATTTAATTTCTCAGATTCAGGAAAACTACAGGTAGTTTTTCCTCACCGAACATAATACCCCTTTTTGGTGGTACTCGTATTATCAGAAATGTGTAAAACATTTTTCATTGCCTCAATCATGTAACGTGTGGCCCTACTGGAAGTCACATTTGTCTCTTCACCGTCGACACTGGAGTCAGTATCCGTGTCGGCGTCTATATCTGCCATCTGAGGTAACGGGCGCTTTAGAGCCCCTGACGGTCTATGAGACGTCTGGACAGGCACAAGCTGAGTAGCCGGCTGTCTCATGTCTGTGTTTTATACAGAGCTGACACTGTCACGTAATTCCTTCCAACAGTTCATCCACTCAGGTGTCGACCCCCTAGGGGGTGACATCACTATTACAGGCAATCTGCTCCGTCTCCACATCATTTTTCTCCTCATACATGTCGACACAAACGTACCGACACACAGCACACACACAGGGAATGCTCTGATAGAGGACAGGACCCCACTAGCCCTTTGGGGAGACAGAGGGAGAGTTTGCCAGCACACACCAGAGCGCTATATATATACAGTGATAACCTTATATAAGTGTTTTTCCCCTTATAGCTGCTGTATTTTTAATACTGCGCGTAATTAGTGCCCCCCTCTCTTTTTTAACCCTTTCTGTAGTGTAGTGACTGCAGGGGAGAGCCAGGGAGCTTCCCTCCAACGGAGCTGTGAGGGAAAATGGCGCCAGTGTGCTGAGGAGATAGGCTCCGCCCCCTTCTCGGCGGCCTTATCTCCCGTTTTTCTGTGAATTCTGGCAGGGGTTAAATTCATCCATATAGCCCAGGAGCTATATGTGATGCATTTTTTGCCATCCAAGATGTTTTTATTGCGTCTCAGGGTGCCCCCCCCCCAGCGCCCTGCACCCTCAGTGACCGGAGTGTGAAGTGTGCTGAGAGCAATGGCGCACAGCTGCAGTGCTGTGCGCTACCTTGTTGAAGACAGGACGTCTTCTGCCGCCGATTTTCCGGACCTCTTCTGTCTTCTGGCTCTGTAAGGGGGCCGGCGGCGCGGCTCTGGGACCCATCCATGGCTGGGCCTGTGATCGGTCCCTCTGGAGCTAATGTCCAGTAGCCTAAGAAGCCCAATCCACTCTGCACGCAGGTGAGTTCGCTTCTTCTCCCCTTAGTCCCTCGATGCAGTGAGCCTGTTGCCAGCAGGTCTCACTGAACATAAAAAAACCTAAAACTAAACTTTTCACTAAGCAGCTCAGGAGAGCCACCTAGTCTGCACCCTTCTCGTTCGGGCACAAAAATCTAACTGAGGCTTGGAGGAGGGTCATAGGGGGAGGAGCCAGTGCACACCAGGTAGTTCTAAAGCTTTACTTTTGTGCCCAGTCTCCTGCGGAGCCGCTATTCCCCATGGTCCTTACGGAGTCCCCAGCATCCACTAGGACGTCAGAGAAACATACGTGGCGCGAGCAAAAAATCTCAAACGACGGGTGCGAATATATCGCTTGTAACAAGACGACTTCCATCGCCCCACCGCCTGGATTTCCGCCCTTGAAAAAAGCCGCAGCCGTCGTCGCAGCTCCTATGCGGAAGGAGTGTGTTCCGAAATCGGAGGGTGAAAGGCCCAAGCTCGTCAGACAGCGACCCAGCATCCAACGAAATTGATACTTTGTCACTGGCAGCCCGTTGTAGTGCAGCAACCACGACCCTCGACAGTCGGGCCTTACTGCCGCATATTGCACTGCCAACCGTACTGGGCATATGCTCTCCTCAAGTGACGGAACCAGTGTGACCCATCGACCTCTCCCCACCTGGTCCGTCTTAGAGCGTCGCAATCTGCAAAGCAAGGACCCTTCACCCACCACTACATCCCCGATGAGCATGCGCGAATCTGCTCGCTTAGAAGGCGCTACCAATTCCGAAATCCTAAAGGCTCCGTGGAAAGCCATGGAGAACGCCACTCTAAAAAGCAGCGATTCAAACATGGACGACGCGATAGCTCCGACCGCCCCAATGACGCCCGGCATTAAGGCCGCATCAATGGGCCGCCTCCTGTCAGGCGGCGTCGGCGCCACCCGCGCCCATCCTTTCATCGCCTTCAGCAGAATACCACTTCTCGTAACGTCGGGAACACCCTTAATTTTGCTGAAGAACGAGATGCCTGCCAAGTACCGAGATACCACAGCTCTGGACCTACCCGAAACATAAAGCTGCCAAATAAAAGAAAGCATCATCCGATGCCCGCTCTCACCTCGTTGATTCCGTCCTCGAGCAAATTCCTCCCACTCGCTCCAAGCTTGGTCGTAAGCCTTAAGCGTGGATGGCGCGACCGATCGCAGTGCTAGACCTTCCAGTCCGGCCCGATGACCTGCCAGACATAACCGGGACAATGAAAACCCTGTTCGTCAGCCTCGGGAGCCAACAAGCAAAACCTGTCCCACTGCCCTCGTGACAACGCGTCAGCGATACCATTCTCCAGCCCCGGTACGTGTTGCGCGCGAAACCACACGTTCTTGCGTAGGCATGTCAATAGCAACTGCCCTAGCACCCGTAGAACCACCAGCGACTTTGCCCTTTGGTTGTTAATCGCGTGCACCACGCCTAGATTGTCGCATCTAAACAGGATGCTGCGATGTGCCAGCCTCTCGCCCCAGATCTCCAGCGCAACCATGATGGGAAAAAGCTCAAGGAGCAAAAGATCCTTCGTCAGACCCGCACAATGCCAATCCGCCGGCCATGAGGCCGCGCACCAAGATCCCTCCAGATAGCAACCGAATCCGGAGGCACCAGCTCCGTCGGTGAACAGCTGCAGTCTAGCGCTGTCGACCGTTGGGGCCTGTCATATACACACCCCGTTGAAATCCTCCAGGAACGAGGCCCATACTGCCAGATCCCGTTTTATCTCAGCGGACAAACGTACGAAATGGTGTGGTCTGGCGCACCCCGCGGTCGCCCTTTCTAGCTTCCGGCAGAAAACCCTGCCCATCGGGATAACCTGACAAGCAAAGTTCAACATGCCCAGCAAGGATTGCGCCTGTCGCAGCTTAACCTTGCGCGACCCCACGAACCGGCAAATGGCGTCGCGGAGCTTTGCCACTTTGTCTACAGGCAGCCGGCATAATCCCGACACCGTGTCAATCTCGAAGCCCAGAAATGACAGGCAAGAAACCGGCCCCTCAGACAGCACAGCAATCGTTTTTCTGTTTAAGTTAGCCTGGAAAAATCCAGATAAAAAATACCAAGTATCAAGACGGTTTTTGCACACTTTCCCATTTGCTCCTGAAGGCAGAAAATCTGGTAAGAACCTGGGAAGAATCTGGCTGTTGAAGTATCAGTATCTTGCCTATCTAAAAAGGCGGTACTGCCAGCTCTGGGCTCCTTTACCATAACGGACCCTGGGGATAGAAAAATAGAGACTACACTGAAGTCTATCTACACAACAGCAGGTATATCGCAAAGACCAGTCATAGCAGGTTGCTGGATGACTCATGCCATTCATACGTGTGCTACTCAAATTCAGGAGGGCCTCTCAGGGGATATGTCCCTGGTCATTACAGTGACTCTCCTAAAACACATTCAGGACACTGCACGTGTCCTGTGTGACTCTCACAAGGAGATAGGCAATATTAATGCTATGGCAGTGTCGGCGCGCAGAGCTTTGTGGTTGCGTCAGTGGATAGCGGACGCAGCGTCCAAACACTGTAGAGTCTCTCCCTTTTTCTGGGGATTGGCTCTTTGGGGTGGAATTGGATACGTGGGTTTCTAAACTTACTGCGGGGAAATCCACGTTTCTCCCCTCTCGGGCCCCACCGGCTAGACGTTCCTACCTTGGGCCATCTACCCAGTCCTTTCGGTCTAACAAATTTAGATCTAGGGCCAGAGGTGCCTCTAATGCAGCTAGCGGCACCAGAGGTAAGACGAGAAAACCAGCAATCGCAGGTTCTCAGGAGAGCACCAGTTCAGCTTCCACTAAGGCCTCAGCATGACAGTGTCCACCCACCCCGAGGGGATCTCGAGGTGGGAGCTCGGCTGCGTCACTTCAGCCGCATCTGGGAAAGCTCCTGCCAGGATACCTGGGTAAGGACCTCATCTCTCAAGCTGGAGTTTGATGGCGCTCCCCAACGATTTTTCAAATCAAGCTTACCAGCTTTGGAGGATACACATGTTACGCTGCAACAGGCCATCCTAAAATTGTTCCAGTGCCACTGCAACAACAGGGAAAGGGTTACTACTCCAACAGGTTCATGGTGCCGAAACCGGACGGTTTGGTAAGGCCCATTTGGAATCTAAAATCCTTGAACCCTTACCTAAAAGGTTTTCAAGTTCAAGATGGAATCCTTGCGAGCATTGATTGCGGGCCTGGAAGAATGGGAGTTCATGGTCTCCCTGGATATAAAGAACGCCTATCTCCATATCCCGATTTGGCCACCTCACCAGGCTTACCTGAGGTTTGCCCTGCTGAACGATGTGCTACCCTTCGGCCTGTCCACAGCTCCGAGGGTATGCACGAAGGTGATGGCGGAGATGATGTTCCAACTCCGGGTCCAGAGGGTCAATACTGTCCCTTATCTGGATGATCTCTTGATAAAAGCGAGATCCAGGGAGCTTTTATTGCTCCATATAGACCGCACTATCCAACTTCTGTCACACCATGGGTGGATCCTCAATTTACAGAAGTCCCACCTGGAGCCAACTCAGCGGCTCCTGTTCCTGGGAATGTTGCTGGATACTGTGGCCCAGAAAGTTTTCTTCCCAGAGGACAAAGCGAGAACAGTTCAGGAGATGGTCCGAATGGTCTCCGGCGTACTGTAATATCCATCCATCTTTGCATAAGATTGTTGGGGAAGATGGTAGCCTCATACGAGGCTATCCAGTATGGAAGGTTCCATGCCAGAACATTTCAATTGGATCCCCTGAGCAAGTGGTCCGGATCACATCTTCAGATGCACCGGATAATATGGCTATCACCTCAGGCCAGGATTTCCCTCCTGTGGTGGCTGCAGCCCTCCAACCTACTGGAAGGTCGAAGTTTCGGGGATTCAGGATTGGATCCTCCTTATGACGGATACGAGTCTGAGATGATGGGGAGCTGTCACCCAGGGGGCTCAGTTCCAGGGCAGGTGTACTTCCGATCAACATTCTGGAACTTCGGGCGATCTACAATGCTCTGATTCAGACCTCTCCTCTACTCAGGGATCACGCGATTTAAGTTCAGTCGGACAACGCCACGGCAGTGGCATACATCAATCGGCAAGGAGGGACAAAAAGCAGAGCCTGCATGCGAGAGGTGTTAAAGATACTCCTCTGGGCAGAAGGAAATGCAAGAGCAATGTCCGCAATCTTCATTCCGGGAGTAGACAACTGGGAAGCGAACTTCCTAAGTCGTCACGATCTCCACCTGGGAGAGTGGGGGCTCCACATTCAGGTGTTTCAGCAGATCATCGACCGGTGGGGCTGCCCACAAATAGACCCGATGGCTTCTCTATTAAACAAGAAGCTTCGTTGGTATTGCTCACGAACCAGGGAACCTCAGGCGAGGGCAGTAGATGCACTGATGTCACCATGGCCTTACTGGCAGGTCTACCTGTTTCCTCCAATTCCATTGCTCCCAAGGGTGCTAAAGCGAATCAGGAATCAAGGAGTCCAGGCAATTCTGATTGCCCTGGATTGGCCCCGGAGGGCGTGGTACGCAGATTTTCTGGACATGTCCGTCGAAGACCCTTGGCCTCTGCCACTGGTAAGCGATCTTCTTCAACAAAGACTGTTCGTCTACCCGGACTTACGACAACTTTGTTTAACGGCATGGAGGTTGAGAGGACCATCCTAGCTCACAAGGGCCTTTCCAAAAAGTTTATTGCTACCATGGTTCAGACCAGGAAACCTGTGACATCAAAACACTGTCATCATATCTGGAGAAGATGTTTCTTGGTGCGAGGAACGCACGTATCCACCTGCGGAGTTGCACTTGGGACGTTTCCTCCGTTTCCTGCAGGATGGTGTGGATAAGGGCTTACGCCTGGGTTCCATTAAGGTCCAGATTTCAGCTCTTTCAATTTTCTTCCAGAAGAAATTGGCAGTGCTGCCAGAAGTTCAGACTTTCTTGCAAGGGGTACTTCGCATTCAACCTCTTTTTGTGCCGCCAACGGCACCCTGGGACTTGAATGTAGTGTTGGAATTTCTACAGTCCTCCTGGTTTGAATCTCTGATGACGGTAGAGGACAAGTACCTCACGTGGAAGACGGTGATGTTACTGGCCCTGGCTTCTGGTAGGCGTGTCTCAGAATTGGGGGCCTTATCGTGTAAAAGTCCCTACTTGGTTCCTGCCGAAGGTCATCTCTGCGTTCTACTTAAATCCACCTATTGTGGTTCCGTCAGGTTCTGGCACTTCTGCTCCTCTGGAGGCATTGGATGCTGTGCGAGCCTTGAAGATCTGTCAAGAGAACAGCTGGGATCAGAAAGACGGATTCCTTGTTTGTGCTCTATGATGCGCAGAAAAAGGGTTGCCCTGCTTCTAAGCAGTCCAATTGCTTGTTGGCTTAGGCTTACTATCCAACAGACCTATGTGTTGGCAGCCTTACCTGTTCCACGGTCTCTGAAGGCCCACTCTATGAGATCAGTGGGGTCTTTCTGGACGGCTGCCCGTGGAGTCTCGGCCTTGCAACTATGCAGAGCTGCTACTTGGTCGGGAAAGAACACCTTTGTGAAGTTCTACAGGTTTGATACCCTGGCCAAAGAGAATACCCAGTTTGGGCAGGCGGTACTGCAGACGTCTCCGCACATTCCCGCCCGTTATGGAAGCTTTGGGACGTCCACATCGTACTAATTCCCCAATATACCTTATGGATGCTAGAGAAAATAGGATTTTAATTACCTACCGGTAAATCCTTTTCTTGTAGTCCATAAGGAATATTATAATATTAATAATATTATAATATAATATAAATATAATATAATATATATAATATAATTATAATATAATATAAAAAACACAGGCGTGCCAGGAAAAACGCAGGCGTGGCTTGGCGAACGCAGGGCGTGTTCGTGATGTCAAATCAAGAACTGAATGGTCTGAAGCTACTCTGAAACTGCACAAAATAATTTTGTAGCCGATGTGCGATCCTTTCGTTCGCACTTCTGCTAAGCTAAAATACACTCCCAGTGGGAGGCGACATAGCGTTTGCACGGCTGCTAAAAACTGCTAGCGAGCGATCAACTCGGAATGACCACCATTGGGCGCCCGCCTCAGTGCGTTGACTTTTCTGCAGGTTGTCTCTTATATGGTTACCAGTTCAGCTGTCGCTGTTTTGTTACCAGCCGTTGCTGGTCGTTTTTATGTTAGTGGTGTGCTGGTGTGTAAATCTCACCACCCTTTGTTGTCATGTTCCTTCTCTCATATATGTCCTTTCTCCTTCGGGGCACTGTTTTACCTATAACTGCCTGTGGGAGGGGGCATAGAGGGGAGTAGCCAGCACACCCAGTTGAAGAAATTTAAAGTGCACCGGCTCCTTTGGACTCCGTCTATACCCCATCGTACTAATTCCCCAATATCCCTTGTGGACCTCCTACCCTAAAATCTGGCTTCCTGTCAATCAAAATGCGATCGCATTGAAGCACAATGCGTACGCAGAAATAATCTGAAATCGCGGGTGCACATGTGCAATGCGACCACTGCGCTGTCATTCGATAATCGCCCAGATTGCGTTTTCTCAATCTTGCGATCCGTGTTAAATAGGGTCCTAATTTTGGATTTGACTGCCGTGGATTTATACATGAAGGGATGTGCTGATATTTAGGGAACCTGGAGGTGTTTTTGTGGTCAACAAAATAAAGGGAATCTTAAAAATGTCACCTACAGTATCTTGATACATAGATCAAGTACCTTTAAAATTTCTCTGGAGAAGTATGGCTTCCAGACTAAGGGGCAGATTTATCAAAGTTTGGAGAGAGAGATAAAGTACCAACCAATCAGCCCACAATGGTCATTTTACATGTTGTGCTTGAGAAATGTCAATTAAGAGCTGATTGATTGGTACTTTATCTCTCTCCAGCTGTGATAAAGCTTCTCCACAGCCTGCTGGAGGCACATGTTTGCTGCACATCCTGTGATGGTAGGGGAGAAAATGTCATGGTGCATAGTTTCATCGCGGTCACTCTGTGCACACGCCAAGGTACCTCAGCGATGCCGCTTGCAGTGAGGATTTCTTTGCACGCTGATTGACAGTCACGAACCTGAGGGAGGTAATGATGAATGGTGGCAAAAATCCAGGCGTGTTGCAACCATTTTCGGGGGAAGTGGGGAGGGTGCGTCTCAGCCTACATCTGTAATCCTGTATTGACAAAACATGGCGCCAGCTGTTCCTGTGGCCATTCTGAGTCACCATTATCGAAGGATCTGCGACCGCTGCTGAGTATTTGTGCACAGTTGCAGAGGGGAGTTCCAAAGCATCATCATTGCCATGTGCCTGTGGTTGCCATGGTAATCACATGAAACTATGGGAAGCCTGCAGAATTATAAATGATTAATAGCAGAGTGAACAGGGGAAAAAACAAGCGCAAATTGTAGAAGATTCTTCTTATAGCCTGCTAAAGGTATTTTTTATTTTTTTTAACTTAATTTTTTATGGGATTGCTGCTTTACCTTGTTGGTAATAGTGCTTAAAATTCCCATATTATTATTTGTTCTGTTAACGTTTACATACAAATACAAATCAGGCCCAATGTCTCGTAACGTGCACATAACGTGTAAGTGATGAGAAAGCCACTGTTACCTTGACCCCACTGGTGGCAGTATCACCGGTCATAGCCGCACTCGCAAACCGGTCTACAAATTGACGTTTTATAGAACATAGTGCAATCTGCTAATTACCAACAACACTACGTCACACATCTTTGGTATGTAATAGCCTTCTATATTTTTGAACAGCAGCACAATAACATTATCTGGTTTTGTTGAACGCCATTCTTATTCTCTGGGATTTTTAATTACTTTTTATATAGGAGTGCGTTTTCAGTAAATTTGTCACCACTGAGCTTCTAGTACTTCAAGTTCCTACGGAGAAATGTTTTGCGTTCTTAGATGTATAATTTTTGTGGAAACTATTCTAAAATGCTGGTAATTATCTAAGGGGTCTCTATACTAAGCCTTGGATGGAGGTAAAGTGGTAGGAGATAAAGGGGTCTATTCATGAAGCAGTGAAAAGTGTGGAGACATGAGCCAGTGGAGAAGTTGCCCATGACAACCAATCAGCATTGACGTAACATTTATAATTTGCATACTATACAGTTGTACGGAGCAGCTGATTGGTTGCCATGGGCAACTTCTCCACAGGTTTGCTTCTTCACTCTTTTCACTGCTGCATGAATAGACCCCCAAAGTATCAGCTCCTAACTGTCACAGGCTGTGTTTGAAAAATGACAGTTAGGAGCTGGTTAGCTGGTACTATACATCTCTCTATTTTATCACTCTCCAATGCTCAGTACATTATTATAATTATTATTATCCTTTATTTATATGGTGCCACAAGGGTTCTGCAGCACCTAACAAAGTACATAAACAAATTAGCAATACAAGAAAACAGAGACTTAGAGTACAAGACAATGTAGGACAATGACATGGTATATAAACATTGCCACATCATGGGACAGGACACTGAAGTAAGCATCAGGGTGGCCGAAACCTAGGGTTAGATGCTGTTGTAGGAGTATGGAGTTGAAGATAGTCTAAGTAAGAGAATGAAAGGAACATGAGGGGTTGAGGGCCCTGCTCGTGAGGGCTTACATTCTAAAGAGGAGGGGCAGACAGACGGGGGTGACACAGATGGGGTAGACTGAGCATTGAACAGAAGGTTAGGATGAGATTAGGCTGGGTTTGATGAAGAAGTGGGCCTTGAGTACACGTATAAAGTTCTGTAGAGAGGTGGAGAGTCTGGGAGTCTCCAGAGAAAAGGAGCAACACATGAGAAATCTTGGAGTCAGGAATGGGAGGTAGTAATCAGTCAGCAGGAGAGGTGGTGTGCTTTAGCAGAGCGAAGAGGACAGGTGGGAGTGTAAAGGGTGATAAGGTCAGAGATGTAGGGGGTTATTCCGAGTTGATCGCACGTAGCAACTTTTTGCTGCCCGTGCGATCAACTAGACGCCATCTATGGGGGAGGGTTTTTTTGCATAGCAAGGCTGCGAACGCTTGTACAGACCTGCTATGCAAAAACATTTTGTGCAGTTTCTGAGTAGCTCTGGAGTTACTTACCCACTGCGATGTCTTCAGCCTGTCAGGTCCCGGAATTGACGTCAGACAGCCGCCCTGCAAACGCATGGACATGCCTGCATTCGCCGCACACTCCCAGAAAACGGTCAGTTGACGCCCCGGAACGCCTTCCTCTTGTCAATCTTCTTGCGAAAGCGATTGCTTTCTTCTTGTCGTTGCCCAGCGCACCTACACATTGTGGCTGCCGCACATGCGCAGAACCGACCCGTTCACACCGCTGCGAAAAACAGCAGCGTGCGAACGGGTTGGAATGACCCCCATGAATGGGAGAGAAGTGGGTGAGGGCTTTGTAAGTGAGCGTGAGAAGCTTGAATTGGATTCTGAAGGAGAGGGGAGCCAGTGTAGGGCTTGTAAGAGAGGGGAGGTGGACGTAGTGCGTTTGGAAAGGAAAATGAGCCGGGCAGCAGCATTGAGGATAGACTGGAGTGGGGAGAGGCATTTGTCAGGATGCCAGATAGGAGATTAGTTTAGTCCAGTCTGGAGATGACCAGTGAGTGGACGAGGGTCTTAGTAAAACATCCAGGGTGAGAAAGGGTCTGATCCTGGAAATATTTTTGAGATGGAAATGACAGGACTGCGAGAAGAACTGAAGGTGTGGTTTGAAGGAGAGGCAGGAGTCATGGATAACTCCAAGACAGCGCACTTGGGGGCTAGAGGAGATAGTTGTGCCATCAATAGTGAAATTGTGGGAGATGAGGTTATGTAGGAGGGTACCTCTCAGTCCCAATGTCCCAGTATGTTGGCTGGAACTGGGGACCCAGTAGGTTGTCTCATTCGCAGTGTTGAGCCCGATTTCTTACTGCTGGGCGTTGAACCAGAACATCCATAAGGCCATCTAGGCTCCAGCCTAAAGCTCAGTGAGCACTTAGGGACTCAGGTTTTTTTTTTTTTACTAAGTCCTGGATAGAGATAAGGTGGATGGAGATAAAGTACCAACCAACCAGCTCAACTGTCTGTCATTTTCAAACCCAGCCTGTAACATGGCAGTTACGAGCTGATTGGCTGGTACTTTATCTATATCCACTTTATCTCTCTCCAATGCTTAGTAAATAGACCCCTGTGTTTGCCCTAACATGTTTTTATGTGAGGTTTCTTCCATGAAAAAAGGAAGGGGACCACATGGTCCAAATCAGTATCTTAAATCAGTATGTTGCTTAGGGGCCTTTATCAGGACTCTAGGAGATATTTATCAAATCGTGGAGGTGGAAATGTATCATAGCTTGGAGAGACATAAAGTACCAACCAATCAGCTCCTAGCCTGTAAAGTGACAGAAGCTGATTGGTTAGTACCTTATCTCTCTCCAAGGCTTTGATGAATCTCCCGCAGAGAGTGATACAGTGGGGAAGTTTCTCATACAAACCAAGTAGCTCCAAACTGTAATTTTTCTAGCACAGTCTGTGAAATCACAGCAGCTGACCAGTTGGTTCGCTCTCCAAGATTTGAGAAGTCTCCCCCAATGTCTGGAACACACATCATTAGAGCTATGACCTGTTGATTTGTAGGACAGCTTGGAATAAGTGTGTGTTTCCTCCAGACACTGGCGGTAGCACCAGGGACTATTTATCCAGCCAGTGCAGCGCGGTCACAGGCCAGTATCCGCACAGAACATAAGTCACCGCCGCTGTGCAGTCACACAGTGCCAGTCTGCGCTGCAGAGCCCATTCCTGTGCCTTATCTGCCCGTTCTGCATCATTGCACCTTGCCAGCAGTAGAAAATGTAATGAACTCAATTATCATCTTGCCGACTTTATTTTCTCCTAGCCGCAGCTATGGGAAAGGTAAGCATTAGCGGCTTTCTCTCTAGGTGATATGTAAATAAGCCAAGGAACCAATCCATCCAGAGAAGCGTCTGTGCAGAAGGACTTCAGACATCAGGAATTAGCGCAGGAGAGCACAGTTCATGAATACAAATTGCCAGATTAGGACAACTTGTTCAGGTCACATGCATCAAGGTTTCATATGGTAACCATAGAGACAGAGCATTCACCAAACACCCACATTTCAGGGATATGGAAGTGACTGCAGGTTTTTCTTTTTCTTTTTTTTTGTTGTTAAATTAATATTCCTGTCTTATCCAGAATTCAACTATCTGTATGTGCAAAACGTGAGCGTTTCACGGCAATGGTCTGTATCGTTGTGCAACACTGGGATGCGCCAATTACCTTGCAGAATGATTCACAATAGAGGGGGACAGTAATGTTTTATTTACTTCTCCTTATAGACATATACATTTTTTTTTAAAGTCTGTAATTAACAAGTAATTTGCATTGTTAAAATCCTGCAGTCTAATTACTGATATGATTAAGAGGAAAAAAGTTTAATTGCAATTAGGTTTATTTTTTATTCATTATGTGTTAATGGATGTACAAGGGGCCTCATTCCGAGTTGATCGCACGTAGCAACCTTTTGCTGCTCGTGCGATTAACTTGACGCCGCCTATGGGGGAGTGTATTTCTGCATAGCTTGTGCAGCCCTGCTATGCTAAAAAAGTTTCCTGCAAAACAAGACCAGCTCTGCAGTTACTTACCCTGTGCGACGGATCCAGCAATGAAGGTCCCGGGATTGACGTCAGACATCCACCCTCCAAACGCCTGGACACGCCTGCGTTCGGATATAAATGCCCGGAAAACGGTGAGTACCCGCCCTGGACCGCCTCCCTGCTGTCAATCTTCTTGCACTTTCTTCTGGTCGTTGCCCGGTGACGGCTGTCGCTAGGCAACGACGTGTGTGCACATTGCGGGCGCCGCGGATGCGCAGTGAAGAACCGCTGCGTGCGAACGGGTCGGAATGACCCCCAATAGCACTAAGAGGTTAATAGCGAGGCAAATACACTAATAAGCGTTTAATCATTATTTGTAGGTAATTCCATTAATCTCTTACAAGGGCAATTCCCCCGGTGGGCCCGTCATGCCCCAGTCCCACTGGATGCCATAATTACATTTATACCTCCTCATAAACCTTGGTGGAACCACACATCCCAGCATACTCTGCCTCAGTTTTAGCATGCTTTAATAGCAAAACTGTGGCAGGGCATGCTGGGATGTTTAGTTCCACATCAGCTGGAGGGCCGCAGGTTGAAGATCCATGCCATAGGTGGAACGGTGCAGAACCAAAGCCATTTGTGGTGTGGATCCTGTTCTCCTTGGAAATAAGGTTCCCCGTGTTAATTTGTTTATAAGGTTTCAAAAATGTAAATATAGGAGGAAATGTACTAATATTCAAAATATCACCACATTCAATGTAATCTCTTATGGTGGCAATCAGAATTGATAAAAAATATTGAATTGAAATGGGGATCCAGTGAGGATCCAGGCTGTCAAAAGGCCGACGCTGACATCCAGAATAGGATCACAATGCTGGCGCCGACATCCTAACAGCTGGGATCCTGATTGGCTTACTGCTGGGACGTCGGAGAGGTAAGCGGGGGGTTTAGAGGTTTAGTGTTAGGCTGCTGGAAGGGGCGGTTAGGTTTAGGCTGCGGGGGAGGGTTAGGCACCCCTGGCGAGGATTAGGGTTAGGCTGCGAGGGGAAAGGGGAGGTTTAGGCTGCGGCGAGGGGGGTTAGGGTTAGGCTGTGTGGGGGGGAGGGGTGTGAGGTTTAGCCTGTGGGATGGGGGGTTGAGGTTAGGCACCACCGGAGAGGGTTAGGGGTTAGGGTTAGGCTGCGAGGGGGGGGGGGGGAGAAAGGGGTGCACTAATTGGGGTTCCTGGTCACTGTACAGAGAAAACTACACCAAAAAAACATTAAAAAAAACTTGCGTCGACCTTTTGACTTATCGACCTACAGACCCTGTCGACCTAGCATCCCTGACGACCTAGTTACTGTCAATCCTCCATACCACACCCACAGCAGTCCTCCCCCGCACATCAGAGCAGTGGCGGATGGACAAGCGGGTCGGGAGGAAAGGCAGTGAGTTTTTAAGCCTAGTAAATGTCCCTGTGCCTAGGGGCGGCCTGACCCCTAAATCCGACTCTGGGGGGAGGGTGTGCAAAGTCGAAAAATATTGTAATGCATACATCATGTACTAACCACACACACATGCCTGCTGCGCGTGCACTTGTTCCGCCGTGCGTGCACATATCCACAATTTGCGTATGATCGCTCCCGCGTTCCTGGAGCGTGGTATGGGTATTTACGGCGGAGTTTGTGAGCGCATAGAGGGTTATCAAAACATTACATATTTAACCCAAATAGTGCACATTGTCACACATAGCTCCCCTGCACCACATCAGCAAGTATCAACAATTTAAATGATTCCAGGACTAAGGGATTCGCCTTTGCATGATAGGAAGGGACAGACTAAGGTTATAAGGTGATGTCTAGTATCCAGCTGTAGGGTATTTTAAGGGTAACATTCTGGTGTTGGTTAGAGAAAGATCGCATGTTCCTGCGTATAGTTATGTGCAGAAGTAGAATATAGATATAAACTGTATTTACTGTATATTATGTATGCGGCGGGAATCCAGAGGAGACCACCCACAAGAGCGGTTGGGAAAGACATCGCCCACCTTTTCAAATCAACCTATGACCTCTCCTGTAATGGAAAGATGCATCTCTGTGTCCAATGAACAAAGGGATTACAGTAGCCATTGTATTGTTTATGGAAGTTGTGTATAAAAAGCCTGTTGCTGCCTGGCCAGTCAGAAGACTCTGAACGCTATCTGCCTGATGAGCGGAGGACTGGTCCAGGTTGCGCAAGTGATTATTCTCACGTATGTACATTGACTGTAGCCATTATTCTGTTGTAGATTTATCTTGTTAGCCTTGTAGTGTATAATTTGTATTGTTATCCCCTTTCAAATAATCCACTGTGGCTTTAGAACCCAGCGGTTAACTACATATCGGTGTTGTGTCCTCATTTCCCTGCTAAGGTTTAAAGCGTATTACATTATTTTAACTGTATAAGGTTTAAAGTGTATCAAGAGTGTGTGCGCGCGCTGTGCGTACTTTGTACCCCCAGCGCGGCGTGTGTACGTTAAGTCCGTACAACTTACGGGACTCTGTACGCAAATAGCGTACAAAGTGTGTAGCGTGTGTATTAAGTCTAGCGGCCGCAGCGGCTCCATGGTAAAAGTGTGTTTAAAGGTATAGCTTTATGGTTTAAGATAATATCGACATTATCAATTGGGGGCATCATCCGGTTTTTCCTCATACCCACAACCTAGCAGGTTAAAGCAGACTTCATCTATCAGCAAAGGGCGGACAGGTATCCTACGTAAGCCTTTTCCTGGTCGTAGAATACACTGGTAAACCCTACCTCAATTGCTGATAAGATGGCGTCTGCTCTGCATGGTTTGTAGGGATGCTGGTGGGATCCGTAAGGTAAATACGCAAAGCTATTTTAAAAAGTCTGAATTTCTGTTTGGCACCAAATGCGCACACAACACAAGCATACACCTGTACTTTGTATACCTGCTCGCATTGTTGCCATAAGTAGTGATTACTAGATTCATTTAGACCTGTACTATGAAATTTGTTGCTATTTAGTTAAAATATAGAGTAAATATTAAGGGAGTAAACGTAAAACACAAATACAGTCTGGCCTAGTTAAACAGGTTTATACAGAAAGATACTGTGTTGTGTTAAGTAAACGATTATAGGTAATATCGCTTACATTTATAGAAGTGTGGGATTTGTGCTACTGCAGACGTACGGTCTTTGTACACGTGTCTCGGATAAAGTACGGGACTGCGTACGCAACGTAAAGACATACGCACGTGGCGTGTTTACGCAACGTGCGTAAGGGTACGACCGCTAAGTACAAATTACACAATAGCATTGTTTAGTTTAGGCGCGAGACGGTAGCCATGCGACAATAGCACAAATTGCTCAGTTTCCAAGATTTAGTTTAAAACCTTTTTTACTGTATTACCTCTGGTACTAAGGCTGTTTATCTGAATGAAAGTTCATTTTCTGTACAGAAAAACCAAAGTGTATTTGAGTGAACGAACGTGAGTATGCAAACATAATAAAGGTTTTGTGGACCCAGGGAATTTGGGATCCCGTAGGAGACCACACCAGGTGAGTGGAGACTTGGTGGCGTGAGAATAAGCTTGCTCACGTTAACATAGATTAAAGTACAAAGGAGCAAGGTAGCAGATACCGCAGACCAAAGGTCAGCGAAGGTTTAGAGTACCGCAGACCAAAGGTCAGCAAGGTTTTTGTTTAGATACCGCAGCCCAGGGGGTTAGCGAAGAAACCCATATAGGCCCGTTCCGGCTGAGGTTTCGCAGCCTGAAAAATCGATTCCATTGGTCGTACGGCGGATAAGTAACAGTTACCTATACGCTGTGCGATTGGACCGCGCGTTCGTGGGTGCAATACTTAGCGCAACTTGATACCCTTTTTACGAGCTTTGCGTAAAATCGCGGGATCATTAGCGCTGGATATAACATAAGCAAGCGTGATTTGTGTAAAAAAAAAAAATATTTTAAGGGAGTTTCGCTGGTCACTCAAGAAATCTGCAACAACCAATATTTACTGGAAAGGGTAAGTCACTCCCATATACTTCCAGTAAATAGAGGTTACATAGGGGCTCGAGGTTGGGTACATTGCCTGCGCTATCAACAGTGTATGGTAGTATTGTCCAACGGTGGCGTGAGTGGGTGAAAGCACTCGGAGGACTTTCATCGCTGCCTTATATTGAGTATTTTGGTTTTTTGGTGGGAATTAGCTGAGAAGGCAATACCTGCAAAATATGGGGGCCAGTTGCTCAAGTAAGGGACGGTCAACCAGGGTTCAGGTTGACATTCCGCGGCCCAGGGGGTCGGCGAGGTACATAATGTGTGAGAAGCATGGATCACACACTGAAGTTTTTTGCAATGAATGGGAACGTATGACTGCGGAAGAGAGGGAACCATTCCCTAAGGTAGGCAGTTTTGAACCAGAGGTGTTGCAGAATTTAAGGATTAGGATATGTCTGATAAAATCCCGAAAACAAAGGGTCAGACACACAAACTGTTTAAATTTATGGCAGCAAGAGGGCGATATGCAGAGGGTACTAGCTCACGCAGCCGGTTTCAAACCTAGCAGGAAACTGATGGCAACCGCACCACCACCACCGTATATTGTAGGGGAGAAAGTGGCTACAGACAATGGCATACTGGTATATGATAAGAGTAAAGTTGATAAATGTACTAATGCTAACCCGTGCAAGTTGTATCCCATTTTAAACTTCCCTCAGGACTGCGAGCAAGAAGATGAGCCCAGCACGATATCGGCACTCTCTCTAGCAGCCACCATACAAGACACCCAGGTGGGCACGGCCCAACCAGTAAGAGCAGTAGTAAAGGCCCCTAGCGGAGGGACAGGTGAGGTCGTGTCCACAGGTAAGTACGGTACCGTACATTATGCAGAGACAATAGCACCTCAGATTGTAGAGTCCACTCAAAATGATGTAATTGAACTAAATCCTGTCAGGGTGAACGCAGTCCCCAATGGGAATACTGACGCTCAGGGAATCACTCCCATGAGGAACATTGCTATGCACTGTCCTTGGTCCCGGACAGAATTGAGGACAATTATGTCTGAATTTCCCGATCCCAGAAAGGATCTAGCCGCATGTCAGAGGTTTATTAAAGAATTAGGTAACGCCACCGAACCCACAAACAAAGATTGGCGAACAGTGCTACGGGCATGTTTACCCTCCAATATTGACCCCGCGAAATTCATTACTGATTGTAAATTAGACGTAGAAGTACCTCTCACTGATGACTACACTCAGGAGAATGTACAACAGATCAATCTGCAATTAGGAGTATATTTCCCTACTGTTGTCAAATGGAATAAAATCTTTTCCATAAGACAAAAAGAAGGTGAAACGGCATCTGAATATTTCCATCGAGCACTACAGGAAATGGCTAGATACACTGGGGTCGAGGACATTAAGGAAAATGTACATCACAGGGAGGTAGCTGTGTCAGTATTAATGGACGGATTAAAAGACACACTAAGAACCAGGGTACAAACCTCTCTACCTAACTGGAGAGGTATCTCAGTGGCTGCATTAAGACAGTCCGCTATCGAGCACGATCGGAACATCATTAAGCACAGGGAGTCACAGGGGGATAAGCTGATGACAGTAAGTATAAGTGCCCTTACAACCAAATCACATCAGCCAAAACCCCAGGCCCCTGATGGTAAATCGCATGTAGCAGTATGTTATAACTGCCAGAGAGAAGGACATTTTGTACAGAACTGTAATTATAAAGGCACACATAAGGTATATCGACCCCCTAGACCAGGATATGAACCACATTATAACACGCATAACAGGGATCAGGGATCGCATAGGAGGAGTTATGAGCCAGCCACACGCAGGGGAAACAAGGAAGTACCCACCTAGGAGGGACTGGCAGGCCTCCGAAAATTCTCAGTGAAGTTGATTGCTAGCCTTGGTAGTGAACCTGAGGTCACAGTTGATGTAGCTGGTAGATCACTACCTTTTCTTGTAGATACAGGGGCGGCCAGGTCAGTGTTAAATTCAACGGTAGGTATGAAAACCACGGGTAAAACAATTTCAGCAATGGGAGTAACAGGAATAGTGCAACACTACCCTTTAAGTAGACCAGCGGAGATTACGATAGGGCCTTTGCAGACCAAGCATTCCTTTTTGCTAGCTGCATCGGCTCCGACTAATCTACTTGGGAGAGATTTATTGTGTAAAATGAGGTGTGTCATATATTGTATTCCTGAGGTTGTCTTCTTGGATATACCCGAGAATCACGTTCAGGAAGTGCAGGATATGTTAGACACCCCACAAAGGTTAATGTCACACTCTGCTGTTATAGACAAGTGTCCATCCAAGGTAGAGGCAATGATCTCCCAGATACCGGAATCCCTCTGGACCAAAGATGGACAAGACACTGGATTGATGGCGAATGTAGCTCCCGTAGTAGTGCAAATAAAAGATGGTAGGATAGCTCCAAAAATCCCTCAGTATCCTCTGAAGCCAGAGGTGGAATTAGGAGTGTACCCAGTCATAGAGCGCTTGCTACAACAGGGCATCCTAGTTAAGACGTCCAGCACTGCCAATAGTCCCATCTTCCCTGTGAAAAAGAGTGGGGGGAGGGGTTACAGGCTAGTGCAGGATCTAAGGGGGATAAACAAAATAGTTGAGAGCCAATTCCCCGTAGTGCCAAATCCAGCTGTCATCCTCATGCAAATTCCCCCTACTGCTAAATTTTTCACTGTCATTGACCTCTGTTCTGCTTTCTTTTCGATCCCTCTGCACCCTGACAGCCAATACCTGTTTGCATTCACATACAGGGGAGTACAGTACACCTGGACTCGCCTACCCCAAGGTTTCATTGACAACCCAAGTATTTTCTCCCAGGCTTTGCATGACTGTTTACAATCCTTTCAACCTGAGAGTGGATCAGTATTAATACAGTATGTAGATGACTTACTGCTGTGTTCTGATTCACTCAAATCGTCCTTGAAAGACACAAAACAGCTTCTGTTTCACCTTTCTAATACGGGACACAAGGTTTCAAAGGACAAGTTGCAGTTGTGCCAGACCAAGGTAAAATATTTGGGACATTGCTTGACACAAGGACTTAGACACCTCACCGCTGATAGAATACAGGCGATTCGCGACACGACTCTGCCACAAACCCAGCAACAGATCCGCACGTTTCTTGGAATGTGTGGGCACTGCCGAAACTGGATCCCAGGGTTCTCCATATTGGCTTTACCCTTGCAAGAAATGGTCTCCTCGAACAAACCAGATCGGATCTCTCACACAGATGAGTCCGAGCTGGCATTTGAGAGACTCAAACAGTGCCTATCACAGGCACCTGCATTAGGCATGCCAGATTATGGGAAACCCTTTGAATTGTACGGAACGGAAAGTGATGGGTGCGCGGCAGGTGTCCTAACCCAGAGACATGGTGATGCCAGCAGGCTGGTAGTTTACTACTATTGAAGTGTGGAATCTTATATAATATATATTTATTATATCATATATTGATTTATGCTTTATGTATCTTACATCTGCAAATATATTATAATAGGCTTACAAATTAGGTTGGCTCATAGCTAAAGGGGCAGAGATTAGCACTAGTCCAATCACACAGCAATGTACATTATATGAACATTCCTATACATATGCATGTGATTGGCTCATTTGGGTTTAGGAATTATATATCTACTTGTCCAAGAGATATGTCAAGGTAAAGTGTAATTATACTTTACAGAGATATATAATCCTGGCTCATTGACTATGTGGGTATGAATATAGCTACTGAAAACAATTACTGTCCAAGCAATACATCTGTGCACATGGTAAATATACTTTATGCAGGGATGTATCCTTCTGGCTCATTTGATATATCAATGCTCTATACCTTAGGGGTATAAATATATTGTCCAACTTTGCAGAGCCTTATATAATACATGCAGATTTGTATGATTTAGAGATTCCAAAAAAATGAGTTTGAACCATGGAATAATAGCTCTATTTCAATAACACTTTATTCTAGGTATACAAAATACAAGATATGAAAAACACAATGATAATAAATCCTATAATTATTATTAACTGCAGTACATATTAAACAAACACAAACAATATTACAAACTTAAACAATTAACACACATACTGTACACTTGCAAGAATTATTGAGGGTTAAATGCATAGCTACCTTCTTCTGATGTCTTAGGATCCTTTCCTTGTCTCTTTCCCTCTGCACTAACTAAAGACTGCTCCAAACCCTGTCTTATATCCCAACTTTAACAATCCCAATTTACATATTCAAAGGTGTTGTAAAACATATCAGATAATTTGTTCAACAGTGACGAGCAGGGGGTGAATTCTGGAGTCATAGCGTCTGATATTTGTTTGTCTATCAAGGTTTTCCTTTGGTTATTTTGGAGTGTAAATACTGCTAGTGTTCATCAACATTTGAGACTTCGTTAATTCAATTGATCCTAGGAGTCATTGTCTCAAAGCAGAAGGCCGAATAACATACATTGCTCAGGATATGCAGATTCCTGATTGTAGTCTTAGGCACTTCCTTGCGCATGCCATTACCTGTGTGCCTTTGAAGTGACCTAAACCAAGTGGCTTGCTGATTTATCTATCAGAATCAAATTATTCATTTGCTACAGACATATATCTGTATGCAGACATTGCATTACATTATTCCCTACTATGCCTATACACACAAAAGCATACACATTACCTCATACATTCAAACTTATTTCATATCTATTCCTTACTATATATATCCAGTATACTGTTCATTATGGTTACATCGCCTATTTATAATGAATTATATTTTGATTCAGACAACATCCATTGCCCTAATATTATATTGAGTGCGGACAATTACCTATATGTCAACACTACAGTGCACAGTTGGACACCGTAGCGGGGTCTCTCCCCACATGCTTGTGAAGTGTTGCAGCGATAGCTTTGCTAGTAAGTAAAAGCGAAGACGTAGTGTTAGGACACAACCTGACCATCCATACACCTCATGCAGTGTCAGCCTTACTGAACTCTGCCCAAACCACACATGTCTCCTCTGCATGGTTTACAAGGTGGGAATTAGCACTAATGGCCCCTGTAAACATCACCATAAAGAGATGCAGCGCACTAAATCCTGCAACTTACCGGCCAGGTGTGCCTGGACAGGCGCAAAGGGTGGAGGATGAGAATGATGGTGAAGGAGGATTTAGTATAGACACTGACACGCATGATTGTATGGAATATCTGAACCAAACTTTCACAGCAAGACCCGACATTAGTGACAACCGACTGGAAGGCGTAGATTTTACTTTTTACACTGACGGTAGTTGCCACAGACAGACGGACTCGGGAGACTTGTGTACTGGATACGCAGTCGTAGATGACAGAGGTATCATAGAAGCTGAGCCCCTGGGCCCACCGCACTCAGCACAAGTTGCTGAGCTGGTCGCCCTAACCAGAGCGTGTGAATTGGCCAAGGGTAAGTCAGCCAATATATATACAGATTCTAGGTATGTCTTTGGAGTAGTGCATGATTTCGGGGCCCTATGGCGCCTCAGAAATTTCATGACGGCAGCTGGCACACCTGTAGCGCATGCATCCCACATAAAAAGGCTTCTAACAGCGATACAAGAACCAGACAGAGTGGCTGTTATCAAGTGTAAAGCCCACACTTACAGTCAAGACCCAGTATCACTTAGTAACAGCCGGGCAGACGAAGCTGCTAAATCAGCAGCCAGCACCCCCATACAAACAGATATCACATCACTGATGATATTCAACACCGTCAACACACAAAAATTAAGTGAAATGCAAAATTTGTGTTCTCCACAGGAAAAGGCAGTCTGGAGGTCAAAAGGGTATGGCCAGGAGTCCTCAGGACTCTGGACAGATGGACAGGGTAAGCCAGTAGCCCCCAGAGCATATCTTCCAAGCTTAGTTGAGGCGGCACACGGTCTGACTCATCTGGGTAAAGAGGGTATGTGTAAGCTGGTGAGAGCCTACTGGTGCGCGCCAGGATTCTCTTCTCATGCGGGTAAGAGAGCAATGACATGTCTTATTTGCTTGAGGTAGAATATTGGAAAGTCAATACCAACAGAACCATCCCATATCCCGCCGACAGACGGCCCTTTCCTGGTAATACAGATTGATTTTATACAGTTACCACCCTGCAGAAATGTAAAATGTGTTAGTCTGTATTGATGTGTTTTCCAATTGGGTAGAAGCGTTCCCTGCTGCCACAAATACTGCTACGTTCACTGCAAAGAAAATTGTGCAGGAATTTGTGTGTAGATATGGTATCCCTAGAATAATTGAAAGCGATAGGGGTACCCATTTTACAGGTGAAGTCTTTCAGGTTATGTGCAAACTGATGGGAATTAATAGCAAGCTGCATACTCCGTACCGCCCACAGGCGAGTGCGAAGGTGGAGAGAGTAGACCGCACTATTAAGAACAAGCTGAGCAAAGTGATGGCTGAAACTGGATTGTTGTGGCCAGAAGCTTTGCCACTTGTATTGTACAGCATAAGAACCACTCCCAGGTCCCCCCTTAACCTATCACCCTTTGAGATTCTTTTTGGTCGACAACCCCATGTAATGATAGACCCTCAGGATAATTTGAAATGCAATAACGAAGTGACTGTAAAATATTTGGTTAAGATGAGCCAGCAGCTGAGGAATCAAAACAGAAATCTAAAGCTGGTGATTCCTGACCTACCGAACAGTAATTGTCATGACATTGAACCTGGGGATTATGTAATGATTCAAAATTTTCTACGCTCAGGTTGCCTCATTGACAGGTGGGAAGGACCGTACCAAGTCTTACTAACCAGCACGACAGCATTAAAGGTTGCCGAAAGAGAAACTTGGGTCCACTCGTCCCACTGTAAGAAGGTCGCTGACCCAGAGAGAACCCGTGACAAAGAGCAGAGTGTAGAGAATATCGTATCACTGGAGTGTCTGTTCCGGGAAGGCTGAGAGGCAGTACTGTTGAGACGGCACCTGAGCACGGAGAACAACAAGACCAGAGGCGGTTGTCGCACCAGTTTTCTTTTTCCTTTTTATTATTTTCTCAATCTCCCATTACCCTCCTTTCCTCCCCCTTCTTGTTCCTTTTCTCTCCCCTTAACAAGATGGACTTACCCCAAGAGACTGCGTTCCGGGTTTTTCTGTTAACCCTGATGTTGACCAGAGCAGTCTGTTTCGGTGAGAGTACCAGAGAGGTCGAGAAAGGATCTGGAATGGGGTCTGATGGCGAAGACGGATTTGTAGAATTCCAAGAGCAACACCTCACTCGAGCAAAGGCGAGTATCAGAAAACGATCTGATAGTCAAGGAACTAGGAGGCACTGTGAAGGGTTATTGGCTGAGGAAAATTGCATTTGTAAAAATTGTGAGAACATAGTTGAGGATGGGTGCATCCAGAGATGTCAGTCCAGCCTTAATATCAACATGGACCGTCATCCATTGAGTGATTACCACTCACTAGTGGGTAAGGTCTTAAACCAGACAGAATGCTGGGTGTGCTCACAAGTACCTCAAGGTCAGAGCAAGTCAGGACTAGTACCGTACCCATTAGCAATAGATGAGGTACTCGAATTACGGGGTGGGAGACCGGTGGACAAGAAATTTAATATTTCTAGGCCCCCTAGTTTGAAGCTCCACCAGTATCATGTAGATAGATCCTTAGTATGTTTCAACATTTCCAATTCCCGAAAGCCTGGAAATTGGGAGGTGACATGGAATAACCAGACCATGGCATTTTCGCACAGAGCTGATAGGATACCCGTAGACTCTGAAATTATACGCCAAATAGCCAACAGTGGAAGGTATTTTCGGTATAGATATACTCTAGGAAGCAAGACTATGCGGGTTGGAGAAGTATCACCAGGGTACTGTGCGCATATCATACAGCCTGATACTTGTATTGAACAGATGAGAGAACTAGGGATTGGGTTTTTCACTTGGAAAATTTGCAATATGGTAATGTCATATTCTGTCCCATATGTTCTCCCCGATGATGCCTATTTCATATGTGGGAGGAAGGCGTATAAGTGGCTTGCCCCAAACTCAGAGGGATTGTGTTACATTGGAAGAGTGTTGCCAGAGGTCATGACCATAACCCATGATAAGATTAAAGACGTTCACCGCAGTGCTCAGGCTCCTTATACTCATTATGAACACATCGTTAAGAGACACCTCATAGATAGGACAGAGCACGTAGCCTCTGATTTGATCCACGAATCCACCGGGATTCAATTCCTTCTCGCATTAGACATCACCCGTACTGCCAGAGGAATTATAAATTATAGGTATATCCATGCGCTAGCGAACTTGATAGATAATATCACTGAGATGTATGACGACACCTTCAGGTATACGGGTAGGGAGTTGCAAGCTTACAAAACGGAACTGATCCAGCACAGGATGGTCCTCAATTATATCACGGCCGTGACGGGTGGGTACTGTGTCACTTTGGCAACTCAATATGGTGTGAAGTGCTGCACGTATATTACAAATAGCACTGATGACCCAACCGAGATCATCGATCAAAAGATGGACGATATCTTGCAGTTGAAGTGGGAGTTCCGAAGGAGACACAACCTTACCCTGACTGCTGTGAGTAATGAACTGACCGGGTGGGTCTCATGGTTGAACCCACAAAATTGGTTCTCAGGTTTAGGAGAATGGGCTCAAAATGTTATTATGAGTGTGGGAAAGTTTCTCCTTTGTATCCTGGGAGTCGTCATAATTATTGGTTTGATATTTAGGTGTGTTCGAATTTTAACGCGGCGCAAGCACGGCACAAAATTGATGAGTTTAAGGAGCGGGGGCATTGTTACAGCAGATTTGATTTATGACCCATCCATAGAGACAATGTTGTGATAAGACATGATTCCACGGCCCGTTTCTTTCACCCGTTTTTCCTTTGTTTCCCCCTCAGCAAAAATACACCCATCCGGAAAAGACTTCGATCAACACCCAAGAATGATTACGCAAATGTTATGTGAATGTATTTTTGATATGTGTCTTATCTTCAACTCTACAACCTTCTGTTAGTGACACACATAGTCGACAGGTGATATCCACATATATTAGCACTCACATATGTTCCCCCTCCATGTATCATCAACTAAATGTGCACCCCATTTGTTGGAATAAGAAGCCGAAAAGAGCTCGGTAGTGTTTGTTGGCCCACTTACAGACCCTTAATACGGGATAAGAAGGATTTAATGTATACTTCGCAATACCTCGAAGCTTATCTAGAACATATACGATGATACATGCCCCTCAGACATGAATTCATACATACATGCTTTTTACTATCCCACTAGGTCATACATTTCCCGCCTACACCTCTCCTCCTACAATCCAATCATCTGTAGATATTGTATTGTATATTTTTCTGTTTAATGTTTAGATAGTGGCAGTTATTGTGGACTGTCAAAGTCGAAAAATATTGTAATGCATACATCATGTACTAACCACACACACATGCCCGCTGCGCATGCACTTGTTCCGCCGTGCGTGCACATATCCGCAATTTGCGTATGATCGCTCCCGCGTTCCTGCGCGTGGTATGGGTATTTACGGCGGAGTTTGTGAGCGCATAGAGGGTTATCAAAACATTACATATTTAACCCAAATAGTGCACATTGTACACATAACTCCCCTGCACCACATCAGCAAGTATCAACAATTTAAATGATTCCAGGACTAAGGGATTCGCCTTTGCATGATAGGAAGGGACAGACTAAGGTTATAAGGTGATGTCTAGTATCCAGCTGTAGGGTATTTTAAGGGTAACATTCCGGTGTTGGTTAGAGAAAGATCGCATGTTCCTGCGTATAGTTATGTGCAGAAGTAGAATATAGATATAAACTGTATTTACTGTATATTATGTATGCGGCGGGAATCCAGAGGAGACCACCCACAAGAGCGGTTGGGAAAGACATCGCCCATCTTTTCAAATCAACCTATGACCTCTCCCGTAATGGAAAGATGCATCTCTGTGTCCAATGAACAAAGGGATTACAGTAGCCATTGTATTGTTTATGGAAGTTGTGTATAAAAAGCCTGTTGCTTCCTGGCCGGTCAGAAGACTCTGAACGCTATCTACCTGATGAGCGGAGGACTGGTCCAGGTTGCGCAAGCGATTATTCTCACGTATGTACATTGACTGTAGCCATTATTCTGTTGTAGATTTATCTTGTTAGCCTTGTAGTGTATAATTTGTATTGTTATCCCCTTTCAAATAATCCACTGTGGCCTTAGAACCCAGCGGTTAACTACATATCGGTGTTGTGTCCTCATTTCCCTGCTAAGGTTTAAAGCGTATTACATTATTTTAACTGTATAAGGTTTAAAGTGTATTAAGAGTGTGTGCGCGCGCTGTGCGTACTTTGTACCCCCAGCGCGGCGTGTGTACGTTAAGTCCGTACAACTTACGGGACTCTGTACGCAAATAGCGTACAAAGTGTGTAGCGTGTGTATTAAGTCTAGCGGCCGCAGCGGCTCCATGGTAAAAGTGTGTTGAAAGGTATAGCTTTATGGTTTAAGATAATATCGACATTATCAAGGGTTAGGGTTAGTCTGCAGTAAGGGAGGGTTAGGGGGTAAGGGAGAGAAAGTTAGCTTACTTCCCGACCCCTGTTGGTGGGATTCTAAACGGCAGGATGCCGCTGGTTGGTATGCTGACTGTTGGCATTCCGTCGACTGACATTTCAGCCCCAACCCCATTTTAAATGTGTCTTGCTGGGACAAGGACTGCAATAGGTGTCTTTGCAGTACCCCTACATACATTCTGGGGTACTTAATATACAGTATATGCTTTTCGAGTGATTTCTAGCAAATGTATATTGATAAACATGCCCTATAGTGTACTGCCCTATACACATGCCCTATAATGTACTGCCCTATACACATGCCCTATAATGTACTGCCCTATACACATGCCCTATAATGTACTGTCCTATACACATGCCCTATAATGTACTGTCCTATACACATGCCCTATAATGTACTGTCCTATACACATGCCCTATAATGTACTGCCCTATACACATGCCCTATAATGTACTGCCCTATACACATGCCCTATAATGTACTGCCCTATACACATGCCCTATAATGTACTGCCCTATACACATGCCCTATAATGTACTGCCCTATACACATGCCCTATAATGTACTGCCCTATACACATGCCCTATAATGTACTGCCGTATAATGTACTGTCCTATAAACATGCCCTATAATATACTGCCCTATAAACATTCCCTATAATGTACTCCCCTATAAACATGCCGTATAATGGACTGCCCTATAAACATGCCCTATAATGTACTGCCCTATAAACATGCCCTATAATGTACTGCCCTATAAACATGCCCTATAATGTACTGCCCTGTAAAAATGCCCTATAATGTACTGCCCTATAACGTACTACCCTATAAACATGCCCTTTATGTCACTTATCTGCAGGATACTTTTACACCACATGTGGAACTGGGCATGGTCACAGCAGCACAGATGATTTTAGGAGATGAGTTCTGATCACATGGGATGCAGTGACCTGTACATCTGATTTTCTCTAACGTCCTAGAGGATGCTGGGACTCTGTAAGGACCATGGGGATAGACGGGCTCCGCAGGAGACATGGGCACCTTAAGAAAGACTTTGGATCTGGGTGTGCACTGGCTCCTCCCTCTATGTCCCTCCTCCAGACCTCAGTTTGATACTGTGCCCAGAGGAGATGGGTGCACTGCAGGGAGCTCTCCTGAGTTTCCTGTAAAGAAAGTATTTTGTTAGGTTCTTTATTTTCAGGGAGCACTGCTGGCAACAGACTCCCTGCATCGAGGGACTGAGGAGAGAGAAACAGACCTACTTCTCTGAGTTTCAAGGTCCTGTTTCTTAGGCTACTGGACACCATTAGCTCCAGAGGGAGTCGGAACACAGGTCACACCCTGGAGTTTGCCCCAGAGCCGCGCCGCCGTCCTCCTCACAGAGCCGGAAGATAGAAGCCGGGTGAGTATGAGAAGAAAGAAGGCTTCAAAGGCGGCAGAAGACTTTGTGATCTTCACTGAGGTAACGCACAGCACTGCAGCTGTGCGCCATTGCTCCCATACACCTCACACACTCCGGTCACTGTAAGGGTGCAGGGCGCAGGGGGGGCGCCCTGGGCAGCAATATAAACCTCTATTATGGCATAAACACATATATGCATGTACAGCTGGGCACTGTACATGTATATAAAGAGCCCCCGCCATGCTTTTGAATAATTTGAGCGGGACAGAAGCCCGTTGCCGAGGGGTGGGGCTTCTCCCTCAGCACTCAGCTGCGCCATTTTCTCCACAGCACAGCTGAGAGGAAGCTCCCCGGACTCTCCACTGCTTATCCACGGTGAAAGGGGGTTTCAGAGAAGAGGGGGCGGCACATAATTGGCAGCAAATAATAGTATTACAGCGCTACTGGGTAAACACATTCTGTGTTTTTTCCTGGGGTATTAGCGCTGGGTGTGTGCTGGCATACTCTCTCTCTGTCTCTCCAAAGGGCCTTGTGGGGGAACTGTCTTCAGATAAGAGGATTCCCTGAGTGTGTGGTGTGTCTGTAACGTGTGTGTCGACATGTCTGAGAAAGGCTCTTCTAAGGAGGAGATGGAGCAAATGTGTGTGTGTGGTGTCTCCGTCGACAACGCAGACACCTGACTGGATATGTGGAATTAAGTGCTGAGGTAAATTTATTGCACTAAAGATTAGAGAACAGACAGGGAATCTACCCATGTCTGTCCCTATGTCGCAGGGACCTTCAGAGTCTCAAAACGCCCACTATCCAAAATAATAGACACTGATACCGACACGGAGTCTGACTCCAGTGTTGACTACGATGATGCAAAGTTACAGCCAAAACTGGCAGAAAAGTATTCAATATATGATTATTGTAATAAAAGATGTTTTGCATATCACTGATGACCCATCTGTCCCTGACACGAGGGTACACATGTTTCTCTGACGTCCTAAGTGGATGCTGGGGACTCCGTCAGGACCATGGGGATTAGCGGCTCCGCAGGAGACAGGGCACAAAAGTAAAAGCTTTAGGATCAGGTGGTGTGCACTGGCTCCTTCCCCTATGACCCTCCTCCAAGCCTCAGTTAGATTTTTGTGCCCGGCCGAGAAGGGTGCAATCTAGGTGGCTCTCCTAAAGAGCTGCTTAGAGTAAAAGTTTTGTTAGGTTTTTTATTTTCAGTGAGTCCTGCTGGCAACAGGCTCACTGCATCGAGGGACTTAGGGGAGAGAAGTGAACTCACCTGCGTGCAGGATGGATTGGCTTCTTAGGCTACTGGACACCATTAGCTCCAGAGGGAGTCGGAACACAGGTCTCACCCTGGGGTTCGTCCCGGAGCCGCGCCGCCGACCCCCTTGCAGATGCCGAAAAGTGAAGAGGTCCAGAAACCGGCGGCAGAAGACTTTTCAGTCTTCATAAGGTAGCGCACAGCACTGCAGCTGTGCGCCATTGTTGTCAGCACACTTCATAGCAGCGGTCACTGAGGGTGCAGGGCGCTGGGGGGGGCGCCCTGGGCAGCAATGATAGTACCTTATTCTGGCTAAAAATACATCACATATAGCCCCTGGGGGCTATATGGATGTATTTAACCCCTGCCAGGTCTCAGAAAAACGGGAGAAGAAGCCCGCCGAAAAGGGGGCGGGGCCTATTCTCCTCAGCACACAGCGCCATTTTCCCTCACAGAAATGCTGGTGGGAAGGCTCCCAGGCTCTCCCCTGCACTGCACTACAGAAACAGGGTTAAAACAGAGAGGGGGGGCACTTATTTGGCGATATGACTATATATATTAAAATGCTATAAGGGAAAAACACTTATATAAAGGTTGTCCCTGTATAATTATAGCGTTTTTGGTGTGTGCTGGCAAACTCTCCCTCTGTCTCCCCAAAGGGCTAGTGGGGTCCTGTCCTCTATCAGAGCATTCCCTGTGTGTGTGCTGTGTGTCGGTACGTGTGTGTCGACATGTATGAGGACGATGTTGGTGAGGAGGCGGAGCAATTGCCTGTAATGGTGATGTCACTCTCTAGGGAGTCGACACCGGAATGGATGGCTTATTCAAGGAATTACGTGATAATGTCAACAGAGACGGCCGGCAAACAAAATAGTACCTGTCCAGGCGTCTCAAACACCGTCAGGGGCTTTAAAACGCCCATTTACCTCAGTCGGTCGACACAGACACGGACACTGATTTCAGTGTCGACGGTGAAGAAACAAACGTATTTTCCTTTAGGGCCACACGTTACTTGTTAAGGGCAATGAAGGAGGTGTTACATATTTCTGATACTACAAGTACCACAAAAAAGGGTATTATGTGGGGTGTGAAAAAACTACCTGTAGTTTTTCCTGAATCGGATAAATTAAATGAAGTGTGTGATGATGCGTGGGTTTCCCCCGATAGAAAATTATTGGCGGTATACCCTTTCCCGCCAGAAGTTAGGGCGCGTTGGGAAACACCCCTTAGGGTGGATAAGGCGCTCACACGCTTATCAAAACAAGTGGCGGTACCGTCTCCAGATAGGGCCGTCCTCAAGGAGCCAACTGATAGGAGGCTGGAAAATATCCTAAGAAGTATATACACACATACTGGTGTTATACTGCGACCAGCGATCGCCTCAGCCTGGATGTGCAGAGCTGGGGTGGCTTGGTCGGATTCCCTGACTAAAAATATTGATACCCTTGACAGGGACAGTATTTTATTGACTATAGAGCATTTAAAGGATGCATTTCTATATATACGAGATGCACAGAGGGATATTTGCACTCTGGCATCAAGAGTAAGTGCGATGTCCATATCTGCCAGAAGATGTTTATGGACACGACAGTGGTCAGGTGATGCAGATTCCAAACGGCACAAAGAAGTATTGCCGTATAAAGGGGAGGAGTTATTTGGGGTCGGTCCATCGGACCTGGTGGCAACTGCTGGAAAATCC